>NW_017728922.1:8850589-8872527 GCF_001723895.1 Crocodylus porosus
CAGTCTTTCATTGTAGGGTCTGCCCTGTTGTCCCTGGATCATGCGGGTGGCCCTCCTCTGGACCCTCTCAATGTTGTCCACATCTCTCCTGAAGTGGGGCGCACAGAACTGGATGCAGTACTCCAGCTGCGGCCTGACCAGTGTTGCATAGAGGGGGAGGATCACCTCTTTGGCCTTACTTGAGATACACCTGTGGATGCATGACAAGGTCCAGTTAGCCCTGCCAACTGTGACGTTGCATTGTCTGCCCATGTTCATCCTGGAGTCAATAATGATGCCAAGATCCCTTTCTGCCTCCGTGCTCTCAAGAAGGGAGTTTCCCATCTTATAAGTGTGCTGCTGAAATGCAGGAAGGTGGTGGGCTACTTCACCAGAGCATCAAGGGGGGCAAGATGCTGAGGGACAAACAGTCAGAGCTGAGTACTGCACAACACAAACTCACGCAGGACGTGGAGACTAGGTGGAACGCCACACACCTGATACTGGAAAGGCTGGTGGAGAAACAGAAGGCCATTCATGAGATGGCCTTGATTGGGGAGATTGGGATCAGAGGCCCCCCCTTAACAAAACTGAGTAGGATATCAATCTCCTAGACAGAAAAACTCATGGACTCAATATAGACATTGGATTTATGACACACTATAACCTGCCTGACATCTGACTCCCCAGGTACATTCCCACTTTTACCTGCTACATACCCTCCCTCCCCACCCCCCAGCCTGTCTCTTACCCCCTGATGCCTCAATTTACATTTTCACTTACTGACTTTCTTGCCTGCAGTCCAGCCTTCAGCTTCTTTACTATTCCTTCCATCCAGGAAGAGTGCACACACCAACTGCAGGTGCTTCCTCAGCCTGACAAAGGGTTTTTAAACCAAACAACTTGCTAAGATATATTTCTCCAACTATTCAGTTGGTCTAATAAAAGATATCAGATTGACCCAGATAACCTTGTCTGCCTATGTCCTTAGCCCAATATGGCTACAACCTTAACACACAGAAGTGATACAAGTTTTGCTTTCAATAGTTTGAGGGGCACTTTCACAGAAACCCCTGCACCTATCTCCTTAAAACATGGCAGGCTTCATGCCCTCAGAAGTGGCTACTACCTCTGCTGTTTTCACTAAATCTTCAAAAAATTCCAAAGCTATAGTTATTTTAGTGATTCCCCATTACAGTTTATGGCTGAATCTCTGAATCAGCACTGAATCTCCAAATCCAGTTTGGCTGAATCAAATAGGGACAGTGACTCGAATCATCAAATTGAGTTACTGTCCCTCTGAATCAGCCAAATCTGAATCCAAATTGAATACTTGCCGCTTTGCACAGGCCTACAGTATATATCATTTAAGATGCCAATATGTAGGCCAACAGATATTTAAAGTATGCAGATAGCAGTAGGTTTTTGATTTCAATGTTAAAGACAATTCATAAGCCTGCTTAAAGCATGCCTGCTCTCTGCACCTCTTTAAGGCTTGTTACATTGTTGCTTGCTGTGTGTGCTTAAGCCTCTACTCATCTTTTCACTTAAGCCTCTACTCATCTTTTCACTTCCATTAAGACTCCTAATGCAGTTTTTCAGAGACTTTTGCTTCTAATGGCACCTTCAGAATTGACAGGCTCAAATCAGTTTCAGGGCTGTTAATAGCACAGCACATTAACTGTCCAGCCCCCATTTTTGATTGCATTGAAATAGACTGGTTTAGCAGTTTAAACTACATGGAGCAGGATGATTAATAGGGTCACTGGCAGCATGAAACAGAGCAATGTTTTTCAAACTTTTTTGGCCACATACCCCTTTACCTACAAAATATTGCTACTTGTACCCCCTACACCTGATGCATCTTTTTATGTAGGCCACGGCAACATGAAGCAACATAATTACTCACCGTGTGATGACCAATCAGAAGCCCAGCTGCCATTATTAGAATTTATGCATGTACCCCATGACAAAGCACGGTGTATATCTGTGTGTATGCATATTGCAATTTGAAAATAACTGGGTTAGTGTCTTCCTGCCCTACGTCACTTAAAGGAGTCTTTCCCTTTCATCTTTTGGAGGGAAAGGGGTTAGGGTAACCATTTATAGACACCAATCATTAGCAGGATGCAAATGCATGATATCCAGTATCAAAAGAGCAGGCTTCTACTGTGTGAGCTGTAGAAGTAATTATAAATAGCAGGCTCTTAGCCTTCCTGGGGATAGCTACTAGAAGGAAACATGCCCACATGTATTCAGCTGTTTGTCGAGTAGAAAAAGCAAAAAGCACAAGGAGTGAAATAGTAAAGAGACTCTCCAGGAGCTAAGGGTTTCCTCTTGTCTCCCTTCACCATTGCACAGCTGCTAGGAGTTGTCACATCACATCATCAAATATAACTCAGGGTCAGGAGGATAAACACTGTTGCAGTGCTGTTTTTATTGCACTCAAGTGACTTATCCCTTCAGCATATTATTATTGAGAGACATTGTGGATAGAGGAAATTTTTAGTTAACACCGTGCTGTTTTAATTTCTTTCTATTCCATCATAGCACCCCTATAGAACAAGTTATCAGCGGATCAGGTTTTCAGTTAAGCTGCACTTTGGAACTTTTGTAAGCCTTGGCCATTATTGGACCTAAAGCAGGAATTATGCAAGCTGATATATATAGTAGGCTGTTGTCCTCTGCCTGGACTAAGCATTTGAGAAGGACATAATACATCAAGCTAGAATGTTACTTAGCTGTTGACTGACATATAATAAGAGTATTCAGGGAATACACTTTCCTCTCCATCCCCACATCCTCTCCTTTCCCAGATGGCCTAAAGAAGCTGGCCACAAACAAGGGAAATGACATAAAACTAGAGTATCCCCCTAGAGAATCTGTTGCTCACAGAGATATGGAAACAAAAATGTCTTTGAAAATATATTGCTAAGGGAGCTGAGTAGTTCAAAGAAAAACCATAAGATGTTAACACTAATAATCTTATATTTTAACCCTGGAAGCCCACTCTCAAAGAACCACTGATTTGCTCAGTTTTTCAGATATACCTGTTCAAGAACCGACTAATTTTAAATACCATACTGACATCAGAATTAGAAAGCATTTTCCTCATTGACTCGCAAATCAAAGTGCTTAAAAAGAAACTAAGGATGCCCTCACCCAGCCTAATATTGAAGGAGATATTGTTTGGGACAGTTATAACACAGGAATAAATGTTTTCAGGGAGGGATCTCCCACCACTTTGTGCATGTTGTTATGCATCATAGGCTGCTTACAGACATAAGCTTGCCCCTCCCCCTTAAAAAAACCCCCAGGTCTTTACTTTAAACTTTGTGCACCCCTGTACTGTGCCCAGTACACGCCTAGAAGAAGCATTGCAGTAGTTGGAACTGGCTTGCTGAATGTCTGTATAGATTGGGTGCTTTAGTGGGGCTTTTTTGGTGCTTTTATCTAATAGTTGGTTGAATCAGCTGTTAGATGAAAGTGCCAAAAAGTCGACCTGAATCTATATAGACACTGGAGAACCAGGTCAAACTAATGTGTTGCTTCTTCTGGTAAAGTGCGGGTTTGGGTTGTTTTTTTTTAAAGTCTGTCAGCAGCCGTAATGCCCATTTTATAGAAAGGCACCCTGAAACATGGAGAGGTCATGTGTTTTGCTCAGGATCACAAAAGAGGACTCTGGCCAAGGTGAAAACTGAATTCAGATGTCCAATAGCTCAGTACAGCACTTCAGTTACAAGACTCCTCTTCCTCTCAAGATCACTCTGTACCCATTTCCTACTAAGGCATAATCCTGGCAATCTGGAAGGAAAATTAATCAGGGAAAAAGAAGAGAGAGTCTGAACTGTTTCTCAGTGTAGCTATTTCTCCCATGCATCTGACTCCCTCAATATCAGAATAGGCTGTCTCTTTACTGACTTCACTTGCACAGTGACTAGATAATTAATACCCATGTTACCTGAAGCTGAAAGAAATCTAAGCATCTCTAGATATTGGCTGCTGGCCTAGGGAAAGGGCAGCTCCTTGCATTCTCAGTCATGTGCAATTCTTCCCTTAGCCAGTCCTGCTGCAATCTAACCTTTTGTTCTTTGTGATACAGCTCTATGTAGCTATAAAACAAAATGTCACTCTGCACAATGCATGCCACACTTCTCGTAATTGCCTATGCCTCAGCCTTTCTCTCCCACCTGGCATAGACAGGCCCTTTTGCTCAGAGAGATGTAACTCAAGTATCAATAAATCAAAATGTCATCACTGATACAATGCACACATGTAAGCAGAACTCTTTTCTTTAGGTTTCCTTGGCATGCTGTTTCCCTAGGGTTGTGTAGAAAGGTATTGGGAACAGCCACCACTCATTAGTCTTATTTTTTTCTGCAAAAAATTAAGTTTCAGTGCCTGGAAAGAAAAGAGAACAAATGACAGGAGAAAGAAAAAATAAAACAAAACACCAGCTAAAGCACGTCAAAGGGCAACTCTCTGCCTTGCTTGTTTCCATAACTTTGTCCCCTGCATCTCCTTTTGCTTTTAGCAAGCAGAATTTGAAACCCAAATTCACAGAGAAGCTTTGAATCTGTTTCTCTTCTGATGAAAGAGGGCCTAATAAATCATGTAGATGTGGACCAGCAAAAACAATGAAACCACTAAGCTGAGCCTTGTGCTGGGTGATGTGAAGAACAAGACATAGATAGTTCTTGTTAATATAAATAAAGTTAGTATTTTTTCATATTCTTTCATAACTGGAAGCTGTAATCCAGCAGGGCCCCCATCCAGCAAATGCTTGTATAAGCACATAAGGAGTCTCATTAATGCTAATGGGTTCATTAGTTCTCATTATAATTCTGGATTGTGATCTACCAAAGCACTTCACACTCTGCTTAACAGTGGGTGCATCTACACATGCAATTAGCACAGCTGAATAAACTCTAATGCAGTGTTTACATGTCTGGGATTTCCCTTTACTCCAAGGGTGGGAGCAGGGGGAGGGCACAGCTGCTCCACCCTGGCTCAGCCTGCTGCAGCGGGGCTGACTGGAGCATTATTTACACGTGCATTGAAGCACACTAAATAATTCTGTCATAGGATAGTACTTGTATGGGGCAGTACTATGCTACAACAGAGTTAATTAGTTTACTGTGGCCTAACAGTGCTGCACATGTAGATGGTGACTAATTAGTCAATTCTGCAGTAAAGTGCATGTGTAGATGCTTCCAGTAAGAATGCAAAGAGTTCCACTGAAATCAACAGGACCAAGCTCATGTTTAAGTTCTTTACTGAAATAGGTTTCAGAATCATAACTGGAGCCTTGGAAGAAAAATGATCAGGTTGCCTCATCTCACTGGGAAATTCCCATTAGTTTTATAGTGAGGTTGTTATGTAATGGGACAAGTCTTTGGGATATAAGTCAATACTGAGTACATATGCAGTGCAGAAGCTACAAGTAAAACTCTACTTATCTGTTGTACCCCTCTATCATATCACAGTATTTTAAGAACACCCTAATAATCTGTGGCATATGACACATTTGCACAAGTGTATCTTATGTTGGTTTGTAAATTCTACGTATATCTGGAGATAGGTCACCAGCTCTTCAGAGGTAACTGTCTGCAGTAAGTGGGTATTACAGAATTTTGCCACTAGGTGTTGGAATAATAGCCTGTTTGTATCAAACACACAGAGCTGCAGACAAAACCCCCATATGCTGTTGTAATTTATAATTAGCACTAGCCAACTGCCCGTCATGAATGATGGATTTCAAAGAAGTGTTTACATGGCCAGCCCAGAAGGATGGCCCTGCCCCTGCCCATTCTATTGCCCTTCACTGGCAAGCCATAGGTCTCCCAGCCCTGCTGCTGCCCCTCACTCCCAACCCACTGACCCCAGCCCTGCCAGTGCCCCTCACTCACCAAACTGCAGTACCCTGCCCCCCTAGGCCAGGATGGTGCCCCTCACTCCTGACCTGCAGCCCCCCACCCACCGTCCCTGCTGGTGTCCCTCACTCCTGACTCACAGTACCCTGGTGCTGCCAGTGTCCCCCACACTTGCAACCCACAGTCCCCCGCCCCAACCTGATGCCCCTCACTCTGGACCTGCTGTCCCCTGTCTCCCCAGCCCTGCCAGAGGGCCCCAGATGTGCCTGTGCTGCCTGGGTCAGAGCATGGTGGTTCTGATTCATGCAGGTGACGGCAGAGCATGTCTGGCCCCAGTGCTGGCTGAGGGAAGAGAAGGGCAAGTTGTGGCACCCCTGCCCTGGGATAGGGCTGCAGTGCCCTGTGGGCAACCTGGCCAGGGCCCATCTCCCCCTTCCCCACTTCTTCCCCCTCCTCCCCAGGCAACAGCTGCTCAGGCCCTCCGAGCACAGGCCACCGGCTCCTGCCCTGACCCCCGCCCCACTGCCCCTACCCATTTCCGCTGCTAGGGGCAGGCAACCCTCCTCTCCCCACTCCCCCCGTCACAGCTGCAGCCCCTGCCCTGACCAAATGTCTGGGATTTTGCTGTTCTCTGGGGGTGGGAGCAAGGGTAGGGGATCAGAGGCAGCAGGGAGCACCACATGGCTGCAGGCAGGTCTGTGTGTGCTCCCTGCTGCCTCCCATTGCCCTCCCCCTGCTCCCACCCCCGAGTAAAGGGAAATCCCAGACATTTGGGCAGTTTTAGAAAAACCCACTTGGACTGCAACCAGAGGGCTTAAAAAGAATGGGGACACTGTTAAAAAGAGACTCTGTGCAGGTGGGGCAGAGGGAGCAGCTGCTCCGGAGGCTGCAGAAGGGCAGAACCAGCAGAGGGGCTCCTGTTTTAACTCAGTTGGCCCCGCCCACTCCTGCCTGGCCCACAGCCAATCCACACATGCGCAGTTGGGCAAAAGCATTACAGACAGACAGCAAAGGCTTTCATTGTATTAGAATAATTACTCCTGGCTTTCCAATGGAGCTACTTACACATACATTTACTACTAGTGTAGGGCTGTATGTCACATGTCTGCCCCACATTTTACACTGGTGTAAAGGCAAATTATATTAATGTATGTATGTTGTGTGTCTACACCCCAAGTGTTTCCATATGCCTTGGGTGCCTGTGAAAAGAGCTGACCCTAGGGGTGTGTGAGGCCTGGGGCATATCAGCCTGTGCGGGGGAGTGGCGAGCGGCTGGAGAATGGAGCCAGCAGCATGTGGCAGCTGCGCAGACTGGTGGCACCCTTGGCACATGCCAATGGCGCTGTCTGTGGTTCCCCATAAAGCATGGAGTCTGGGGCAGTTGCCCTGATTCCTCCCACCCCCCCATTCCCCCCCAAAGGGACAGCGTTGCATGCGAATGATACTGTATTCCTTCTGCGTTCCATTCCCTCAGCATGTCAGCCCTGTCTAACTATTTCCCTCTCCAAATGGAAACTGAAAAGGACTTCACATCTTTATGTAACACTGTATTAGAAGCTGACAGTGACCAAGAGCCCTCACAAAACTCTCTGACGGCGCCTGTAATGCATCCTTTGTTCCACAGTGTTTGCAGATCTTTATCATTTCAGTATCCACCATACCAGATTTTCATACTATTTATAGAAAGGTCCTGCTGCTTCTCTCATCCCGCTAGGTGGGTCTTGATGATTTGTGTGCATAGGGGGAAATGTGTATATTCATCAGACTTAGTATCAGAATCCAGGCTAAAGATACTGACCAAAAATGAAAAATCCAGATCAGAACCCAAACTTACCTGCAGTTTAATATGTTGAGCCCTGGTTACAGCTCATGCTTCCCTCTGAGCACAGAAAATTGCCTACTGATTTCAGTCAACCCTGGATCAGGCTTTGGGCGAACAAGGAAGAAAGAATCAACCCCCCCTAATTAAGATAAGATGCTATTTTGATTCCAAACCACTGGTGGTGAAGAAAACATTCCCTCTCTCTTTTATTCCCCCTGTCTCCCCTTGTTTACATTATTGCCTCGGGCCTGTTTCTGACAATTTCTTCCCTTCCATGCTTTGTGCTCACAGGCAAGTTTCTTTTTTTGTTGTTGATTACTGCACCTTCTTCTCTTTTCACCCCTTTCTCTCCCTTTTTCCTTTCGTCTCAGCTTTATTTCCTTTCCACTGTGCCGTCTCCCTTTTTATGCATTGTATGCAGCTGCCTTTTGGCGTGTCTAGGTTTGAAAGCAAAATCATGATGCTGTGTATTCTGGGTAATTATGTTAGCCTGCACTTTTTGGTACTACTAGTGCTTTTACAGAAGCAGCCTCATTGTTGTTAGAGCAATTTACATAGCATTACCCATATTTACATTCAGATGTACTTATCTTGATCCCAAAACGTGTGTGTGTTGGGGATAGGATTACTGCACATAGGTAGGCAATTTAAAAGATTGCAGTGGCAGACAGTTTTCTTGGCCTTACCCACTTAAACTCAGGACCAATCTATGTTTAAGTAGTTCAGGACTGTTTCTATAATTGTCTTGTCCCATTACCAAGAACTACCTCAGAACAAAAAAATAAATAAAAAGGGTTTATCACATGGTTTCAGTCAAATAAAGCAGGAGTCACTTAAATGCAACCTAGCTCATGAGATTCAATTTTCCCTCTCTCAGGCTCACACAAATAAAACTTCTGATTGGGAAGAAAAAAATATTCAGCAGCCAGTCACCTTTTTAAATCTAATCTGTGAGTCCAGTTTTCACATATTGGTTCCTGTTCTCCATCAATACAGTATCTGAAATGGGAGCTCACATAAAAAAAATTAGGTGGCAGAATGGGCTAATACCAAAGGATGATAAACTAAGGCAGGTGTTGCCAATATAATATATGGGCAGAATCCAGCCCATGGAGCCACTTGATCCAGAACTGCAGAACTGAAGGGCATTACCAGTTCTTATGTTGTGGCTCGGCAGCGAGTATCTGTGCTGGGACTGGGAAGCTGGAAGTTGTCAGGGAGAAGCAGAAGCAGTGCAGACATAGTTTCCAGCAGCTTGGCCCTGACACAGCTCCTTCCAGCTGGAAGCTGCTCCAGTGCTGCAGCTGGAGAAGGGGAACGTGGGAAGAAGTTAAGGTAGTGGAGGCACAGCTTTCAGCTGCTTGGCTCTGACATGGGCACAGGAAAAGCCCCCCACTGCTGACATACTGCTGAAGCCCCCCAGCCCAAGTCGAACTACAGGCAAGTTGTTCCAGCCCATGGCTTGTGAAGGTCACTGCTTGCTGCTCTAGGATGCTCTCTGGCATTGGCCTTCAGTGGGGACAGAGATGGGAAAAGGGGGGATATTATTGTGTTTCTTTTTATAATTGTTTACATTGACAGAGGAACAGTAAGGAGGGGGGATGCCCCCTTGTCTTGTGAGGCAAAGGGCACTTGAGTGGGTCAGGACAGGAGAGGATGTGGGGCAGGGGAGAGGAGATTGTTCTCTTTTATTGGGGCAGTGACTGTGGGTTAGGAAGAAAGGTTGGGTTGGGCAAGAACGATGCTCCCCTGGGTCAGAGGCAGGGGAGAAGGTTTTGGTGGGGAGGATTGCTTTTGAATTTTGGAGGGGGTTGATTTGTTATGTATTAGTCTTTTCTTGTAGACCACCCTGAGGCTTTTATATGTTACAAAGCAGCAAAGCAGCATATAAATTTAACAAACAAATATATTTAGAGGTAGTAACCAAAGTTTGAAAAATGAGGTCAAACATTTGTACAATTCCTTCTGCTCTGACAGAACTGTACCGGGGTACATTTGTGTTTTTTCCTATTTAAGCCCATGATCTTTTCCACAGGCCATCCTCAGAAGATTGTTGGGAAAAAGAAGGATGGGGAATATCAACATCCCCCTTTCAAAAGCCCAAAACAAAACAAGCCCTGGCTTATATCCCAAGAAACTGACATGACCCCTGAGCAGCCATTCATTCTGAAGTTTTTTTTTCAGTAGTCTTTGTCAATATTTCACACTACATCCATTCCTTGGGTGTGTAAAATGCAATGAGCAAGGTGATCAGAGGGGCAAAAAGAGAGAAAACATCTACAGTCATCCACACTGCTTTGCTTGAAAAGAAAGCACATATCACTTCATTGTGCCAGATGAAGCAGTTAGTGCCTCTGTGGCAAGTGGATGTGACATGGAACCTCTCTTTGCTTTTCTGAGCTTTTCATAAAAAATACTCAAGCAGAAAGGACAAAGAAGACAGAGAAGGAACATTCATTACATCTGGTACATTAAACAACAGTACCATGAGCTCCAAGAGCTCCTGTACCAGGTCACCATGGCAGACTGTGCATTGCAAAGATGCAGTTCCTACTGACATGAGCAATGGCTGGGAAGAGTGCATAAATATCCCAAAGTAAAAACTTTAGGATGACAAGTACAAAGGGGAAAAGGAAAATGTGGAACCAGTTGCAGAACAACTGGTTTTCAAATGTGATGGATGGTACTCTCTGCTTGTGCAAAATTCCAAGGAATCAAGGATGAGTACCCTGAGGCTCAAAGAGACTTCTGCATGATAGAGACTGTAAAGATAAAAAATATCAAACTGCACTGTGATATGGGAAAGCAGATTAACCTTAGGGCAAAATCTCAGATGCAAAAACAAATTGGCACAGCCACTAGTATAGAAAGCTGTCTCACTGCACTCCTGAACTGGCAAATAAGGACTGAACAGAGTGATTTGCTGCGATACCAGTGGGAATTACAAGAATTAATGTGACTAGGCAATTTCAATCTAGTTGCCCAGGGACAAGTCCATGTGCTTTTGCCACTGTCATCTTTGATGGCAGTCTCAACAGAATGGCCATGGCACAGTTGGCAATAAGTGACTTTGCTATTGCCTCACAGCTCAGAAATGGTCAAGGCTGACACAGTCTGGAGAGAAACTATGGCAACACTTGTCCAGTTGCTGTTGGTGCTTATGGGTAAAGCTGAACTCTTAGTCTGGCACTTTTACTAACACTAAGTTCACTTGAAAAATTGTTCTTTTTAAAGAAAATCTGTTCTCTCAAATATCAGGCAGGAATGCAATGAAAGGATGTTTCACTGACATTACAGTCAAACCTGGAACCTTTCCTCAGGTTGAAGAGCACTCACTCATGTGAAAAGCCTCATGATCTCCTATTTGTGTGGCAGAAGGCCACCTCTGTTTCTCCCCAAAAACTCTGCTCTGTGACAATTTGGTTAGGATGGGCCCAGCAGAGAATACTTTACCCTATCTCTTCAGGTAACCTGAGTTGGATACATTCCTGAGGGAGGGGGGAAACCTGCTTCCTCTGCTTATGTGACTGGCATCACATACCTGGGTGAGGGGCTTGCTCCCTGGGGAGCTAGGACATGCCAGTCTGCCCAGCAACTAGTGATGTATTTCAAATTGATTGGCTGACAGCCAACGGGTGCTGGCCTCCATTGGACTACGTAAATGAGGTCACAAGGCCTATATAAGTCAAGGACTGCCTAGGAGGAGGGGGCAGCAGCCATGAGGGAGACTCAGAGAGAAAGAAGACCTGGAACATCTGAAACTTGCTCTCTCTCAAAACTCATGATCAAGGAACTGCCTGCCTCCAGAGGGAATCTCCAGCTGCCTCTGGATGATAGTGGTGAGTAAGTTATCTAAGATCTAACTAGATATATAGCTTGCAGTAACTCAGATGCAATGGGAGTTTGCTCTATGGGATTTCTCTGATATCGCCCTACCTTGTACTCTATTCCAACCCTACCCCTTGTAACCAGTAAAGTTCTCCTTTGTACCTAGTGTGGGAGACTTATTGGGAGTGGGTCTAGACTATGCTTTGGGGTCCCCTTAGTCTGGCTGACTAAGGGAGACCACTACTTGTGCTTCTGACTGAGGGAAGCATCCCAAGTTCTTGAAGTGAATCAAGTACCCTCAAGGGCTACTAGGCCTGTGTTTCCCAGGGTGCACAGAGCCAGAATCAAGCCCAGCTTTGGGTGGTGGCAGTGGCACCCCCAGGCTACTGGGTGTGCTCGAGGAAGGGGGTCAACCAGACGTGAGGTGCCCCCAAGGAGGCACTTGGAGCCTGGAAGGTGGTTGGGTGCGGTGAGGTGATTGGCTCAATGCTGGAGTGCCCCCTACTGTCCTACCACACATGATGGTAGCAATGGGATACAACAACCTGCTGTATCAAAGGCATAATCTGGGGAAGGGAATAGAGTCACTGAAAACCCTTAAGCAAACAATTTCTAATTTGGCATCGGGTCAACAGGACAGTGTGGATAGCTAGGATGGCTGACGAGTATGACCACCTGATGGTGGCCAACTTGAGGGAGCTGATGAAAGAGAGAGAGCTTCCAGTGAGGAAGGAGCAAAAGAGAGAAGACCTGATCAAGATCCTGTGTGATACTGACCAGGCCGCAAGATAACCTCCAGCCATCCATATAGAACCCATGGGGGGCACTGAGGGGCCGCCCTCTGAGTGGGAGTTCCGGAAATTCCAGCTGCAGCTAGAAGCTGAAGGGTGAGAGCGCAACCTCAGGCATGAGCTAGAGTTGCAAAGGATGGAGCTGGAGGCCCAGCACCAGCGTGAGGAGCTAGAGGCCCAACAACAGCATGAGCAGGAACAGCGCGAGCATGAAGCTAGAGAGGCTCAGCAACAACGGGAGCATTCTGTTCATGCCCTGTTCAGCTTAGAGCAAGGTGCAGCACATGAACAAGATCAAATTTTCCTGACTATTTTGAAAAGAGATCATTCACGTGTCCCTTTTTTTTGAGCTTTAGGTTCTTAACACTTCTAACACCAAGTCCATGGTGTTTTCACCAAATAGGAGGCATTCAAAATCATTGGCTACTTGTGAACATTTAGGTTTAGTACTCCAGCCAGTGCACCTATAGTTACAGCAGTTCTTAAGAAAATGGAAAGAAGATGTATTATCAAATTTTTCTACATTTTATTGAGGAAAAACATTGTGGTATTCTACAGCTTTGGCCCCCAGCGCTAGCAGAAGAAGCCTCTGTAACATTATGCTATGACTCAGGAGATATGTATTGAATTCCTGGATGTCTCATAATTTCCCTATACAATTTTGAGGAAGCCATTCAGTCTTTCTGGACTTCAATTCCTCTGTTATGATAATAAAACTGCTGACATTTGTGAGGAGTTCAAATACTAGTGATGGAAGCTGTATTAGCAGATAAACAGAAACATTTCTATACTTCAGAGATTTCCCTTCACCTTACAGCTTCTTTTCAAGAGCATTTCAGGACCTTTTTAGTACAGAAGGATCACTAACATAATTAAATTTGGGGGGTGGGAGGGAGAGGGCACAAGCCTGGGTGTCAACTCTGGTTGGGGGGAAAGAGGTGGCCCTAAAATAGCAGCAGCTATACTGCTGGCCTGGCCACTATCACCACTGGCAGCTCAGACACTGTTGCTGCCTTGTTCACTGCTGTAACCCAGGGTACTCAAGTGTCCAGTTATTCCTCTGAGGAGTGCTGACTCAGTAAGGAGATACAAGCCTGAGCCAGAATGTACTTTTCTGTATATAATCTCTCATCAAGTTCAAAGGTACTCAGATACAGAGTTTTACTATAGTGTCATGCAAAGCATAAGGGACCATTACATTTGTTTCCACATGTAAGATGTAGAGTTTGACTATCCAGTAGAAGGCATTGGTCAAATGCCATTATGGATTATATTTATTCTTCAAGGGCTTGACCCAAAGCCTGTTAAAGTCAATGGAAATGATTCCAGCTGGGATCTGAAAGTTGGGCTGGGTTTTTTTCTGGTTTCACCTCCCTTCCAGGAATCATGATGATGAAACAGAGCTTATGATCACTAGTGAATCCACCTCTTATGCCAGTGGATCTGCAATCATATTTTTCTTTATGTGAAGTGAATTGATACTACTCACAGATACATTGGGTGTAGACGTATTCAGGGAGGTGGTAGCATGTGTACTTAGCTGCCTGCTAACCATGTCATTTAAATGAAAACACACTATCCAGAAAGATTCTGGTTTCTTCATTACAGTTTTAGAAACAAACATAGCCAGCATCTATTGTATAAAAGGGATCACAATGAGATAAATTAATGCGTAATACCTCTAGGTTTTGCTTGGCTGGGGGGGGGGGGGTGGTACATATATACATCCCATTCAGATCTCAGGTTATTTACACAGCTCTCTAAATTTTACATATACCCAAAATGAACTAAACCCAAAACCCAGCCCTGGCACAATCAGGGGCAGCTGTGTTGATTCAGGCAGTGTTTCATCTGCTCACACCATAGCTGAGTTGAGCACCATTTGAATGATGTAAAGCATTATCATTTTTAATCCCCTGAGGCTATCTTAAGACCTCTTTTTCTCTTGTTATTTCTCCACATGTCTGCTCCATTTAGATAGTTTCATTGCTGTTGGCAGTGAGTAATGACCCTTAATACCCAGAATGAAGACTTCTCCATGGAGATCAATAAGCATCAGAAAGAAAAGATGCTCATTTAAACCAAATCTTACTAGGACCAAGGTAAAAGCTCTCCCAGGAGGAGTGAGTGAGCACTGTGATTACCCCTGCCAGGAGTTGCCTGTTGTTCCCATCTAGCCATTACAGGGCCACTTTTATTGCAACAGAACTAGTAGAACTGAGTGATAAGAAATACCTTTCATACACCAGTGGGACTCCTAAATGTTTTCCTGGGAAGTCAACTGTTCATGTGCCATTACTGTCCCAGTTTATTACTGTTTTCTCCTGCTCATTTTATACCCTGTAAAGAACAACTTCAACCTTTAAAACAAGTAAGTATATTTTTAAAGAAGACAATATTCTTCAGCCTTCTTCCTTTTCTTTCCCATTCACTGTGGAATAGCTTTGCAGGTCTTTCACTGCTTCCTCTAGGACTGTGCAACTCTTCCTCAAATATTTACTCCTATTTGACTCAATTTTTCTTACCTGGAAACAGGGGTTTTTCTTTCCACCACAGGGTTCCTAGTCATTCCGACTGAACACAACCAAACTGACTGTCCTTTGGGGGAGAACTGGGCCCCAGTAGAATCATCTTCAAATATGTGGTAAGAAGCTGGTACTGAAAAAGGCAGGAGGTGAGTTCAGTCTTTGTCCAACAGGACTGCTCAGGTGATATACAGCTGATGTAACTGAATCACAACTTACCATGTCTGTAGTGGAAGCAGAGGGTATTATGGGAGGGACTATGCAACAACATGGTAGAACAAAGAATTTAGCACTCTGTCTGAGCCAGAGTCAGCTCACATGAGATCTGAGAGTAAAACTATGTGGAAATCATTTCAGCCCAGTGAGTAGATAGGACTTGTGAGATGTGGGGGAAAATCCTGAGATGTCCCTCTCATTGGGCCCTCAGTGGTAGAGGTTTGCCCTGCTATGGAGGGTATGCTCTGTTAGGAGGGTATGGCTTAGTGGTGGGTAGAGTGCCTCAGAGCAATTGCCCCTGCTGGCTAGCATATCTACACCAGTTACCCACATGCCAGGGAAAAGTGGGATGGCTTAAATTCACCTCTTCTTTCCTCAGCTATGTTCAGGTAATACTTGGTATGCTCAAGTAGCACAGGGCAATTTTAACACCCATTTGTCCCAGTAGGTTGAGCTCAGCTGAACGTTCAATTTTCTACAGAGACAAGAGACAAAAACATTCATTCGTACAACAACACAGACAATTCAGGAACAATAGATAGTCAAACATACAAGCCTTCTTACCCCTTAATTAAAAACCATTAAAGTTGTCAGGGCAAATGCCACCTAATACAAAGCTATAAAACCCAAGAAATACAGAATAAAAACATACATCTACATCCCTCATATTTGCACTCTTCTGGCTTATCTGCATCAAAGGTTAAACTACTTTAACTATATCACTACAGTAAAGTGGTACAACACAGTGGTACAGCTGTGTATACAGTAAGGCTATGAAAAACAGCACTGTTCTGTTTCAACTTGAGTTTCAAGGTTTCAACAGAACAGCATTTCATTTTGATTTGAAACTTCTGTTCTGTTTTGTTTAGTTGAAACAGTGACAGTTTCAACGCTGTTTCAATGTTTCACCCATACGCTATAATGAGGAAACTCGAAACAGTCTCTCATCTAGCAGGCAGATGAGGGCCACAACTCTGGGAGGGCTGTGGGGGCTGTGAGCCCCCAGTGTGCCTTCCAGATGAGGGAGGGAAGCCGGGTGCTATTGCCTGGGACTAGGGAGCTGGTGAAGGGAACTGAGCCCAGCTGGGCTGAGTTCCCATCCCCAGCACTATGATTGGACTGGGGAAAGGAATGCAGTCCAGCAGAGCTGAGTTCCCCTCCCCAGTGCTTCGATCGGGCTGGGGAGAGGAACCCCTCCCCGATCCCAGGGCTGGGGAGGGGAACTGAGCAATCAGGCTCAGTTCTCTTCTCCAGCCTGATAGCAGCGCTGAAGAGGGGAACTGAGCCTGGGCTCAGTATCCTTCCCCTGCACTGCGATCAGCTTCCTGCAGCCTGACTGTGGGAGGTGGGGAGAGCCAGGGCTGCGCTCCTGGCTGAGCCACATGGGGCTGTGGAGTCACTGGGAGCACAGCCCTAGTTCTCCCCTGTCTCCCACCACCTGGCTGCTGACTGCTTTGAAACTCAAAACATTTTGAAATTTTCAAAATGTTTTGACTAACCTCATTTTGTTTCTAGGCTGTTTTGAAGCCCTTTGTTTCAATTAGATTTTGCTGTTTTGAGCTCGAAATGAGTTGAAACAGCGTTGAATCGAAATAGCTGGCAAAATTTCGCACAGACCTAGTACACAGGTGCACAATATAAAAGGGCCTTATATCGGAAATGCTTATTTTCTTTTCCTTAGAGAAATAAACTATACAATATAATCACTTTTTATAGCAGTACGAATACAGTACATTGTTCAGTAGGGATTACAGCAGTGTACCTTGTGTGGTTACATAAATTGACAAATTACAGTCCTATAACGACAAATAAAAAATACAATTGTTATACTAGAAAAAACTATGTGGATCAGGTCTCACACCCATTCACAGGCATACGCTTTCTTTATCTTGGCCAAATGTATTACAAGTGACCCGAGTCACTGAAGTAACACTGGGAAAAACCCCAACTCTGCACTTAATGGCCTAATACACAAAGGGAAGAAGGCAGGGTAGATATATGCACCTTACAGATGTATACAGAGCATAAAGTAAATAAGATATATAGTGAATATAAGTTTTTGTATACTCAAGTTCACTTCATCAGATGCTGTGAAAGAACAATCATAGAGCAGTATATAAAGTGAAGTTGGTCTAATAAAAGACATCAGATTTACCTAAAAAACCTTGTCTGCCTATGTCTTTAGACCATCACAGCTACAGCCTACACCCCTGTAAAGTGAAGCAAGAGATTTGAATAACAGAGGTAGAAAGGGAGTGGGGAAAAGGAACGGGGAAGGAGGAAGGGGAACAGAGCTGGAAGAAGCAAGCAAGCAAAGAACCCGTAGGAACAAAGGGGTCACAGAAGCTAATGCAGGTAACAGGGCAAGAATCTGTAGTCCCTATTTAAATCATACTTAACACAGCCCAGTTTGTGGATGACTTCTTATAATATACAACCCCCCACATAAGTTGACGGTACCTCTTCCTTGTCTACCGGTCCACAGCATTTTCTCCAGGTGCATACAGTAACACACTGCTGCCCCTCATTAATAGCAACATAACAGGGTCCAAATCTTCAAGTTTTCACCGGTGCTAATATAAAAAGTAGAAATGGTTATAGTTCTCAGGGATAAGAAATATTCAAATCCAAATCATACAAACCAGGAAATACAGAATCGTCCCATAGAAACATTGCCCTATTTGTCCTTAACAAGAATAACCGTTTTCATTAACCTTGTTGCATTGCTTGAATTTCTGTTTTACATCAAATGTAAAAAATGCCACAAGTGAGAAACAGTAGTCAACTATGAACCTTCAGCATGCTCCTACCATTCCCTGTTCCTTCCTTCACTCTCCCCATTATGAGGAGAAATCTGATATGATTCATGAGGCAGAGAATCCCATGGCAAGCCACAGATAGCTTCCAACAGCTTTTCTTAACACAACTCTTCAGATACAAGGCTCTTCTTCTGTGCTCTCCATTGGCCTTGTCTTCTATAGCTGAAGCACGAAGAGGAAGCTGCTGGCTCAGAGGACCGGATACTGAAACACAGCAGCCCAAAGATTTCAGCACTGGAGCTAGACAATTCACTGACAATTCTGAAAAATATATAAATTAAATGGCTTACATTAAACCCAACCTGATTTATTTTTCAAAATGTCCATACAACTGCAAAGTCAAGAACAGTTCTTGAACATTTTGTTCAACTGAAATGAAATATTTTGTTTCAATTTTGAGCCTTCAAAAGCCTTGTAAGAAGTATAAAGTAAAATTACAGATTTTAAGAAAGTCATTTAAAATGTGGAGCAATTTTTTTTCCAACTTTGGTTCCCACCCAGAACAATTCAGCAACATCAATATGAATTTGCAAAATGGCTTCATGCTGCCACTTCTGTACTTTTTATTGGAAAAAAAGGTGTTCAATAAATGTTGCCCTGCTGTAGTCAGGATAGCAGAATAGATGTTACAGTATTAATTTGGGTAATTGAAATCATATTTAATATTTCTTTCATACATAAATGAAATATGAGAACAGAGATTCAAACTTATATCCATTTTTCAGGGGGGTTTCTTTCATCAACAATAGAACATAATACTGCCAAAGCTAAATCTCACAAGGCAGATACAGGGCCATTGCTACTTGAGTGGGACAAGTAGTAATGGCTACTCCAAAGAAACCCATGTGGTCATAGTATGATGGTTTTGAAAGTGGCTGTTGGTACCAAACTGATGTTCCAGCTCAGTGAAAGAAGCACCCTCTTTCTTACGAGGTGTTGAATCAAGGGGTGCTTTGAGCGGTAGGTTTCATAGCCAACCTTTCCTCGCCAAATTGCACTTGCAGCTATTTTTCTAAAGCACTCTGCATTTTTGATTCATTATCTATTCCTGTCTTAAACACTTTGCAGTCCTACCAAGTGTTATTTCATAATGGTCATGTTTCATTTCAGTTGCAAGTTAAATAATAATCATGTATCAGAGGTCTAATTCTGTTCTTACTCCACAAGCATAAACAAGGTGTAGCTCCACTAAAGTTTGAACTGTAAAAGTAATGTGAGAGGACAATGAATCCCAGTTTTTAAAGTGCTTTAAAATCTTTGAGAGCAAAAATGCCAGATATTATTATACTGTTTATTAATGTGTATTAAACTGATGCAACTTAGTACTGTGACTACACAGTGTAGGTACCAGTCACAAGATGATTGATTCTTCATATGTCTATTTTTCTCTTTCCCTGGGGAGCTATGCCATGTATAACAAGAAGTGAGTAGCAAAATAAAAATTTGTAAGGGCCAATAAAAACAGGCTGTTCCTTAACTCTTGTAAGAGAACACTTCAGTTCAGTGACATATTCACTTAATACTTCCACATTTTCTTGCTTCGTAAGTCCACAGAGATATGACAAGCCACAAGAGAAAGTGTCAGTACTAATGTATGAATGCCTGAGTCAGTCACTTATTCCTATTTATCCTCTCCTGTTGGAATCCAGGTTTTCATTTAAAAAAAAAAATGTAACACCCCACAATTTCATAATCCTAAAATAAATAGTTTTTCCCCTTCCCAGAGTTTAGCTGAAAATAATGCTATCTCAGACCATTCTCCTGTAATTCCTTATTACTTCCATTATCCATAGCTTACATTCAGTGCCAGTCACTGTGTTGTTTTCAATATAAAAGCAACAAGAGCTTGTATATAATAACTAAAATATGCTTTACTTAAAGATTACATAACTCCAAACATAACAGAAACCAGAGCCTTCCATTGACTGCAGTCTGCAATGTAATCTCTATTCCTGCAATACAGAACCTTGTTTCCAAAAAGGAGAGGGGCTCTACTGCACACCCCATGTCATAACATTGGGGTCCTTCTAAAAATAAAACCATTTGGCACTGGAGGAAGCAATAGGGTGCAGGAGCAACGCAGCTGAGACATATAACTATGCTACCAGATGTGTGGCACTCAGCCCTGCCCTGTGAGCTCAGCTGACTCTGCTGGACATGGACATACATTCATTCAGCTGGGCAATCAAAGGTGGACAGATATGTTTCTAGCTACTTCTCTCCATTGCTACACTCACCAGCCCAGTGGGTTGCTCACTAGCCCAGTGGGTTCAGAGGATTTCTGTTCTGTATGAAACAGTGGTTTGGGCCCATAGTGCAAATGTAGTTAGGTTGATGATGAGTGATATTTAAAGCAGTTTGTTTGTACTGTACCTAGCACCATGTAGTACTTGGCCCATCATTAATGTTCCTAAGAGATAGTGCACTAAAATTATTATTAATAATTGCCAGCATACAATGGTAGTTCAGTGTTCTTTGTAATTATGACTTTGTAGTCTTCATCTAGTTCTTAATCAATCAGAGGGATAAGAAGCAGTTTCTACACCCTGGGCAGCAGCTGCAACTGAGGCAGAGGTGGTGAACAGTACTATTCTTGCAGCTCCTTAAAATCAGTGCCTGGGGGCTAGTGCCTTGGTCAACCAGTCTTAGTTACACTACTGGAACCAATACTCACCCTCACGCTTTTGCTGTGAGTCCCTTTGGAGAGGATCAAAAGAACACAAACACTGAAATGCTGGCTCAGCTCCAGAAGTATTCTCTGCCCAGGTCAGAAGTGAAGCTCATTAGCCAAGGAGCATGGTAAAAGCTTACACTGTGAATATCTATTTAGATAAACCTGTTCTGTGATTACCCAGAATACACTGGCCATTAAAAACAATACAAGCATTTTTTGGAAGCTGGGATATTTAGACCCCAAAAGGCATAAAAGTTTTACCAGCTGAAGATAAAGATTGGATTTGACTCATCATTTGAAAAAGTCTGGGTTCTATGGTTAATACATAGATTGTCATATCATGTGTGGTGCAATTATTCATCTATTATGAATTTGTTTTCCAGGTCCAGCAATTTTTCACGTCTTGGAGTTTGCTACTTTCTAGAGATGGCTTCCATTTTGTATGCAGTTCAGATAGAGCATATAGTAGAGGAAACGTGCAGTATGCTGATAGGGAGCTGATCCCAAAACTAAAACAAAAACGGTGTAATAAAAGAAATTACATAGTTCTTTCCTTTATTGTATTAACACAGGTGTACAGGTTTAAGGCTTGATTTAATTCTCCCCTTTCTTAAATTGAGCACTATTTCATAGTTTTTTTACTGCTGCTCATGATTCTACCATCTGAATGCTTTCCAAGGAAAATCAATACTAATAGCAAAATCTTTAGTTGACTTCATGGAGTTTCAGGCCTTTCCTCACCATACAAGGTTGCATCTAGATATAACATGAGTAGCTTGGATTTTTGTTTTGGCTGTATTGTTTTTATTTTTGTGTTTTTGTTCTGGGGCTGGGAATATATGGGTTGTTTTAACTGAGAAAGCTTTTCCCGTGTCACCAGCACTTGCAATGAAAAAGATTGGCAATTTTTACTAAAAGTGATCAGACCTCTAGCAGACTGTTGCATGGCCAGATCCCCTTGAGCATGAAAGCTTTGTCCTTAACTGTCACCCAACTGATGTTGGTGTTTTTGAGTTTTTATTTTCCCAGGGAAGTGAAGTTAAGTGGATTCAAAGATTTAAATTTGATCTTTGATTTAGCTGTGCCTTGATCCCTTATTTACTTTGAAATTAAAACCAAGAACTCAAACTGGAATCAGAACCTGAATAGGGGCTAGTGAAAGGATTTGAACATATCTGATGCATTTATAGTGGCCTGAGTAAAGGGGAAGTGAGCAGCTATAGTCTCTTCCAGCAGGAGATTCTGCATTATCTTTAGATTTATTTTTGTAACTGTCTTATAGTTTTTAGCAAAGACTTTATATTATTTTCTCTTTTTTTTTTGTGTAACTGCCGCGCGGCACTCTCACATTTATGTAACCTTGAAGTAGACTGTTAATCAAAATGAACGCTTTGTACTTCTCTCCACTGGC
>NW_017728922.1:8873292-8887284 GCF_001723895.1 Crocodylus porosus
GCACAACTCCGCAAAGCCCGCGGCTCCCCTAAGCGGTGCCGGAGCCGCTAGCCCGGCATTTCGCCACAATTTTCAGATAAAATGGGTTACAGTAGTCAGTATGGAAGTAGACTTACTTCCAGTAGGTTACATCACCTAGGAGGAAGAGATAAAGTATCCTAGCAAGCTGGATGCAAAAGGTAGTTTGGAAAACTGAGACTAATTAATTATCAAAGCTGAACAAGGAGTAAAATGGGAATCTATGGCTTCACAACATTTTGATGAATGGGGACCATATTCTTTCAATGACAGGTGAAGACAAAATTTCATGTTTGCAAAGCTGTTCTGACTAGCGTCACTTCAGTTTTGAAGGAGTCCAGGTTAAGGCAGCTGCACTCCATCTAAGAGCAGATTTCCTGTAGATACTGAAATGTTAGTGTTAGCAGTGGTATCATCAGTTGAGGACAATATCTGTTGTCGAATACTGACACCATACTGTTGGTGGCTAAGCCTTTGGTGTCCCAATATTTTCCCCAGGGTTTCCATCAAAATATTAGGCAGGCGATGTCTGGAATCAAATGGTAAAACACTGTGCTGTTCTTCTAGGTGACTCGAGTCCAAAAAAAGTTGGTTTGTTCAAGAACTGATAAGGGATTACAAGACATCCAGCACAGGGTTTCCTGTGGGCAGCAAGATGCAGCTCAGGGGTGGACAACTATTAAGACATAATGGTCACAAACTGATAGAGAGCAGATTTAAGCTAGATATCAAGAAAAACTTCTTCATGGTAAGGGTGGCCAAAATTTGGAATGGGCTCCCAAGGGAGGTGGTGCTCTCCCCTACCTTGGGGGTCTTTAACAGAAGGCTAGATAAGCACCTGGCTGGGGTCACGTGACCCCAGCTCTCTTTCCTGCCTAGGCAGGGAGTCGGACTCAATGATCTGTTGAGGTCCCTTCTGACCCTAGCATTTATGGATTAAAGAGAAGAGGAGATATCATGGATCCCTCTAGGACCCAGGAGGTGAGGAGGTTTGAAGGGAAGCAGTTACCCATTATCATTCTCCTCCAAGTTTCATTGAAGGACAACTGTTACAGCCACAGTACAGCTGAACTATCAACTCCTATTAATAAAGAGTGTATATTTTGACATGATGTAAAACTAACTCATGCTGATAATCAGTACAGCCACATATTACTATGCTACAAGAACCTTAGATACTATAAGACAAGGAACTTGACATAAATCAAAGGGTTAAAGAGTAAATTTAACATACTGAAGTCTGTTATAGGTACTATATATGAAGAGATACTAAACAGACTGATCCTAAGCTGGTTGAAATTAACAGTAGCGTTCCTATTGACTTTGAAGGGCATTGGATCAGGTCCAAAGTGAATTCTAAACTACATCCAGGTGTAAGGAATACCAGGTGAAGACTCAAATTTTGTAATTATTTTTTATTTGATTAAGGAAAATTGAGGTGCAAGTACTCTTGTGCATAAAACAGCACCTGCAACACATTTAGCTGACAGTGAGGAAATGGGACTATAAAGCCAGCTTTTAAATATCTAAAAAAAATCAGAGTTTATGATAAATGGCATATAATAATACATCATGGTTCTTTGCCATCTTTCATCATGTTTCACAATTACCCTTGCCTAAATTAAAACCTTGCACCTCTACAACGTACAGCAGATTCCATTAAAAAATCAGTATTTGCCAATACCTGTAACACCTGCCTTTACTTGGGACTAGAAAAAAAAATGTAGTATCTCATGTACCACTACATTTGATGTTTTGGCAAACACTGGGTTTTTAAAATGGTGACTTTAATAAATAAATGCTCATTTTTATGATGGACAACCTGTATCATAGAGTTTAGGCAACTTGCAATGGCCACAAGATCAACAAAAGTACTGACCACTCAACTTCTAGTTCCTAGATGTGCCTATTGGACAACACTTGAATGTAGCAATCCAGCCAAAAGAGCTCAGTTGATTAAAAAAGTTTATGGTATTACCCATCCTGGATACAAGATATGGAAACAGAAGATCTGGAGAAAAAAATCAGTGATGGCACCAGCATGTCTGTTCTAAGTCCCTTTAGCATAAAGATTGTGAAAGGGAAAGAGAGCATGGAGACTCTATGCATAGATTTCCATAGGTATGGACCACATTAACAGTGTTCTTGGGAGCATCACATGTTTTGTAAGACATGGAGCTCTTGAACAGCTTGATTGTCATTACAAAGAAGATGGAAAATCATTTTGCTGTGAAAGCTTTGTTCTATAGAGAAATTACGCTATTGAACTTTTAACTTTGTATACACACAAAACCTTTTCAGTGCCTAATTGTCAAGATCAAAATGGATAAATACCATTTTGGTGGTAGAAAGATTCTTAGGGGAAAGCTGTTTTCTGAAATTCTGAAGCATTTTTCTCATAACACAAATAATTCCCTGCGAATAACTTGAAGTACCTTTTCTCCTGTCTGCCTGGTGGAGTCTTTGAAGTAAAACAACAATCCAATCTGCATTCATTTGAACCAGAACAGCTGTGTAAAGAAGATCGGCAGTGCTAATGCTTTTGCAGCATTGAGAAGAAGGGAATTAAAGGAAGGAGTCTAACATATACACCATATCCATTTATGTTAACATTACACATACACTTTTAACTCCAAGACTCATGCATAAATAAATGGGAATGTCTGTATCTATGGCTCATCAATCAAATGGGAATAGTTAAGGTGGGAATCATAGCTTATGATTAACAATACACTTAAGCATATTCTTAAATCTTGCTGCAGACAATGGAGTACAAATATGTTCTTACACATTTTGCTAAAATAGAGACTTTGTTACAAAACGTGTTGGTAAAATCCCTGCACCATTTTCTGACTCATTTTACCATTTGTAAAATGGAGTTAATACTTATGACATCCTACCTCCCAAGCAAAGAGTAAGCTATGTCTAGCTTTAAGGAGCTCTAAGAAGAGGGAAATGAATGTCTCATACATGAAAAAATAAGAACCAGATCCAAAGCCTCTTGGAACAGAAAGACTCACATTTATTTTAACTGGCATTGACCAGATCCTCAGAGTGCTCACAACAGTTGGCTGCTAAATAAAGGGAGATGGTGTGCATGCGTGCGTGCGTGCATGCATGCGTGTGTGTGTGAGGCAGATTAGATATCAAGTCTATCTAAATAAACAATCATAAACAATTTAGGAAGGGGCTGATGGAGAGTCAAGGTTTGAAAGGATTCTTCTCTCTCTATGAAGATGCTGGCAGACAGAGCTAGTCCTATCATTGAGAATGCCAAGTTTTGTAAGGGGAAGGAGAAAACAGTTCATGAAAAAAGCTCTGTCTTGTTAGGCTTGTTTTTCTTATTCCTCTGTTTTCTCATTCTCTCAGTATTTCTCTGATACAATATATTTTAGTAGCATATACCATGTCTCACTAGGAAATAAAGACTGGTATGAAGAAATCCTGTTTGCAAAAGAGCAACTACATTTCCCACAGGTCACACACCTGACCTACTTCTTGATAGGTTTGTGTCAATATACTCTCTACTATATGAAATGACAAGCCAACAAAATATCCTACTTAATAATCTCATGTAACAGCTTCCACATTAGAAAGCAAGATGTGTCAGTTTTGACTTTATAGACTCACCAAGGTTGATACATAAAGGAAGAGATTCTTTGAAAGAAAGATGAGTTGAGGGGGGAAAAAGACCCGTGCATTAGATTGCACTGTTCTGTGGTCTTTGCATTTATACCAAAATACAGCTCTTGAGTGAAGAAGTTATGGACAAGGTGGGACTAACCAGCATGTTTCAACTGCAACTATGCCTCTGATAATAAAAAACCCTCTGATAGTGAATAGAGGCCAGTAGTTAGATGCAGAAACATGCAACTCAGAGCTCTGTTTTCTTTCAGTTATGCAGTGTCTTGCTGTATGATCTCAGGAAAGTTATCAATTAACCTATTTATGCCCCTTCCAAATTCCTCCTGAAAATTATCTTTTGCCATCATACCTATGAAAAGTTGATGATAGCTAAGCTGCTGTTCTGTGGAAACCAATACCCACCATGCTGACCATGCATTATTTTATAGTATGGACAAATTATGCAAAATTAACAAAACAGTGGAGACTTACAGTACATCAGCTACTCTGCAATAACTCTTCTGGGTGGCCCTTCTGGTCCCATGGTAGGTTAAAGTTAATCCAGGGCAGTTTATCCCTCAAGGAAACAAAATTACTTACTGTGGTATAGCTTTTACTTACCACAGTGTAGGTGTGGACACACAAAGCAGTTACTCAAAGCAGCTGGCATACATTAAGTTCTCTCCCACCCCCCGAATTTTAGCCAATTTAGGATTGAAACTTCATTGCTGAACAAGAAAGATTTCTATATCTCCATACCTTTGTGCCATCTGACACAACCAGGGAAGGAATACTGCCTTATCTGTACATCAAAGAGCAACTCACAAAGACACTCTCATGGACCCAGAGGAACAGACTTCCACCTTCAGCTTCTTTTGTGCAAAATGAACTTTATTTTCTACTTATGGGGACTTTTCACCATCTTTAATTTTTCCTGAGCCTGGGGAAGTGCATGTGAGCCTTAAAGCTTGCAGAAAAAGATGGGTGGTTTTTTGCGATTTCTTAGTTGGTCTAATAAAAGGTATCATCTGCTTAATACCTTGGGGCAGCTGGTAACCAACATTCAGGAAAAAAATGAACTCCTGAATGCCTACTTTGCTTTGGTACTTCACTGGACCATGGGAAATGCCAAGTGAGAGAAGGCTCATAGGAGGCATGCCGGGACTGACAGCCTCCCCACTGTGGATGATGAGCAGGTGCAATACCAACTAGAAAAGCTAGACATAAGTCAGTGGGACTGGATGGACTCCATCCGAGAGTGTTGACGGAGCTGACTGAGGTCATCATGGAACCCCTAGCAGAGCTCTTTCAGAATTTGTGGTGCATGGGGGAAATCCCTAAGGCTTGGAAGAGGGCCAACATTGTGCCCATCTTCCAGAAGGGGAAGAGGGAGGACCTGGGCAACTATAGGCCAATCAGCCTAACCTCTGTCTCAGGGAAAATAAAGAAAAAGCTCATTAAAGAATCTATGTGCAATATGCTCATAGAAGGTAAGATACTGAATGACAGCCAGCATGGCTTTGTCATGGGTAGACCTTGTCTTACCAATCTCGTCTCCTTCTTCAGCCAGGTCTCTCGTCACCTGGCCATGGGAGACAAAGTAGATATTATATACCTAGACTTCCAAAAGACTTTTTAGCTAGTATTCCATGATATCCTTGTGGGAAAACTGGAATATTGTGGGCTCATCTGCTCGGCGGTTCAGTGGGTGGGAAACTGGCTACAGGCTAGGTCTCAAAGAGTTCTCATGAATGGATCTGTGTTGTCCTGGAGCAAAGTAGCCAGTGGTGTCCCTCAGGGGTCTGTGCTTTTAACCATCTTTATCAATGATTTGGATCGGGGAGTAAAAATCTTGCTGGCCAAGTTTGCGGATGACACCAAATTATGGGGCAGTATGGCCACGCCAGAAGATAGGTTGCTGATACAGGCAGACCTGGACAGGCGCGAGAGTTGGGCAGACCGGAACCAGATGAAGTTTAACACTCGCAAATGTAAGGTGCTCCATCTGGGGGCAAATAACTCTCAACATACATACAAGCTCAGAGGTGACAGCCTGACTTGCACCACAATTGAAAAGGACCTAGGGGTAATGATTGACCATCGCATGAACATGAGCCATCAGTGCAATGTGGTGGCCAGCAGGGCAAACAACATGAGGGCATGTAGCAGCCGATGCATCTCATGTAAAACTAAGGAAGTGATACTCCCACTGTACTCAGCACTGGTGAGACCACAGTTGGAGTACTGTGTCCAGTTCTGGTTGCTACACTTCAGTAAGGATATGGAAAAACTTGAGAGGGTCCAGAAAAGAGCCACCCATATGAACAGAGACTTGCAAGGCAAGCCATACAAGGAAAAACTGAGGAATCTGGGCCTCTTCAGCCTAAAGAAGAGAGGGTTGAGAAAGGACTTGCTAGTGGCTTACTGTTACATCAGAGGAGTGCATTAGGAGCTTGGTGAACAACTGTTCATTAGGGCACCCCTGGAGAAGATCAGGACCAATGGATATAAACTCCTGGAATACCACTTCAGACTTAATACCAAGAAAAACTTCTTCACAGTCAGGGTGGCTAGACTGGAATAAATTCCCCCCAGAGGTGGTGCAGTTACCTACCCTGGAGGTTTTCAAGAGGAAATTGGATAGTCACCTTGCTGGGGTCACTTGACCCCAGTTGTCTTCCTGGCTGGTGCAGTGGGGCTGGATCTGATGATCAGTGAGGTCCCTTCCAGCCCCTACTGACCTATGAAGCAAGAGTTCTAAAGTTTTGCATCCCTTCCACCTCAGCATTTGTTCATCTGCCCATGCCCTTATTATTTCTTCATACTTCTCTATCATGTTTTTTTTCCTGTCATGTTTAGAGGGAAAAACAATATTTCTGTTCTATTTTTGAACTGCTCCTACCATAATGTGTGGGATCTTGGACTATGTCCCTCAGTGCTACAGTAGTACAAACACACACACATACACATATATATACAATCTGCATTTTGTATTACTGTATATTTTGTGTGCTTATCCTGTATTTACCCAGAACCAAAATGACCCTGAATTTAAAAAGACCCACCCCCACAATACTTGATCAGTAAATCTGAAAATTTGTTATAATTTCCCATGTGTAGAATCTAATTATTGGAAGGTGTTCTTAAATTTGTCCCTCCACTGCTGCAGCAGAGAAAGTAGTGGCGGGGGACAAGTGGGAGAGGGGCAGATGTTGGGTAGGTAGTAGGGGTCAGGCAAGGGCAGTGGTCAAGCAGCTGGATCTCTACCCCTTGCCTGCCCATAGCTTGTCCCTACTATCTGTCCCCCAACCCCTCCCCCCCCGTGCCTGCCCTGCATCACCTCTGGTCCCCTGCAGTCTCAGGCCCCCTGTCTGTCCCTCTTTTCAGCTTTGACTTCTCCCTTTCTCCATATCTACCCCCTGCAGCCTTTGTCACCTGCTTGTCCCTTCCATTACTTACCCTTGCACAAAGCATGGCCCCAGCCCAGCCTGGTAGCAGCAGTAGTAGGGGTGCTCTGGTCCAGGAAGGGGGGAAGAGGCTGCAGGAGGCAGAGGTGCAGGGGGTGGAGGGGCAGGCAACAGCTGTAGCTCCAGCCCCACACCAGGGCTAGAACCACAGCAGGTGTCTACCCCACCATGCCATTTTGTACTTGAATCTGAGACAAAGGGCATTTTTTCTGCATGCTAAAAGGGGAGCGGGGCAGGGACTTGTATTGGGTTGGAGTAAATACACTATGTTATACTTTTTCTTCATAATGGAAACAACCCACGGGACCTCAAATTCTGACTAACTTCCAAAAGTATAAATACCAAAAGGCACTATCTACTACTGTGGATACACACAGGGTGTGTCTACACATGTATTAATGTGCCATTGCTCCTGTGCACTAAGTTTACTACCTTCTAATATGAGGTACTAATTAAATGCACAGTAAGTGGTGCTACTGCACAGTAGTAAAGGTGTACAGTCTTTTTGTGATGCTTAATGTGCAGTAGACTAATTCTACTGTGCATTAACGTGGCTTTTGCTGTGATGTACAAATGTGCAGTAGAATTAGTCTACTCCGCTTTAAGTGTTTCATGTAGACTCGCCCACAGTGTCTAATGCAATAAGAACCCATTCTTGGGTGGTCCTTAGATACTACCTAAATAAATATTATTAAAATAATACTACAGTGAAAAAGAAAGAAACAAACAAAAAGAGCAGAAAAGACTTAGCACACAAAAAACATTATTCAGGAGGGGCTGATGTCAGGAAACCTAGAAATATATTTCACAGAAATATGGTTCTAGTTGGTAATTGTCTATATTGTGGTTCCCCTCCATGTCACAACAACTGCCATTCACTTTGGTGCATAAACGGCAGTTATAAGGGGCAGACAATATTTCAGTTGCCCTGTAAATGGACAAATACATGCTACACAACAGCTAATTATTATGGATCACCTGAAGGATGCTAACAGAAGAAGGGAAGGGGGAAGTCTCACTTGGAATTGCCCCAATGTACCTTTTCTGGGGGCAAAAGATTTTATGTCTCTATGGCATTAAGAAATAGTAAATGCATTTTAAAATGACAGCAAGAGAATAGCAAACGTAGCTGAATGGCCATTTGCACTCAGTGCTGCCTTTGTATAAAAATAAATAAATAATGCTGTCAAGAGTTATGGCAAATACATTATAAAGGGACATTGGGACACTACAAAAAAGGGTCTGCACATAGCAGAAAACACACTTGCTCTTATGCCATTAACTTCAGGGCATAGAAAGACACCTCATTAACAAGGGATACTGATGGGCCATAATATTCTGAATATGCTTACAAATTGATTTATAGTGGGAACCAAGTGACAAATAATTATACCCTCCCAACACAAAGTGCCTCCTCTCGGTCCATCTCTCCCTATCAATCCTCTAGCTCAAAGAATGCAACTGGAATTTATATTAACTACCCATAAGTTTACTTGTTAAATATGAAGCGGGGTGGGGGGGGAAGATTCCCCAGCTCAACATAAGGAAATTAGATTTGGCTAATTATTGTAGCTTGTCCTGACTTGACATTACTACTACTACTATTTTTACTATTATTAGGTAGTGCTTAGAAACTTTAATTGAGACTTGGACAGCACTGGTCTGAGAAATGTCCATCTCAGGAAGGGAAAGGGAAAATCATGAGGGAACAGAGGGAAAGAGAAATTAAACAACTTGCTCAAGGTCAGAGGAAGCCTGTGGCAATTGAAATCAGATCCAAGTCCCAATCCCAAGTCTCAAAACACTAGAAGAACCATTAATTTACCGTGCAAAGGCAGTCAGACTTTTGCACACAAGCCAAACAAATGAATAAAATGAGAAATAGGAAGTGTGGAGGGCTGGTCTCTGGCCTTCCATTCTTATGACAGCTCAAAGCCTGACCTTTCTGCATAGCCATGGAACTCAGTGCTGGAGTGCAGAAGGCAAATGCATGACCCAGTTCCTTTCCGATCAGTCTAAATCCTGTTCTGGCTGCAGAGGGGAAGTATTATAGGAAGAAGGTAACAAGGGCATAAACCAGGATCCATTGCATTTCAAGGCTGGCAGATGATTATAAAATACCAGGCTGGGATTTACCTAAAACTATCCCAAGTATGTTGCACTTGAGGAGAGTGGGGAAGAAATGTGAGTGGGATTCCTGTGTTCCCGCACTGGACTGTGGTATGATTTACAGTCTGTAAAGATGTTTGTGTTGCCCCTGCTCAGCTTCTTATTTCAAATGCAGAAGTTCTCAACATTTCACTCACCATTTTGCATGTGACATGTTATGTTCTGGTCTTTAACATGACATACACCTTCCCTTCATCTAATATAAATCATTCTTCATGCCTAAGAGAGGCGTGTAGCATGAGGCTATTCAAGTGGTGACAAGAGGACAAAAAACATCAAGGTGTGTGAAAATGCATGAATGTTCTCTGTTGGTTCATGCAGGGGTCTCATAGTTAACAAGGTTTTCCTAAGGATGGCTTGGGGTTTAGCCTGCAATTCCTTCAAAGAAAATGATCTAGTTGGGGATGGTCCTGCTTTGAGCAGGGTTTAGACTAGATGACCTCCTGAGGTCCCTTCCAACCCTAATTTTCTATGATTCTAGTAACAAAAGGAAGGGATAAAAAATAAACTATTTTCAACATGGTGGACCAAATTCATGGCAGAGATGCAGTGCTTTGTGCTGCAGCGTAAACAGAATGTGGCTTTCAAGCCAACATATGCAACTTGAGGAGAATAACCCCCAAAAGGGGAGATCCTTTCATACAGCTAGCATAAGAGACAAAGTAAGTAGATGAGTCATGGCCAGAAGAGCTTGACATTGCTCTGACCTCTAACACCAATTTTTGGAACCCATTTGAAACCATTCTGGAACCCAATTTAGGCCCATTAGCATCCCAATGCTGCTGTAATGCAACAGAAGGAGACCATTTCTGTTTCAGGAAAACCTGACCACTTCACAAGTTCCTCTTCATTTCCTCTGGCCTGCAATGCATGCAGATTAGCTAGGTCCATGAGGAGCAAAGCAACCAAATAAATGAAAGTAACTACTGGAGACAAACTGACAGCATGGTCTAAACCTGGTGCTTTCCTAATGTTTCTTGGAAGCTGCTGATATACAGGCTTCTTTTGATTTCACAGCTGCCTTCCCCATTGCCTTGCCATACAGCTCTCTTCCTTTTATGTAGTCCTTACCTTAGGGGCAGAATGGATTTTTACTGCAGTCAAAAGGTAATTTTTACAAAAACTCTATTACCTGTTTATAATTAAAATCATAAAATCTCTTTGTAGGTGACTTAATAACTTCCCCCTACACTGAAGGAGGGTTTCATAAAAAGACTCATTAAAGCAACTTGTGGCTAATGCTGTAAATGAAGACAGGAATATAAAATGATTGCAGTATTAGAAAGGAGGGGGGTGGTTTCATGGCTCTACACAACACAACAATGGTAGGACAATCTTATGCTTACTACTGTTTATCTTCTTTTTTTTTTTCATTTCCTCTCACATCTTCTGAGGAGATTATCTGCCCAAAGGCAATGCCTTGGATACCTAAACCTTTTGAACTCAACTTGTGGGAAAGCAGCTGTGATTTCTGACCTTCCAGATACATCTGGAAACGTTGAGTGTGCCTGCTTCTGTGAACTGCATCAGCTCCAGGTTATATGTACCTGACCCCATGCTGCTCCCAGTCAAAACACTGGGGTAATATAAAAAGGTTGCATCTATTTCTCTGTAACTGTCATTCTTGGCCTTTCAGGCAGCTAGAAACTAAAGTTCTATTTGGTTTCTTGGGGCTATTAAAAATATAACTTTGAAAGCATGTAAACAATAAAATACTGCCTTTATGGATAAACAGATACGAAATGTTTCAGGGAAATGTATCTCCCAAATCTCTTGGATAAGCTGAATGAACTTTAGTGGAAGTCCTGAACTGGATAACCTAACTGAAGGCTTATCACATCAACTACTGGTGGTGATATTTCAACCACTATCTCCTTGGCTTCTATATCTTTTCACTTCAATAGCAGCATGGGAGGTGAATCTAAGCCAGAATACTTGTTCATGGAGATGGCATTTGTATCTTAGACAAACTTGCACTGCAACAAAGCTAAACAAGGTCCCTAATTTAATAGGGTGAATAGAGGGGCTTTTCTATCAACTATATCCAAGATTCTTAAGTGTCTATAACTCTGTAGTCAGCAAACCAGCAGGGTAGCACTATTGGTAATAGGAGTATTTCCAAAATTTGTAAAAATATGGGGTGCCTGCAGAAAAAGAGGAGTTCAGATTGTTTCCTGACCACAAAAAGCTCCTAGGTTCCTGAAGGACTTCATATTCTTTGTTGTGTAGCCCTTCCATCTGATGCATGTTCCCCTCAATCTGGGGAAGAAAGCAAATGGGGAAAGAGAATGGGTCTCCAGATTCAGAAGACAAAACTATTTCCAACAAGGTGCAACTGGGGTGAGGTGACACCAGCTGAAAGTCTGAAGCCTACAGAGAGCCATGCAGAAAGTATTCATGTCCTCCAGGAGACCCATTCCTCGCTTGCTGCCTGCCAGAAATGTAACTGACAAGAGGGAGGTCCTAGGAGTCTATAGGTGTTTAAAGAAACATCATTATGTTATTTAGTACCATGATGGGTCCAGTCATCTCTGTCATAATTTTATTTATAGGTTAATCCCTATAAACCTATCTCTGTAGGTTTATAGGGATAGAATAGGGGTAGGATAAAGGATAGGCCTCATCCTTCATCTCTCTGGGCGCATCTACATGTGTGCTCAACTGCACAGTTGTTACTGCACAGTCATTTAGTACTTGCTAAAGCAGGTACTAAATGACTGTGCAGTAACCACCACTACTGTGGAGTCCTAGCACCATATGGGTCATTGCTGACCCTATTGTGCAGTAGCAATGAGCTACTGCTCAGTAGTGATACTGCACAGTAGCAGCAGCATCATGAGTCATGCTTGACGATGCTATGACACCATAGTGACGATATATGTTGTTGTAGCGTCTCGTGCAGATGCACCCTCTGTCTTGTTTTTTAGTACATAGGCTCTTCATAGGGAGTTTTTAGTATCCTTTTTAAGCTTATACAATATTTAGTCCAGTATTGTAACTACTAGGAAACAAACTGAATAAATATTACAGCATTTGAACCTCTAGATCAGGGGTGGTCAGCCTGTGGTATGAGTGCCACAAGTGACACAGGTAGCCTATGTATCTGGCATGTGTCAGATTAGGGAGGAGACAGGGAGCAAAGTAGCAGGTAGGGCAGGAGTCAGAAATCAGAGTAGGAGATGAGACAGGGGGCCAGGCACAGGAAACAGAAACCAGAAAGCAGAAAAGAACTTCAAGCAGGAAGCACAGAGTAAGGAGAAGAAGGCAGAGCATGGGGATTGGAGTGGTACTTGGGGAGGACATAGGGCTAACAAAAAGGTTGTCCTTTCCCCCCACCTGAGCCCCCTAACTCTGTGTGAAACTATAAGAATCGGCCCATAGCCAGTTACCACAAACAAGACCTACCTGATTTAGTTTCAGTACCCCCCTGAACAAAGGAAATCTGCTAAAATAATGATTTTGACATTTCGAAGCAAGTGCTTTATACATGATGGCAAGGCGGAAAACACTGAGCTTGAAGCAGTAGATGTGGACAGATGAGATAAAAGCATTTTATATGTCTCACCTTTGGACTCCCTTGTTGTCATGGTGGAAACTGCTGGATTACTGTATGAGGTAGCAAAGTGCCTGAGAACAGGACAGGGGTTTTTTTGCCTTTCAGATAATTTTAGCCGATAATAATTGAGTCCGAAGCTATCCACCACATAGATTATCAGTTACTGTTGCCTTCATGCCATCCTGGAGCCAGAGAAGTCTGGTATGTGCCAAATACATGATTATATATACAGAAACTAGAACATGCAGAAAACAAGCAAACAAAAAAACCCAACAACATGGTTTGGGTGACTTCTTCAGAGCAGAGTCTGTGAAGGGGTGATACCATTGTAATATTGGAAGCAGAGACATGGAACATGAAAGTGTGAAATAATTACATTTGGCAGAAAAGCTACAGGCTGAGCAGACACTCATTGTGCCTACCAATACCCTAGAGGACAAATGGGTAATATGAGGTAATGTAAGTCCCAGAAAGGATGCTAAATAACACTTTAGCTAGGGAAAACTGTAATATGGAATACATACATAGACTGTGTGTCTACAAGAGATGCTTTACTGTACAGTAGTGTAGTTTACTGCACAGTGAGCGTGTGTGTCTACAGGTGCACATGCTTACCGCTCAGTAAACTATGTTACTTAAAAGTGAGTTTGCTACCTGTAAATACAAGTAGCAAATATACTTGTGAGTATTTACCGCACAGTAACACTTGTGTAGATACCAACCAGGAGCAGATTTGCAGCGTAAGAGGATGTGTGGGACTGGTGGAAGGAGGTGCAGGACCAGACAGACCAGGAGTTCAGGGTGCAACTCTTGGCCTGGAGCATGAGCACATGAAGGCCCCATGGGAGCAAAGTGTGGTCATGGCCAGGACAGTGCAGGCCATGGAGGACAACTGATGGGAGCTGGACACTGTCCTGGCCTTGGTGGTTGCCTTCATGCCACTCACTGCCTAGTCCCTGACCATCAATTGCCAGAGGTGGAGCCACTTGCACTAGGGGACCAGTGGCCACATCCCCTGGGTGAGCCTCCTCACCCGCTAGCCTTGACACAGTGGGCACACCCATAAGGGCATGGCCAGAGGCTGGGTGCTGACTGCCTGCCCCTGGTTCTGCCTCATAGGTGCCCCCACCCCACAGCCCCCCACCCCAGGAAGGCACT
>NW_017728922.1:8887384-8898868 GCF_001723895.1 Crocodylus porosus
CAAACTGCATTGCAAATAGTTTGCGCAGGGAAGAAGAAGTTGGTGGGTGGAGTGGTGCTGTTGTTGGGGAGGGAGGGGGGACAGGCTCTTTTGTGGGGAATGGAGGTGTGAAGAGGGTCTGTTTGTTGTGAGGGCTATAAAGTGTTTTTCTGAGAACTGTCTGCAGTGAACATGGTGCCGGGGAGGGTGGGCAGTGGAATGGGGAGGAGGGGCGTGGGAAGCTGTTCAGGCAGGCTGCAGTGGGGAGGGCTGGAGAAGGTAGTTGGCCAGCACTTCTTGCACCTGCTGCCTTCATCTCCACTGGCCGGTGTGTGGTTCAGCCTGGGCCTCAGCAGGTGGGGCCTGCTCCTGTTGCTGACACTTCATCTGGTGTTCCTGTGCCTGGTGTCCTTTACCCTCAGCATCTCCTTTGCCCAGGCATTGTGAAGCAGTATGCAGTCTGTGATGATAACCGTATAGAGATTGTCCTCGGTGAATTTGAGGTGGGTGGGGAGGGTGCACCAGTGTCCCTTAAGATGCCTAAAAGTCGACCAGTGTAGGGCCACATGAGCGAGGAGAGGAGTGGGTATGTGGGGTCCCTGATGAAGTGGGGACGGACTACCATGGTGCCCAGCTGGAGGTACGGCACCCCTGGCATGAAGTGCTCGTACTGCACCAAGGCTGGCAGGGCAGAGTTCCAGAAGATGCAGGCGTCATGGGCGCTGTCTGTTCAGCCACTGTTCACCTTGGTGAAGGCACCGTGGTGGTCAACAATGACCTGGAGCACAACAGAATGAAAGCCCCTCTGACTGTAATAGGGGAGGTCACCACGGGGCAGGCAGGTAACAGGGATGTGCGTTCTGTCCAGGGTCCCAATGCACTGGGGGACTCCTAGGATGTGAAGCCTTGCCACTACCTCCAGGGGTCATGCACATGGAGCATGGTGAGGCCCAGCACCTTTCAGAGGGTGCTATACACCTCCAGAACAGCCTCCCCCATGGTGGCCTTGCCCACACCAAAGAGGTGGCTCATGTAGCAGAGGTTTGTGGGAGTGGGTAGCTTGTGCAGGGCAATGGCCCGGTAGGTGTCCATCTGGAGGGGTTTACACATAGTCATGGCTTGCTGCTCCAGGTGTGGGCAGAGCTGCTCCAGGAGCTTGAGGGAGGTGGCTTGGGTCATGCAGAACACCTCCAGCCACTGTCCCCGGTGTGCTGGACAATGTGCAGCCACCAGCCCTGGCTGGCCCAGTGGGTCCAAATGCAGTGTGGCTGGAGGCCCAAGAAGGCATGGTCAGCTCTGGCAGTGGCATCCCTGAACCTGCCTCTGGCTTCCCTGCCAGGGTCTGGCCAGCAGGATAGAATCCAGCTGGCAGCTGCACAATGACAGCATGCCCTGGGATAGCACATGGGGGTTGGCCAGGTGGTCGCTGTGTGAGGGGGAACTCACAGAGCCCATAGGGCCATTGACCTGCTGGCAGCCAGTGTAGTGGCAGGAGCCTGGGGCACTGGGTATCACTCCCAGTAGCAGGGGCTGGAGCAGCCATGGCATGGGGAGGCAGAGGTTGCAGTGAGAAAGCTGCCGCATGCTGCCCCCATGCTCTGAACACTGCTCCTGGCCAGAAACACAGCTAGTCAGGGAGCAGGCAGTGGGGCTGCCTTTTCAATGTGGTCTCCAGCCACAGACAGCTACGGCCAGAGCCTCCAGTTCCCCATGGTGGCAGTGGGGGCCCATTGCAGGACCCCAAGAAGTAGGAGCAGTTTCCGGCCATTGGCAGCAAATCCACTGCCAAGTCCCTACACATTTAGATGCCTGCCTGGAAGTGCTTACTCATGAGTAGTTTACTCACAGGCAAACTGGTCCTGCATCAAATGCATGTGTCGACACCCAGATATGGGATACTGTACACTAACAGATAAATCTCTGAAATAACTCTAGTTTGCCACAATATTGCAGGCATGAGGAAGAGTTACAGGGAGGATTTTGGAAGTGGCCCAGCTACCATGCTGAGGAAACAGTCAGACAGGATTAACATAATAATGGGCTATTTGAGCACTAGAGTGACATAAGGATGAAACAGAAAGACAAGAGGCTCAAGCAAGACAGGGAATTTGAGTGTCAGCCAGCAAAAAAAAGCCAAGAGGTTGCTACGACTTGAAAAAGGCATTTGAAGTACTGCTAGATTAAATGAAGAAGGGCATTGAGGGGAAATATATCACTTTGTCAGAAGTTTTGAAGAGCTGTACTAATAAAATAAGAAGTATAGCAAGGTCAAGAAAGCCTAAAAATGAGTGATGAGTCAGCTTTAATTTTTTGACAGATACAGGGCACTCAACCTGCCAAAACCCAGTTGCAGGACAAAGATCTGAAATAAGAGAAATGAGGTAAACAGAAGTGCAGAAAGGTTTTAAATTATGTGGGATCAATTTTCTTGGCATAAATAACACTCTGTATAACCTCAGTTCCCCATGACTCGGCATTTCTGATAGTAAATAATTTAGAAAATTAAAAAATGAAATGTTTACAGCAAGTCTGCAAGGAGCCAATGGTAAATATGAGTTTAAAGAATGTCAGTCCTCTATGAGGGATGGGATTAATAATTGTAAAGATTCCAGTTACATAGGGTTTCACAGCTGTGAGCAGGGACAAAAATTGGGATTATTTGTTCCAAATATGATAGCTCCGGGCCACTTGAGCTCAGAGTACATCTCCATTAGCTCCATTGCTATTGAGGCTTATATCCCTTGGAAGCCAGTTTCTAGGTAGGTACTAAAATCACATACACTTGTGTAGGTCATATCTGAGCAGTAGAATGGGATCCTAATACCTGACGGCTGACTGATGTGCTCTGGCAGTTGGAGGTGTTGGGATTGAGCCCATTGTGCTTGCCTTTAAATTAAACAAGTTTCTCTCATGGTTATCCATGTTCATGAGCAGGCAAACTGCTCTGGCCACCCTTTCCACAGTGATCAACTAAATAATGAACTGTGTGGGAGACACTATCTCTAGCTTTAGCTATGCCTTCGGAGGAACTCAGAATTTTCAGAACAAAAAAAGAAGCAGCGGGGAAAGGGGAGAATAAAAATTTGAACGGGAGATTACATCATTTGAAGAGATAATGGACAAAAAACAAGATTTTGAAATACTGAGAAGTGACTATAGGGAAGCTGACGAAAAAAGGACATTCCTCATTGCCTGAGATGCAGAACCTTCGTGTACATCAGAATAAGATTTTTGCAAGATTCCAAGTTTTTTTGTTCAACTTGTTTTTTAACCTTATTTGCTATTTTTTACTGCAAACATCTACACTACAGATCCAGAACTCAAGTCTCAAAAGAAAGTTACAGTATTTGTGACTTAACCAAGAGCAAAACTATAGGACCTTTCATTATATAAGAGTATATATATTCTTTGTGATTTCCCGCACAATCTTGCAAACATAGACAATAGCTTGGATACTTTGGGTAAATTTTAGCTGTTTATCCTTATATAACCATCACGTCTTGTGAAAGTCATTCAGTATGTGGTGCTTTCCTATACCTAGCAAGTAACCATAAACTCTTACGCTGAATGAAAATGAAAGAAAGGTTCAGTTATTAGCTTGTGAATTGGGAAACCCATGTTTAGGTTCCAACTCTGTAACACACATGTCCTTTGTGCCCAATGTCAGGTCATTTAACTTGTAAGTTTTTCAACTGCCCTCCATAAAATGAGGATAAAAGACTATAGCATTGCCCTACTTCACAGGGGTGTTGTGAGGCTAAATATATCAGACTGTGAGGTATTCAAATACTTTGTAACTATGTACTATGTAACAGGGGTAAGATAAGTATTGTATGTATAACAGTTTCATTTTAAATTAAGGAAAAGAACATTAAGAAAGTTGACACAAAATTTTGTGCAGTTCTTTCTGTGACATTTATGCAAACTATTTGCAAACATGCATTTTAGGTCATTCAATAATTTGCATTTGCAAATAAGTGTATGCTTTGCCCTAACCAATTGTTTGGATAGGACAATGAGAAAACAACATTTGGTGGCTGTGGCTAGTGTATAATTGCTGAGGAATTTCTTGGTAGTATGTGGGTTCTGAGGCGGGGAAGGTATGGCCAGTAGCTTTGTTGGGTTTTCTCCACACAAAATGGTGGCTGTTGAGATCTGCAGGATGGGCAGGGGAAGTTGGGTAGTAGTTAAGAGAGATAGGTTGATGGGGATGTCTGGGTGGGAAGGTGAAAGATAGGAACCACCTTTGTGGCTGGGAAAGCTGGAGAGTAGCTAAGTTTGAAAAGGTTTCTAGGTGGGTACCGTGGGACAATCTTGGTTATAAGGGATGGCGGAGAAAATGTGGCAGTATGTTGGGGAGAGCTGGAGGATTGGTTGGCAGACTGAGTGGAAGAGTGTCTAGGAATGGAGGGTGGGCTCATCGCTCGGTTGGTAAGGCTGTGCTGCTCTCACTTTCTACTGCTGCTTTTCTGTCTTTTCCAAAGTGAGACCCAGCAGGGGGAGTAGCAAGACAGAAGTCACTCAGCTGTTGGCTCAGCAGAGAACACAGTAGCCTGTGGAGATCTGGGATGCAATTGCAAGTCCTTCTTGCTTTCTTCTGTGATATGTGGCCTAAGTTGTGGAATCAGGCCTCCCAAACTCACAAGCCTGTTTTTAAAATAACAGATTTTAAAATAATATATTTTAGACTTTTTTAAAAATTTGCTTTCTGTGTTCTGAGCTCTTGAGACATATTTTGGCTGGGATTTTAATTTTCATTTTTTTGTTATGAGAGCTGAGAAGTTCACTTAATCACTTGTCTCCACGAGCTGGGGCTTTAATTAAAAAATCTGGCAATACCATAAAACTCATGATCAGGTTGCAAGACTGATCATGGGAAAGATGGGAATAATGAGAATTCATGAGAAGTATGCTTCATGTGTAACATTTTGCAGCCCTGTAGAAAGTAAAATGAAAAGAAAGCAGATAAGAGGGGTGTGTGTGTGTGTGTGTGTGTGTGTGTGTGTGTTGGAGAGGGATGTATTTGTAGTCTGCATTAGTTCTGAGAACAACATTTTTCATGGTGGCAGAATTCTTAGAAAATCTAAAAGGCTGGTACACAGGCAAGAAACGATTTTACAACTACAGCAAAATGAACCTGATGGGAAAGAAACCAAAATTAGATGGGTTATTGGAGGATCCTGGCAGAGAAAGGAATTGTTGCTTCCTGTGGCATTCAAAGACAGATTAAGCAAACCAGACCTATCACAGTGCTATTTTTTCCTGTGGACTCTTGTTAATACATTCCTGCTGGTTTTAAAGGAAAGAGCATTAAGCTTAAAACAACACTATAAAAAGGCAATAGTTGAAGAATGTCCAGATCAATTTTATAATACAACATAGCTTGTGCCACTAATTATGAGAGAAAGCCCAGCTTTTTCGCTCCATCTATACATTTATTGGGACAAAAGCATCCCACACACACTTCTAATTGATTTCATTGGAAGTTGTAGGAAAGTAACTGAGGACTGGACTTAGCTCATAAAATTCAGGAGGTAACATCACGCTCAATAAGCTTGATATATCACTTACAAGATGCTGAGAGATAGAATATGCAGTAATCGTACCAAAGCGCAACAAAACAGAGGCAAGTATGAAAAATTGCAGGCAAGTTAGTCATTTGTCACAGGCTTACAAGTAGTTTCCAGATTTGGGGATGAAAGAACAACACGTAGCTTTGGGTCTTTAGACCATCTCAGACAGCAAACATGCAACGAGAACGCTGGAATTCTCCATTTCTGCTGTGAAGAACAGAATATGTCAGAAATTTACAGGCTCAACAAAGTGAAGTGTCTTCACAGCCGTTTCTCTTTAATTTTTATAATTCTATTAGAAGAAAACCTTGATGAATCACTTTTTATTGGACCTTTATTGGAGTTTTTGATCTTCCTGTGAAGAATTAGATACTAGGTCTGTGTGAAGTGGCTAGTATTTGCTTCGGATTCGGATTTGGCTGATTCAGGGGACAGTGATTCGATTCAGTGATTCAAATCACTGTCCTAAATCAATTAGGCTGAATCTGATTCAGAGCTTTGGCCGCCACTGAATCGGCCGAATCTCCGAATTCAACAGGCCCCATCATTTGGCTGCTCTCCCAACTTCATCAATGACTGCCCCGCCTGCCCCATCTCCCAGCTCTTTAAACAAAAAAAAGCCTGGGACTCACCGACTGCTGCCAAGAAGGGGGGCGGGGTGATTTCCACTGCCCACCACCACTCCACATTGCATGGGGGCGCTCTATCATGATCTCCCATCCCCTGCCCACTATCCGAGCCCCAGTGTCTCATCTCTTTAAAAAAAAAAAAGAAAGCGTGGCCTCACCAGCTGCTGCCAGGTGGAGGGGCGATCCCCACTGCCCTGAATTGTGTGTGGGGCCCTGCCACAAGCCCCCAGAGGCCCTGATGGCCACTGAAGCAGCTGGTGAGTGCAGGGCCCTATCCCCCACCTGCTCTCCCAGCCACACTAGTGGCTGCCACCCCCAGCCCCAGCATCAGCACTTTAAAAAAAAAAAGCCCTGCACTCACCAGCTCCTGCCAGGCTGGGGGGTGGGGGGCAATCCCCACTGCCCCACATTGCCCTGCACTGCATGGGAAGCTCTTCCACAAGCCTCTAGAGGCTCTGAAGGCTGCTGCAGAAGCTGGTGATTGCAGGGTTTTTTGTTTTAAGAGCCAAGAGCTGGGACCAGGTGAGGCAGCCATGGGTGGGGAGGGGGGGCTGAGACAGCAGGCAGGGGTTGGGGAGGATTCAGGGGGCTGGGGGAGAAGGCAGGGGATGGGACCTGGCAGGGCTCCCCCCATTGGTCCCCTCTCCCCTCCTCCAACCCCCTGCTCCTGCTCCCGCCCCCTACTTACCGGCATGGAATCCAGGTCCAGTTCCCTGTGGCATCCAGCAGGGATTGTCCTAATCTCTGATGTTCTCCAAATCTTTTCTGAATGGATTTGGAGAGCTTTGAATCAATTTTGACCTTTTTATTAGTCTCCTGATTCATTTCAGATTTGGAGATTTGGACTCCAAATCAGGCCAAATCTCCTCCGAATTGAATCAGCACCTGAAGCTTCATACAGCCCTATTAGATACTAGCCATTATCAGAGGCACAGTACTGGACTAGAAACTAATGAAGGTTGGAGGGTGGTGTTGTTGTAAAGACATTAGTGTTGGGGCCTACATGCTATTTATAGCATAACCTCTGTGCGGCCATGGCCATGTTATGGTCATGTCATTTAATCTTATTGTGTCTCAGCAAGTTTTCAGTTATAGCAAGTTATTTCAATTATAATTGGAGATTATAATATTGATATAGCATAATAATATTGATCTCAGTTTATTATTGATATCTCAATAATAATTAGACCACTGGTATGGTAATTCCTATAGCAACAGGTTGTTCCCCCGTCTTTGCAGAATCTATATTTTGTTTTGTTTTTTTAAAGAGTTTTCCACTTTTAATCAGTGGATACAATGGTTTCTGCCTCTGTGAAATAGTTTCAGACTGTGCCTTGGTTCCATAATCAGCTCTGTGAGCAATAAGATCATAATTACTAAGAGCTGAAAGAGTTAGAACACATGTAGATAATAATAGATAGATAATACTATAGTACAAATGATCTTAATCTTTAAAAGGTTGCTAAGCATTGGAATCTTTTAAATATTAAATTGGGTGAATTGGTACTCATAAAAGTTAGAAATTAATAGTACTGGTGGCTATATGTATGAAGTAAGGCATTGCTGAACAAGGTTTTCCTGATTAGTTCTATCAGTGCACCTCTTTCTGAACCTGCAACAGTGGGAACACATAGGAGGTGCATGGGGATGCACATGCACCCCTTGAAAGCAGTGGTGCACCCCTGAGACCAATGGCTGGGGAGTGGGGACGCTAGGAAAAGTGATCCACACAGTCCCCCTGCAGCTAATCTTACTGACCAGTGTGTGTGGGGGTGGGGGGAGGGTTCCCCCAGGGTCGATCATGCTGTTCTAGAAGTGCCAGCATCCGATTGGCTGTGGGAGGACCCACTCCGCCCCCGGTCCCTGACTGGCCATTGTGGGACCAAGTGCCCCTCCAACTCAGGAGGCAACAGTTGCCCATGACCTGCAACATCTCTGCATTACCTTAATAAACAGAGCAGAGATGTCCATTCAGGTTAAATTGATTATTATGAATAAGTATTTATTAGCTGCTCCTTGAGATCAACTACGTAATTTTCACTTGTGTGTTCTAGTCACATTCAAACAAGGATTCAGTGTTCAGAGGTCAATTCATGCCATAGACTCTAGATCTGGATTATGAATAACCCAAAATTCAGGAATGTTTGGGTTTAGGGTTTGTCACAGGGGCACTCAGGTGCCCTGTGCCTATGAAGGAATAAGGGCAGCTGCCAATCTCCAGGGCAGCTCAGGTGCCGGTTGCTGGGGCAACCGCACTGGTCAGGTAACCAGAAGGGGGTGGGGCCGGGCCTTTATAAACAGCCTAGGCTGAAACCTAGCAGCAGTCCCCTTCTGGCAGCCTAAGGAGCAACAGCTCTGCTGCAGAGCAGAGCAGAGCAGAGCAGAGCAGCACAGCACAGCACAATGCAGCCTGACCGCCTGAGCGGCTGCAGCATGGTACGGGGTAGAGAGAACCCTGACCGGGAGGCTTGGAAGGTGAGCCATGGTGGCACAGCATTTATGTTCTAGCTGGGGGGGGTTTCAGGGATAGCTGGTTGGCTTTTGGCTTTATGTTCCCTAGTTTGTTATTGTTGGACCAGAGGACTGGGTGAGGCTATAAGGGGTGGAAGGAGGCCTTATAGGAGCGCCCCAATGGGGTGGGGGTTCCTGGTTCCAATGAGGGCACGATAGTCAGGTGCCAGAGAGGGCACACTCATATGGAAAAGGGGGCCAGGTAAGGCTACGGCTGCCTGAGCCCTATTGGGAGAAGCACGAGCAGGGCGTAAGACCCCAGACAGTGGGTCAGGGGGCCAGGCATGGCTACGGCCACCTGAGCCCCAACCGTGAGAAGTGCGGGTAACGAGGCCCGAGTGCGAGTGACCGTGGGAGGCACGAGGCACAGGTCTGAAGGCGGGTAACCATGGGACAGATGGGAGGCAGGCCCCAGTAGGGCCCTGTCTGTAAGGGAGAAGCCCCAGGAGGGGGCGCGTTCTGAGAGAAGGAAAGTAGATTGGTGGGATAACGTCCGGAAGATCTGCGAGGCTTGGGGCATGCTAAAGGGGAGGTAGGAGCCATACATAGCCCTTAAGGCTGGGGTGCACCAGGTCACTCTATACAGAGTAGGAGCCCGGACAATCCTAGCACTGTGTCCAAGGCGACAAGAGGCAGCCTCCCTTCTAAAACTATATAACAACAAGACATGGCGGGCCAGAAAGAGGGTGCTGGATCATCTACTTGGCACGGTAGGGGGCGCTAAAGAGATCACGGCCGCTCCTGTGCCCCACTCCGTGACAGGGTTCTATGCTATTATAAAAAAGTGGCTGGCAGTAAAAATTTGGATCTGGATGTGGATTTTGAATAACAACTCCAAAGGTAGGAATTATTATTATATTTTCAATGATCTTATGTTGGATTTTAGTTTTTGTTCAACCTCATAGCTTTGATCCCTAGTGCTGAATATATTATACATACAACATTATAAAATATACATTCCTTTGTCACTTATCTCTACATGCAAATACTGAAGTGTTCCCTAAAACCATAGCAGCTAGGTGACTAAAACATTAATGGGTTAACCCTGAGTGAGGCAAAGTCCACTCCACAGACTGAATTGGGCCCATGGTGGACGCCATTTCCCAGAAGACCCTGCCTGCACAGGGCCTGTGATTTTTCTGCCCGTACATTGCAGATCGTGGCTCTGCCCCAGCTCTGGACCATACTGTTACCACTACAAGATCCCAGCCCTGGCCACAGCAGCTCCTTGCCCAGTCATGTGCCCTGTCAGTGCTTCTGGGGCTGGTCTTCATGGAAACTCCAGCCCCCAGCTGTCACGGTGCTGCTCCTGCTGATGTCTCCATGGAAACCAGCAGCAACATGGGCATGGAGTCTGGCTGCCAGCTGGATCCATCATTTTGACCACCCCTTGGTTAACTCATACAAAACCCTACAAGACAGAGAAGTATTAAACCCATTTTACATCAAGGGAACCAGGGCAAGGAGAGCGTAAGGGCCAAATTCAATTTTGCCTTCTCAAGCCTACATGACACTCACATAGCCACCTTGTTCAGAGTTTTGATTCCATTTGTTCTTGCCATTCTATGCTTACTCTGTGCTTCCTTCTAAGCATATTTAGAAGCTGCACCATAACCTTATAGGCACCTAAGCAGAACAACATCAGCCAGGTATGCATGTAAGTCTACAAGTCCCTGAAACTTTAGTTGGAAAAAAGCCATGCCCAACAACTGTTTGACACTGGAAGATGGTAATTGGCTCTTTTAGCCAACTACCTAATGGTTACTGCACTTGCATGGTGAATGGGAGATTCAGGTTCTAGGCTCCCCTCACGCAAAGGGGTTTTGAATACATGCACACTTCTGAGCAAAATGCTTTAATCAGCTAGCTATAGGCTGGACATTAACCAAAATGTTTTCTAGGTTTCCTCTTGAAGCCAGCAACCAAGGGAGGGGTAGGGGTAGGCAAGCAAAAGGGGATCTAGATCAGGGAAAGGCACACTGTTTGGCAGACTAGAGGTAGGCTAGCTTCTGGTCAGGCTCTTCTTTAAAACACACACACAGACACACAGTAATTATAAAAATAGCAACTTGTAGAGTTAAACCGTAGTGGTCTTTCAGTACCTGGGAAGTGTCCTAAGCCATTGAGAGGCTCCAGACTTCCAGTCTTTCAGCCCTGGCACACACGCCTCAGCCCCTCAACCCAGGCATACTACCCTCTTCCCTCAAGGTGTAGTTCTTCAGCCCCAGAGTTCCCAAACTTCACATACTTACCCATACTCTAGGGTAAGATATATTTTCCTTCTTGAGGCCATCTGAGAATGGGATGTGTGGTGGCAGGCTGGCTGGTGGGTTCACCAGAAGCCCTGGACTGTTAGCTTGAGCCCCCAATCCTGCACAAGGCAGGAGGTAGGCCATCGGTGCATGGATTGGTGCACAGGGCCATAGAGTTGACAGGATGCCATGGCTCCTCAAGGCAGCATGAGTCTCAGTGCACAGGGCAGTTCATGGGGGGCTGACAGTGGACTGATAGGCCCTGGTGGCTGCACAAGGCAGCTCAGGCCTTCCTGCTGCAAGGAGCAACCGGAAAGGCCAACCCTGCCTTGTGAGGAAGGATGTTGGAAGTCGTGAGTTACCCAGGGAGAAGGGATTCCAGTAAGGGAGGAGGGGCCTTCCTCACTGTGGGTGATTTAAGAGGAAGCCCCTAAGGACAGCTAATCAATCCCTTTAACAATTTCTTTGCTCCAAAAAAGCTAACCTCTTTAACAATTTCTATGCCTCCATTTTTCTGAGCAGAGACCAGGTCATTTCCTC
>NW_017728922.1:8898968-8900164 GCF_001723895.1 Crocodylus porosus
CACTGGGATCCCCGATGGACCCAGGGGAGGCACTGTCAGGCCCAGGGCCAGTGGGGACCTAGTCAGGGAACTTCTGGTGGGACTAGATGTGTTCAAATCAGCAGGTCCTGATGATCTCCACCCCAGAGTGCTGAGGGAATTAGCAGAAGTCATTGAGGGACCCCTGACACAGTTTTACAAGCACTCATGGTGCTCTGGCGAGGTGCCAGAGGACTCCAAAAGGGCCAATGGGGTCCCCATTTTCCAAAAAAGGAGGAAGGAGGACCCAGGAAATTATAGGCCTGTTAGTCTTACCCCGGTCCTGGGGAAAATTATCCAGGTGCACATCTGCAAGAGGCAAGCAGGGGAGAGTATGCTTAGGGGCAAGCAAGATGGGTTCATTAGAGGCAGGTCCTGTTAGACCAACCTGGTGACCAACCAGGTCACAAAATCCTTGAATGCAAGTGTCTCAGTGGACGTGGTCTTTTTGGACTTTAGGAAGGCCTTCGACACTGTTTCTCACCCCATTTTTGTTAAAAAATTAGGAGATTGTGGTGTCGATGCCTACACAGTCAGATGGGTCACTGATTGGCTGGAGGGCCACACCCAGAGAGTGTTGGTGGTTGGGTCATTTTTGACCTGGAGGGATGTGGGTAGTGGGGTCCCCCAGGGCTTGATCCTCGGGCCACGCTGTTCAACATCTTCATCAGCAACTTGGACAAGCGGGTGAAAAGCACCTTGTTCAAATTTGCCAATGACACTATGATGTGGGGAGAAGTGGGCACACTAGAGGAGAGGCACAGGCTGCAATTAGATCTGGACAGGCTACAGGAGTGGGCAGATGACAACAGGATGGGTTTCAATACAGACAAGTGCAAAGTTTTGCACCTGGGGAGGAAGAACCAGCAGCACACCTACAGGCTGGGGAAATCCCTTCTCATCAGTGCTGAGGCAGAAAAGGATTTTGGAGTCATTACTGATGCCAGAATGAACATGGGTCGACAGTGTGGGGACGTGGTCAGGAAGGCTAATCGCACCTTGTTATGCATCCATAGTTGCATCACGAGCAGGTCCAAGGAGGTGATCCTCCTTCTCTAAGTGACATTGGTCAGGCCGCAGCTGGAGTACTCCGTCCAGTTCTGGGCGCCGCACTTCAAGAGGGATGTGGACAGCATGGACAGGGTCCAGAGGAGGCCACTCATATGATCAAGGGGGCA
>NW_017728922.1:8900278-8912681 GCF_001723895.1 Crocodylus porosus
AGCCCTGTTCTCCTGAGCACTACTGGGAGTAACAAGAAATAACGGCCATAAGTTGATGGAGAGTAGATTCTGGCTAAATATCAGGAGGTGCTACTTCACAATCAGGGCGGCTAGGATCTGGAACCAACTTCCAGGGGAAGTGGTGCTCACTCCTACCCTGGGGGTCTTTAAGAGGAGGCTAGATGAACACCTTGCTGGGGTCGTTTGACCCCAGTACTCTTTCCTGTCATGGCAGGGGGTCGGAGTTGATGATCTGCTCAGGTCCCTTCCAACCCTACCAACTATGAAACTATGAAAGGGAATGATTTGCCCTCAGGCACAGAGGGGAGTCTAGGGCCTCTGTTTGTTAAGGGTGATGCCATGGTTATGGGCCCCTCCTAGTTGAGTGAAATGGGAGAGTAATGATGTTTTATTAGGTAATGGGATCTCTTCTTGGGTTGCTATTTCTTCTTTGGGCACAGCTGCTGATCCATTGTGGTGGTCTGGTTCCTTACGCTGTTGGGATTCCTGTTATAACCCTGCATTCTTATTGTTGTATGGTAAAGGACTGTAAGCTATTTTTCTAGCTGAACTCATTGTATGTGTTATCTGTATATATATCTTTTTCAGCTGGTGTAACCTTATACAGAATGTTTAATTATTGTCCTATCACTGCCAGCTATTTCTGTCATTCGTGTACTAACCCATGCTTTATCATCAAGTGCTCCTTTGCCTGCTGCTGGGAGGGCCCTGTTGAGGGTGCAAGGCTTCAGACTGATTGGGAGTCCATAGAGGGTTAAGTCTGTACTTGAGTTTGGGGTTAAAAAACAAAGGGTTACTGCCTATGTAAACCTATATCTGTAAATAACATATGTGAGTGTGTGTGTGTGTGTGTGTGTGTGTGTGTGTGTGTGTGTCTAAATGAATAATATGTAAGTAATTTCATGGTTGTAAGTCTCGTATCATGTTGTATATTTAACCTGTAAATAGTTAAATATTGCTGGGTGTTCTTGGTCCCTAAACAGCTCTATAGAAAAGGAGGTGAGCTGGCCTGCAGCTAGGCAGCCACACTTGCCACAGTGTACACACACCTGCTGAACCCCTTCAGCTGGAGAGGGGGTACCTTCTGTGTACCACCTGGGTTACGTGCTATATTTAAGGGCATGTGTGGGCAGTAGAAGAGGTGGCCGACCAGGGCTTAGCCCCCTGCCCAAATGCAAGGCAGCAGGTATAGCCACGAGGAAGCCTGGCTGTAGGCTGCTGCAGCAGTGGGGGAGGGGTGTGCGCACACAGATACCTGGACATCTAGGATTGCAGCCTTGGTTTGTGGCTGCCCCACATGACAGGTAAGTTTTTCAATTTCCTTCCTTTGCGACTGGGCTTGGGGTGGGGGCAGATTAAGACCACCACAGTGCAGGAGGGAGTGGGGCAGGGTTGAATCATTCACCCCTGCCCCTGTCCCACTCTTTCCTATGCTGTGGGAATTGTTCCATAACCTGGCCCAGCTGAGGCCCCATTCACCGCACATGGCATTGCACCTTTTTCCAAGCAGCAGCAGAGAAGTGTGGAGGCAGGGAGCAGAGCCCAGCCTGCAGCAGCAGCCTGCCTTTGCCACATACACATATTGGGGGGTGGGGCACATGCCCCCACCTTGGTGCTCCCATAGTGCACACAGCAGTGGAAACCCCATAGCCCTGCACAAGCCGCTGGGCTCCAATTGTCCCACGACTTGGCCTGGCCAGGTCATGGTACAATCCCCAAAGTGCAGGAGGAAGTGGGGCAATGACAGGAGTGAATGATTCACCCCCACCTCTGCCCTACTCCCTCCTGCACTGTGGGGATCTTGATTGAGGCCCCCACAGTGAGGAAGGGAGTGCGGTGAGTGGGCGCCTGGCCAGGCTGGGTGGTGGGACAATTGGAGGACAGGGTACATGCCACCCTGTCTGTGTGCAGGATGTAGGTGGCTGCCACTGCACACAGCACTTTGATCCCTGCTGCAGCAGCCCTGAGAGCTGCACAATGCTACATGCCTGCTGCCGCTGGGCAGCACCACACCTCCTGCCCACCTAGCAGTGGGAAGCACATGGCATCATGTGGCTTTTGGGGCAGTGGGGCTTAAAGTCCAGTGTGCAGCGGAAGCTGTCTCCACCCTGCACACAAATTGGGTGGTGGACATGCCTCCCAGGCTTCTGTTTGTCACACCACCCAGCCTGGCTGGGGCCCCACTCACCTCACCCCACCCCCTGCTACTGCCTGTGGCTGACTCCTCCCTCACTGCAGGGGTCTTGATCACACCCCTCCATGGACCTTTACCCTCCCCACAACACCTTCCCCCCACAGGCTTACATATGCGCTCAGCCCCCACAACTAATGTCTTCTCCCTCCACCTATGAGTGCATGTTATAAGGAAGAAAATTTGGTAAATAAAAAACAGAGCTTTTCCAAATAAAGAAATGGGAGATAAAGACCAAAAACAAACAACTTCCTGAAGAAACTGTTTCTAATTCAAAATGCGATGCATGCATACAAATGGTGCCTAATTAACCACTTAAGGACAGATTAGTTGCCATATGTTGCCAAGAATGATAGGTGTACTTCTAGTGCAGAATTAATCGATTACAAACACGTCATCTCATGAAATATACTGCCAGAAAGATGAGCTGCTTTCAGCCTAAGGGAAGAAAGAGCCTGAAGAAATAGAGGTGGCCTGTGTGTTGCATTGCATTTTCCTTTTTCTGCTGTGCCTGAATGCTAGCAGCAGACAGCACCAGGGAACAAGAGAAAAGGAAGATTCTGGTAATCAGAAGGTTGAAACTACTGGTGCCTATATTTTAATTGCCTGAGTGTGAATAAATTAAAGTGGTGTAGACAACAATAGCTCAGAGAGGGGTTTGGCTACCATTAAGGAAAATAGTACTTTACTTTGCAAACATCCTATTGAAATACATGAGATGATTCAAGGAAGAAAGCAATACAACCCCTAAAATTAGAGATGGCAGAATTTGGCCCATATATAGCATTTTCTGGCTTAGAGAGAACCAAGGCAAGAGGTGAGAATGTATATGTTTTCTAGTAATTACTTAATCCTCACTTTAGCCACATTCCTTCAAGGACTGCAGTAGTTGACTTAAATGTCACATTAGTTTCATTCATTTTCCTCTTTTCATTTTATTTCATCTTCATTGAAACAAGGCAAGAGTTGAAAACTGCTTGAAACAATTTGTAATTCAACATTAGCTTGTGCCACTAGGCAAAAAAAGTCCAGTTTTTTGCCCCTATCCATGCCTTTAATGGGACCTTTAGAGAGTTATCTACAGCCCTTTGATGCCAATTGAAAAACTCCAATAACCTTTGAATCAGTCCCTTACTGCTTAAGACCTACTATGTTTCTGCAGTATTTTGATGAATTGACTATAGATCAGAGTCACTAAGAACTTCAAGGGGTACAATTATGAAGTGAGAGATATTCTCTCAACAGGTTGAGTAGCTATGAGTTTCCCTGAAGACAACATACCTGGGGCATTAGCTACATCAGAAATGGAAGACTTAAGAAACAGTGCAGAAGTGATATTCAAAGAAATGAAGTGCTCCCATAACACTCGCTTGGCCCTTAGAGAAGAACAACCCATTACGGTTTCACTATACTCATTTCACTTAACCCAGTGGCTCTCCAACTTCTTCAGAGTGCAGATATCTCTCATTCCAGACATAAACATCTGGACCCAGCTTCCCACCAATCAGAGATCTCATTAAATCCATTTAACTATTTACAAATATTTGGTTATTTGGAAAAGCTGTAAGTAAGGGTAAGATAATATACTAGAGTTATCAGGTGCTAATTCTAAAGAATGTTAGCCTGTGTTGAAGTTAGCAAATGCTAGTGATCAATAAGGACTTACTTAAATTGTGATTTTGTGAAAATTGCTAAATTGAGTGATGTCTGCAAAGTCCTCCAGAAAAAAGAAAAGAAAAACATACTACAATGAAATGCTGGCATGCCAGCAGAAGAGAGGTGGAGAGGGGCTTCCAGCTCGAAGGGGAGCAGGCAAGATGGCTACTGCCCCCCAACCCTTGCTGCTGACTGACTTAGAAGGCTGCCTGTCATACAGCCATCCCCTTTCCGCCAATCAATGGAAAGTGGTGGAGCTGCATGATTGACACCCCTCTCAGCCGATCAGTGGTGAGGGGTAAGGCCATATGATGAACGGCCATCTTAACCAATCAGTAGTGGGGGTGGGACCACTGGGGCCTTTCAGCAAGTCAGAGGCATGGGGTGGGGGGTGCTGTGATAAGCCCATGAAAATGACAGCTGGTTCCATGATCTGCCCACAAAATAAGCTGTCTCCCTCCTTGATTTAGATAGACACCTAGTGATCAGTTACATATTGACATGCTGCTAGAGGACTGGTGAAAAGTGATGTGGCTAGGGCCTGTAAGTTTGTTCCATGCCTTCCCTGATCATCAGCTCTCTAGCCACAGTATAGGCCAGGAAGGGCAGGGGGCAGAGGGGCAGCCCCCTTTCACCATTTGGATCACCCCCACTTCCCCCCAAACTGCTGCTTCCATTGGACCCTGGATCGCCCCTCTACCCCTGAGAGGTTCTTTCACCCCTGGATTACCCCCCATCTCCCGGATCATTACCTTTGCATCACCATCAGCCTGAGAGCAGTAGTGGTGGCAGCAGTGGAGTAGAGAGAGGTCTCCCCATCCACTCCTGGTCTCCCTGCAGCCCATGGTGTCCCTGTGTATCCAGATACCACTCCCACTGGTCCCCTCTGTTTCCTGGCAGTTTCCTGCTGCCCCCACCTTCAGCTGTAGGGCCTGCTGGGGGATGGCATTCAGCATGCAGGCTGTGGTGTGGTTTTCAGGAACCCTAGTAGCAGGTAGGGAGGGGAAAAACCATCATCACTGGCACTTCTACATCTGAGGGTAATCAGGACAGGAGGGCATTGATCTGAGGGAGTAGGGGGCCAATAGGGGAAACCTGAGGGGGCAACTTGGGTGGCAAAGGAGCAATCTGGGGGTAGAGAGGGCAATTTGGAGGTCAGAGGGCAAACTGGGGGTTCATCCTCCCCATCCTCACCCACCTGTTGCTAGTCCACTTGGGACCAATGCCTCCTGGGATACCTAAGGACCACAAATTGATGGTTTTATCTCAGGTTTGCACCCAAAAGTTAACTTAAATTGAGCTAAGTAGCATAGCTCAAAGATAACCCTTGCCCAAAGTGGTACAACTTTACGATGCCTAGATGGCACTTAGCACTTATTAATGAGCTTTAATGTGTGATCATATAAGTTTTAAGTGCTCTTAGCATGGTCTAATTGTAATGTGCAATATCAGCCTAAGTTTCCTGTGCATTTTCATCTGTTTTCTAATTTGATCAAGCAGCTGAAAAACACAGGGAAGAAACCAGCTTGTTCCTTGACAACTCACAGTGGGTGCATCTACATGTACTATTAATGTGCCTGAATAAACTCCAATGTAGTTCACACAGGAATTTATTACTCCCAGGTGCAGCATTTACATGTGTCCCCAGGGTCACAGCATGTTGAGCCAGGGCAGCACAGCCCTGACTGGCAGAGAGCCTGGGGGTCAGCCTGCCAGCCTGAAGCTGCTCATTGTGCTGCAGTGATGCTGCCTAGGGAATGAGGGTGCTACAGCACAGGGATAACTGGCAGGCAGCCCTGCACTGTAGCACCTTTGTGTCCCAGCCAGGCCTAGTCAATGTCTACACATATGTTGTGGTGCATGAAATAACTCCACCCTTGGATAGTACTTGTGTCAGGCAGTACTATCCTACAGCAGAGTTAATTAGTTTATTGCAATCTAATAGTGCTGCACATGTAAACTGACACTTTACTGTGGAGCTAATTAGTAAACTCCACAGTAGAGTACACATGTAGATGCCCCTAGTAAGGCTGCAAATGGACCTTTAAGAATCTTTGTATTATAAGAAAGGGAAGAATAGAACTAGTAAGGTCTAAAACAAAGACGTTAACAAAGACAGAGAGTTTGATCCAGATGCAGAATTTTTAGTACACAAAAGTGAAGAGCTCAAGAGCATAAGACAAAGGATGAACATTAAAATTATTGGACTGTAGGAAAAATATTTTAGTGTGGAAAATGTTAAACTGACTTTTAAAGCATAGCTACAAGGTGACTAACTATTGTACTATGATGGGCCCTCTGAGCATTAAATAAAGGCCAAAGGAACATAGAACACCTGGAATGTGGAGAGTAGAAGTTTTGTGATGTCAAGTTAAAAGACCTGATTCTGCAAGAGACTGAAGACACCCTGTGCAGGGAAGAATACCTTTTTCATGCTCTAGAGACATTCTCTCTCATTTCTTCACACTTTAATGAACATGCAAGGTAAACATTAAACCTGTTGTCTACATATACATAATGATATGGGGATACAGAGAGGTGGTGATGATGGGGAAAATACCTCCTTCCTTTGTCCTAGTTTGACTACTAGTGGAGGCAGCAGAAATGGGGAATCCATCACTGCTGATTTTTGGCAAGTCCCTTACTATCAGATATTCTCAAACCTCCAGGTGCTGGAATAACTAATTATTACATGAGGAACTCAGTTTCCATGGAAAAACAAAAGAGCTGATTGAACCTTTATAGTGGTGGAATAATAGGGTAGAAACATGACCTGAGTACACGCTCAGAACTCAACCACCAGAAGGCAAATAAAAATAATCCCAATACTTTTCTTTAAGTTGCAGGATTTTGGGACATCCAGACACATGATTTTTTAATATATGAAGTTGGAAATACAGTGGCTGCTTTGTGCAGGTCCTCCCTCATTTAGTAAATTGTTCTTTAGCCCCAACAGACTTCAATTGTAACCTGCTTCCAGCAGAGGCCACTATGTCTTTTGCACATCAGGGCTAGAGACCAACATTCAAAAGCCTGAGCCTGAATTGATTCAATCTTTGCAGGTTATTCTAATCTGACTAGGCTAAACTGGTTTGAAACTAAACAGACATTCTCTCTGGACTGAGGAAATTCAGGCACATGCCTGCAGTGGCTCAAGCTAGAAGCTGAGGTGTACCAGAGCAGCCCTTCCTTCTGCAGGGAGCTGAGCTGAGGGGAGCATGGCCAGGCCCTGGCAGGACTCTCTCATTAGGGAGTACCTCCATGGTTGCAGACTTTTTCCCACTGGCTGCTCAAGCAGTGGAAGTGTTGACAGACCCCAGCCCTAGGCTAGCAGGAGGAAGCAAGGAGGTGGGATGCAGTGCATGCATCTGTTGATGATACAGAGCTTTTCAATCTCCCTCCCTGTTTTGTTATATTGTCTGTAGCAAACTGACAGACAAGCAGGGCGGGGTAGAGGGGAGGGAGGAGCTGATAACAGTCTTTATCACCTGATTAGCAAAATAATAGCCTCTCTCCACATTACTTCACACATCTTATGCAGTTTATTGGCTGACCTGTTGATTAGCTCCAAAAGCCCTAAGCGGTCACTGTTTTGTCTGCCTATTCCAGTGAAATTGAAGAGAGACATTAGCTCGGCATTAGCTGGCATACCACATGCTGACTACAGTCCCTGCTGCAGTGGAGAGGAGGAAAGGATCTCTGCTTAAGCAGTGAGTGGTGACAAGGGCAGGAGAAGGAGGCACGGGGAAGCCAGCAGACACTGCTTTGCCTGCAAGTCTGTGCCGAGCTCCAGCCAGGAAGCAGAGGGGAGGTGCCAGCCCTGCTGTGGAGCAGACAGCCCCACCCAGCCCAGCCCAGAGAGCATGTCTGGATGGTGGGGGACTCTGATTTAACTTAAAACAGCAAGGCATCTGGGACAGACATTGCATAACCGAGTTGAGCCAAATCAGTTAAGTCTGATACTACATTCAACCATGGTTATCTCAAATTGGTTTCAGCCATTTTCAAACTGGTTTTAACATCTGTTCTGTTACACATTTAAACCAGTTTCTGATCACTTAAACCAGTTTATATGTAATGTCTGTCCCTGGCCCAGGAGAAGAACATGTAGCTTTGCCACTTGGCACCTGGCTCAGAACCATTCTTGCCTTGTTCCTTCTCCTGTTGAGCTGAAGGAAGCAAGATGTGCTGGGGCAGCTGAATCTCAAGGAAAGAGCACAACTTAGGGCTCAGGACAAAAAGGAAATGTGAAATGGTGTGGTGTAATACCATTGCATTTAAAGATGCAGCTCCTTTACACGAGATTGAACAACTGCATTAAGTCCTTGAAGAGGTACAGTGAGCCTGCATAGTTTAATATGCAGATATATTAGTAGAACTTTCCTCCTCAGATTAATGGTGTGGTCTGTAACATTTTTAAAAAAACCTAAGTGAATGGGTATTCAAGACTTGTGGCACTTTGCAAGGTTAGATCCAGACACTGGAAAAATGATTGTCCTAAGATCTGCAAATTCACAAAAAACACGGAATGAAATCCCACACATCTTATCTCAGTGTATGAGGAAAAAGAAAAATCCTGTCTATGAGGGGGTCAAAATCATACTCCCAATGAATTTAAAACATTCTATTGAAAAACATTGTGCACTTCTAACTGGAATCTGCTTGCTGTGTGAAATAGAAAACTTGGGGTTTTTCATTTAGTAAATAAGGCTTGTGTTATTCTTCTTTACTGTCATGACTGATTATTTTAGGGGTAATTCATTTCTTCTTCCATGTAGAGAATATACACAGGAGAAAAAATAATTCTACAGCACTACTTTCCCCCTCTTTAGAGGGAATAGTTGAAGGCTAAAATGAAAAGCTAAATATAGAAAGACAAGAACCTATTACTTAAATTTAGTGTTTTTACAAAGTCTCACAATTTACAGAAAAGCAAAGTTCTCCAAAATGACCTTTTAGATGCTAGATAATTTATCTGAAGTGGGGAGGAAAAAAAAAGAAAAATCAAGAGGAGTTTCTAATGTTAGCGTGAAGTGCACTTAGCAAGAGAGAAAATTGCTGAAAACACCTGTATGCTGAACATTAGGGATTTGTACTGCTGCCCATCACCCTGATATCTGAGATCCTGATATCAAAGCTAAGATAGAAGGGCAAAACCCAAAGTCTTTTTGGAATTTCTGGCTCTTCACCATTTTTGGCTCCTGGGGAATTCTGCTTGAGTAGTGGTTTGGTTTGTAATGGTTTTATGAGCAAACAGAAGGAAGGGTGATGAATGGGAATTTCAATTCTGTGTTTTGGTGGAGGAGAGGAAGGTCTTGAAGCAGGCCCTTCATTCTTTGTAAAGGGATTCCATATTCAGCTCCTCTCTTGTGTTTTTGGCATTTACACATTTCAAAATTTCTTTGAGAATATTTCAAAAGTCTGAAAAACTAAGATCATGTTAATATGTGACTAGACATCTCCTAAAATCAGACGAATGCAGTTGACCTTTGAATTAAAAAAAAAAAAAAAGACTTTATAATTTTTTTTTTCCTTTTTGCTATTACAGTAGTGTACAGAGATCCCAATCAAGCCTAGGACTTCACTATGGTTTTTTGGTCAACATGTAAAAATCCAAATGAAGAAATCATTGACAGATCTCTAGATATAAGGCTGCACTTGTCCTGAACAAAACTTGCTTTTACTTTCTCTCAGTTTTTAAATATTTTAAACATTGAAACTCTGCAGTCTCTGATCAGTTGTCACCAAAAATTCAACAATCATCACCCTCCATCAGACTATCCCTAACACCAGCATTTCCTTTTTGGACACCATGATCAATATCCAAAATGGTAAAATACAAATCACCATATACAAGAAACCCATGTACCGACATACACAGAACCAGCAATCACCCAAAACACACCAAGAAAGCTGTCATTTACATCCAAGCTTCCCGATACCACCAGATGTGCACTGAAGAGAATACCCATGATTGCCATCTCATACATCTCAAAAGGGCCTTCACCCAACAAAGACACTCCCCAAGAGAGATAGATTGTACTTTTGAAAGAGTCACCTGGATACCAAGTGAAGATTTTCTGCAGTACAAAGAGAAAATCCCCATGAATCACACGCTATTGGTTATGACATACTAATCTTCCCTGAAACCTACATGGAAAATCCTCAAGCAATTGCAACCCATGCTAGAAGAAAACCCAATTTTGAAAAAGATCTTTCCAGAACCACCCATCCTAGCCTTTAAATGAACACCAGACCTCACTAATATCATCACCAGAAGTAAGCTCCCTGTGACCCAAACCACACCAAATGGATCCAGACTGTGCAAGGACATGAAATTCAAAACCTGCCAACACATTCTCCACCACTCCCACAATAACCACACCCCATAACAGAACCTTCAAGATTCCTGGATCTTACACCTGCACCTCCAGAAATGTAATATAGCTCATCGAGTACACCAAATGCCCTGATGGAAAATATGTAGAAGAAATCAAACAACAACTATATACCAGAATGAACCCATGCTGAAAATCCATCAAAGACAAAAATATCCAGTTACCTGTGAGTGCACACCTCTCATAAACCAATCACTCCCTCTCCCACCTCTCAGTTTTAATCCTCAAAGGGAATTTTCAAAACGCCTTTCATAGATGAGCCTATGAACTTCACTTCATAAATCTACTGGATACAAAAAATTAACTCAATATAGACATTGGATATATGACATATTACAGCCTGCCTGACATCTGGCAGGTATGACACATAACAACCTGCCTGATATTCACCAGGTACCTGCCTGAACTTACCATTTACATTTCCCCTCCCCTCTCTCCTCCCTTCCTCTCCTTCTTTAGCTTTTGTCTTCCTAATTTCCAGCTATTTACTTTTTCACAGTCTGCTTCTTTTCTACCTTGGAGAAGTCATTACTAAAGCAGAGTCTCTCTTGCTTATCTTGGGCATTCCTTCACCCATTCCCCCCACCCCCTTCTCTACACATTGTTTTCCTAATTTCCACCTATTTACATTCTCACTGACCTCTTGTCACACTTTTAGCTTCTTTCATTCCTTGGAGATTGAAGAACAACAGCAGAGTCTCCCTATGCCTGAAGAAGGGTGCTTGTGCCCAGAAGCTTGCAAATAGTTTTTTCCAGCTACTCAGTTTGTCTAATAAAAATATCACATCTACCCAAAGAACCTTGCCTGAAAATGTTATTACCACATTCCTAGTTTGTATTGTATTACCTTTGCAACTAGTGATATCAAACAATTACCAGAATTATCTAATATTTTAGATAATTTCTTTTGGTAATATTAAATACAGCTCTTGCCATGCCTAGGCAATTCATCTAAATTGATGTCTAAGGCCATTATTGTCACAAGTGGAACAATATAGATATTGTTACACTGAACATTAAATCCCAAATTATGGTCTTTTATTGTAATCTGGATTGTGCTGTGCAAAATTATGCTTTAATGCAACTAACAGTGAAATACTTAAGTTGATCACATTAAACATGAAAAAGCTGAAAGAATCAAGTAACAAAGGAGGAAAAATAATAGTGGTTAACAAAGCTAAAACCAGACATCAGATGAAGGCTGAATCCATGATAGTTTAGCATCAAGGGGATCTACAGGCAGGAGGCAAGACCTCTTAAAAACTTGAAAATTTTTAATGTAGTTAAAGTCAAAAAGCAGTGGTCCCTTTTTATCCTACGGCTTGCAACAGGGAGAATTGGTTAATATCATGTTTTCTAGTCCTCTGTCTTGTGTCAAATCACATTCACCTGCAACTCAGCTTCAAGGCAAGAATAGAAAACCATTAAAATATGTTATATTTCTTTCAGAATTTAATTAGTTGAAAAGTTGTTGTCAAAGAATGTAATCAAATATGTAAAAAAAAACCAACAACCCACCAAACCTGAAAAGATCACGAGAGTTTTTCAGTTCTGTCTCTGATACTTCAAGAACTGTTTGAGGAGATACCTCTAAATATCTAAAGACAAGATTATATAATAGCAGGGTTTTTAACTGGAGGTAGTGCTTGTAACAATTACTTTTAGAGTCCCCTATGTGATTTCCTAAATGACGAAACATCTCTGCTGTGTACTATGGATCCCACTGTAGTAGCTACTGTATAAATAAAGAACAAACAACAGTCTCTATGACTGGTGGATGTCTGGAAATGGAAGAAGCAAGACCAGAGGATTAGGAATTTCCAATACAGGGTTATGTATACCACTCTGAGGACAGGCATTTATTGGATTTATTGGGTAGATTTATTGGATCTACCCTATATCTTTTTTACCCCCTCAGGGATCACGTTCCAGAATAGAAAAACACACATGCTCTAATCCTGTAGTAGGACCCATATGGGCATAACAATATGCCTAAATGAAATCACGAGGAAAAACCTGCAGCATCCTTATAGGCTCAGCAGTGCTACATTGGTTAGCACTACAGAAGAAAAAGACTTGGGGGTCATCATTGACCACAAGATGAACATGAGCCTGCAATGCGATGCTGGGGCTAGTA
>NW_017728922.1:8913181-8968654 GCF_001723895.1 Crocodylus porosus
GCTGACTTCCTGCCCTTTGGGCAGGGGGCTGGACTCAATGATCTCCCGAGGTCCCTTCCAGCCCTAATGTCTATGAAATCTATGAAGTCACAAAAAACATTATGTGGAAATAGCATTGACTGCAGTCTATATCAAGTCACTACAGCAGTCACAATCTGTAGTAACTTAAAGACCTAAGTATAATCAAATATAGTGTGGCAGCTTGCCAGCGGCAGCCTGGCTTGCTGGCTGCAAAAGGCTCTGAGTAATTCGTGGGGTGTTCCCACCAATCAGGCGATGGCCAGGGAGAGGCTTGCCCGTCCCCTACCCAGGAGCGAGATGAAGAACCGGACCTGAGAGGGAACTAATCCCCCTCTCTTTTGATTGGTCCATTTTCAATCTGGGACAGAGCCTCAGAAGAGAATAAAAAGGGAGTGTGTCCAGCACATGGGTGGCTGCAATGAGGGACGGAGAAGAGGGCAAAGAAGGGCTGGCAGAGCTGGCCAATAGGGTAGAGCTGTTGCCCTGGAAGATTCCAAAGCCTCTTTGTTATGTAGGGAGCAGCACGTGGCTGTGTCCCCCAGCCCCACACTTTTGCTTTGACCTCTTTTGATTTCTCACCTGTACATAGACCGTTTGCATTGACCTGTATACAAGCTGTTTAGCTCCTGTATCTTATGTGTAAAGATGTTAACACTGTAATTTTTATATCTTACTAAATTTGTTTATATAGTTAAGCCTTAACACATGTTCTGGCCTTCTGGGAAGGGGAGAAACTGTGCCACAAGCAGTTTCACCCCATAGCACACCTGTCCTGCTAACATTCCCTTCGTGTGGAGACGGGAGTATATCATTGGGTACCACCTGGGTTACAAGCATAATGAGAAAACAGAATTCTCTTGCAGATAAAGAGACAGTAGCATAACTAGGTGGGGTGACTGAGGCATCAGTGACTTCCCCACGTCTTCCCTCTTGTCCAACTGGGGTGGGGTGGTGATGGATAAATCAGTCAGTCAGCCAGCCAGTCAGTAGCACTGTGCAGAGCAGGTAATATTTGATTCCACAGCCATGTCGAATATTAAACCCGGTCCCACTTTGATTTGTTTTGAGGTGAAGCGGGTCCGCTTCAACTCGAGGTCGAAGCTTAGTTGAATATTCCAGCTGCTTTGACTTCCCCATAGGCTATAATGGGGAAAGTCAAAGCAGGCTGTAACTTTGGCATTTTCTGTCTGATGTTGATAAAACCTGCTGGAATGGTATCTCCTGAGGAGCCCACAAATTCTGCCAACTTTCACAGTGATAGGTGCAGGGGTTTGGGAGAAACTGCACCTTAGGCTGCTGACAGACAAAGCTTGTGCTACAGATGGAGTGAGGAGGGTGGCATTCACTCCATCTGCACCTGGAGCTTGGGGAACCCCAGCAACAGGAGGTTCACCTTTAGGAACACCAGCTGCTCCACCAAACCAGCATCCAAGCAGGTGCAGTGGGGTGTCACAACATCTGCAGCCATGCTGAACACCCTCTCATTTGGCACACTGGTCCATGGATGGACAGGTATTCCTGGGCAACTGTGGCCAGATCCAGCCACATCAGGCTGCGGGTTGCTCAGTAGGCCGAGGGGTCACAGTCCAGAGGCTCCACAGGCTTGGCAAGATAGGCAGACATGGTGTGAGGGCTGTCTGCCTGATCCTGGGGTCTGGTGGGTCTGGACCCCCTAATGTTTGCCATGGCCTTAGCCCATATTGGCAGCACCTGTGGTGGAGGGGAAGACTGGTTCGTGGATAGCAGGCTGTGTTCAGGCAGTGGATCCCCCTGTTCCACTTCCCCCCACCTCCGCTGTTCCGCCTCCATCACTTTCTTAATAAGTACCTCCCTCCAGTGACTCAGTGTCTCGCTGCCACATATGGTGCCCTTCACCCTTGGGTCACAGATGGCGGCCAGCATATGCACTGTGTTGGACCCCAAGGGTTCAAGCCTTTGCCAAAGGCCCTCTTTCAGCCGCTTTACCAGTGTCTGCACATCTGGTGAAAGCGGCCTGGCCCAGCCAGGAACATTGGCCCCCAGGAAGCTCTTCATTTGGGTGTGGAGCTCCTTCACAATGGGGACCACCTGGCTGAGGAAGGCATCAGCAGCACTGAGGGTCTCAGTGGCCTTGAGAAAGGGCTTGAGGACCAGCAAGGTCTGGGAGCTGGCATCTCACTCAGCTTTGGTCAGGGGTCCACTGATCCCAATCTCCACAAGCAAGGCCAGCTCATGGATGGCCTTCTGTTGCTCCACCAGCCTCTAGAGCATCAGGTATGTGGAGTTCCACCGAGCCTCCACATCCTGCATGATTCTGTACTGAAGGACATTTAGCTCTGCTTGTTTGTCCGGCAGCATCTTGCCCCCCTTGATGCTCTGGTGGAAATAGCCTGCCACCTTCCTGCATCTGGAAACAAGCCTGATGGTGTTGCTGGTGCCATCACCAGCAGCCCTGTCCCCCTCCAAGGCATCCCTCACAATCAGATGTAAATTGTGGGCCACACAGCGAATACCAGCAAAGTTGGTATCACAGACTGCTTTGACCTTATTGGCCCCATTGTTGGTGACCACAAAGCCGCGGGTGAGCTCAGCCTGCCCAACGCTCAGCCACCCCTGCACAATGCGGTTCATGGCTTCCCTTATCTCTGCTGCTGTGTGGGACTCACCCATCACCTTGGCGTGAAGAAGAGCCCACTGACGGCCTGACTGGCCACACCAGTGCCCTGTGAGGGACAGGTACGCATGATCTCCACCCCGGCTGCTCCAGATGTCCGAAGTGAAGTGTACGGTCACCTGCAGACCTGCCTTGTGCAGCTCCTCCCTCAAGTGCTCCCTGCATGCTTCGTATAGGGAGGGCACTACCGTCCTGCTGAAGGTGGTGCATGAAGGTGCCTGGAAGGATGGAGCCAGTAGTTCCAGGAGCTGCCTGAACCCTGGCCGCTCAACAAAGGTGAAGGGCTGGCCATCCAGAGCAAGCATCTCCCCAATGGTCTGGGTGACCTTGCTCGCATTTGCAACTGGTCTCTTTTGCCCCCAATGTTCCAGGGTGCCCTGCCTCTGCTGTGGGGGGATGGGGGCTGTGGAGTGAGCGGGGGCCATTTCTGTGGCAAAGGGGTGGTACCTGCAGAGATGATTCAGCATCCCTGAGGTGGTCATGCACTTTGGTCCCTTGCCCCGGCTGATTTTGGCTTGGCAGTGCACACAGATAGCAAATGCGGGATCATCTGCCAGCTCATAATGATCCCAGACAATGCTAGTACTAGGCTTTTCCCTCTGGCGTGCGCGTGCATCTGTGGATGCTGCTGAACTCTCCCCCTCTTCAGTAGTTAGAGGCACAGCAAGAGAAAGAGCAGACTCAGCTAAGCCAGTTGTCTTCAAGTGTACAGAGGCACCTTCTAAAGTGCCTTCTGGGAAAGACCTCGTGGCTTGAAAGGAAAAAACCTGAAGGGTGTTGAGCACAAACTCCCCCTCCTTCCCCAGAACTTCCCTTGCCAGGGCACTGAGATCCAGATCCAGTGCCAGGTCTTCTTCTAGCGCTGGAAGGCTCAGCATAGGTAGTGACACAGGGGTGGAGTGCGCTGCTGTGCTCATTGCAGTTATGGTGGCAGAGGTTGTGGCTGCTGTGTCTGGACATGAGAGAGTCTCAGGCACAGTGAGTGTGCCTCAGCCTCAGGTGGCACTGCTGCTACCCTCTCTTTACTGCTTGTAGCAACCTCACCCCTTGTAGCAGGAGTAAAGAAGCTGCGGCTGAGTTTGGTGGGGGGAGAAACTGCAACTCTCCTGCTTGCAACCCCCCTTGCTCCCCTTCATGCAGGCTGGCCAGTGTGCCCACCTGCCTTTCCACCCCGCTTCATAATGTGTTCCTTCGTATGTAAACTGGAACCTCTAGGTGTGCTGTGCGCTGCGGATTAGTTTTCTGGATGTTATGTAAATGTGTTTGTGTGTGTAGATAATATATTGAGAAGCGTTGGTCTGGTGGAAAGAATGAATGATGCATAAAATATATATATATACACACTAAATTCCTATATATAGAATAGATCCTAGGCTACTACTAACCCTATCCAATATAAGTGTAAACTAATATGAAAAGTAGTTATAAAATAAAAGCACCAAGTTCTCAGAAATCCCTGTTGCTAGCATTGCAAGCAGGGAATCTGTTGAAGATCAGGGCTTCCAGCTGTATAAAAGCACCAAGTTCTCAGAAATCCCTGTTGCTAGCATTGCAAGCAGGGAATCTGTTGAAGATCAGGGCTTCCAGCCATTGTGGTCTGACGCAGAGGTGCTGGAGAACACCAGCAGCTCAGAAACTGACCCCAAGGCAGAAAGCAGGGGAGCTGAAAAACTACTGCCTTTTATGCATTTTCTCTGGCCCTCCCCCAGAGCCCTGGGATTGGAAGGGACCTCAGAGAATGCTGACAGGTCACTGGCCAGCCACACATGTCAGTCATGAAAGCGCTCCTTCCCCCTCTTCCCCTCCCTCCCCTTATTTTCCTTTCCCCTCCCCTCAGAGGGAATCCAGTATAGGCAAGTTGAATATTCAACCCTCGTTGAATATTTGACCCGCGCTGTTAATATTCAACTTCCGGTATTCGATTCGACCAGCTGATATTCAACTCGACTTTCACTTTTCAAGGTCGAATATGTCAAATATTTGTCAAATAGAATATTAAGTTGAAGCTTTGCACAGCCCTACCTGTCAGTCAGTCAGTCCCAAACTGCAGCAACCATCGGGGTACCTTTGACGTAGCAATAACTTTCCTTCGTTCTTTCCATATTTTTGTAATCCTTATACAATCAGTCAGTCTTAATCCCATCCAGTTTTTGATTTTGGTGGTTCAGATTGTCCTAGGTCTTCCTTTCCTTCTTCATCCATCCACAACACCCCATGGGATGGCATTGGCAAGGGTGCCAGGCCTTCTTGTTACATGTCCAAACCACTGCATCTTTCTTCTTCTTATGATTTCAAGTAAGAGTTCATTTACTGACTTTTGTCTGATTTGATCTTTCATAGATTCATTTGTTCTATGTGCAGTGTAGGGTATGCATAGAAGTCTTCTGAAGCACTGCATTTGAAAGATCACAATTTGCTTTTCCAGCACTCTAATGAGTGTCCAGTAGGGGTGTACGAAGCAGGCCCTATTTGATTCGGATTTGGATTCAGCCCGAATCAGGGACAGTGATTTGATTTGTTGATTCAGATTACTGTCCCTGATTGAATTCAGCCAAATCCAAATCTGAAGATTTGATGCTGATTCGAAGAATCAGCAATTTGGACATAGACACAACTTGAAAAGTTTTTTTTACATCCCTTGAGGTAGCAGGCACGGCTCATGATAGCTGCAATGCTGGGGTGCATGGATCATCCTACAGTAGTGTGGGAGGGGACGCTCCACATGCTCGGTGGCAAACCCGGAAGTGGACCGGAAGTACTTCTGGTCCACTTCCGGGTCTGCCAGGGAGCATGCTGGGCCTCCCCCCTCACCTCCCCAGCTTGGTGATTGCCTGCAGGGGGACCCCAGGTGCCCCTCACAATCCAAGAGGCACCAATCGCTGAGCGGGGGGGCATGAGGAGGCGCTCCAGTGCATTCCCCAGCAGACCTGGAAGTGCTTCTGATCCACTTCCAGGTTTGCTGCCGAGCATGCTGGGGAGCCTCCTGTGGGATGTTCCATGCACCCCAACATCACAGCACTCACGAGCCCCTGCTACCTAGAGGTATGTAGAAAAAACATTTAAAGCTGTTTCTATGTCCAAATCGCTGAATCTTTCCAAATCGATTCAGAGGATTCTAATTCAATTCGGATAGATTAAAGCTCCTCTGATTCCATTCAGATTTGGAGATTCAGCCACTAAATCAGGCCGAATCTCCACCGAATCAAATCACAGGCCGAAGATTTCCACAGCCCTGGTGTCCTTGTCTTGCAGCCATCAAGAGTTGGGGAAATGACAACACCATATAATAGGTGGAGTTTTGTTTTACTTGTGATGATAGTACAGATTTGCTTCAGCTTTTCTCGTTGTTCAATGGAAATAACGATTATTGTTTTTACTTCTTTTTCTGATGTAGCATCTTCTGTGATGGTTGCTCCAAGGTATTTAAAGTGTGTTACTTTTTCTATCTTCTCATTACCATTTTTTACTGATGCACCATTATTACTGTTGGTTGATGTTATCATTATTTTGCCCTTCTCCTCACTAATTTCCATTCCATGTCTCTTTTTAGATTTATGCAGTCTTTCTGTTATTTCCTTGTGTTCTTTAGCAGTTCCAGCTATTAGATCCATGTCATCCACAAAATGAAAGTTGTTAATTTCTCATCCTCCAACTGACACTGTTCCAATGAAGTTCTCTAAAGCATCTGACATGATTTGCTCTACTGGTAAATTAAATAAGCATGGTGAGCGAAGACAACCTTGGCATACTCCTACTGATATTGCAAACCATTCCACAATGTTGTTTTCAAGCAGAACTCCACTACTTGTATTCTTGTAGAGTTCTTCTATAAGACTTATCAATGTGGGACTGATGTTATGCTTCTTCATTGTCAGCCAAAATGCTTTTTGCCGTGCCCTCTTAAAAGCTTTTTTAATATCTATGAAATTATGATGGAGTTCTTTTTGGTGGTCATGGTACTTTTCACATGATTTTAAGGTTGAAGATCTTTTCTACGGTGCTTCTTCCAGATCTGAATCCAGCTTGTTTTTCTGCAAATACAGACTCTACACACTCTAAAAAGCACCTAATTTGGATGATTGGTACAGCTAATGGTGTGGTAGTTGTTACATTGGTGTAGATTCCCCTTCTTTGGGATAGAGATTATTATTGATTTTGCCCACTGTGCTGCCCAGGTGGTAGATGAATATTGGCTGCCAACAGCTGGCTGGGATATGCTGCTGCCCAAGGCACTGAGCTCTCCTGTTACATCTCTGTAAGAAGGTAATCCAATCAGTTGATAGATTCATAAAATCACAGAAAATTAGGGTTGGAAGGAACCTCAAGAGGTCATCTAGTCTAACCCCCTGCTCAAAGTAGGACCATTGCCCAAATACATCTTCCCAGCCAAGGCTTTGTTTAGCTGGGTCTTAAAAACCTCCAAGGATGGAGATTCCACAACCTCTCTGGGTAGCCTGTTCAAGTGTTTAATACTCTCCTAGTGAGAAAGTTTTTCCTAATATCTAACCTAAACTTTGCTTGCTGCAACTTGAGGTCATTGTTCCTTTTTCTGACTGCCACCACTAAGAACAGTCTAGCTCCATCCTTTTTGGATCCCCCTTCAGGTAGCTGAAGGCTGCTATTAAGTCCCCTCTCAGTCTTCTCTTCTCTAGACTAAATAAGCCCAGTTCCCTCAGCCTCCCCTTATAAGTCATGTGCACCATCCCCCTAATCATTTTTGTTGCTCTCCACTGGACTCTCTCCAATTTGTCTACACTTTTTCCTGTAGTAGGAACTTCAAAACTGGACACAGTACTCCACATGTGGCCTTGCCAGTGCCAAGTAGGTGGTTATAATTGCCTTAATCTGTCAGCAATGCTCCTACAAATGCAGCCCATTATGCTGTTGGCTTTCTTGGCAACAGTAGCACACTGTTGGCTTATATTCAGCTTATTGTCCACTGTAACCCCAGGTCCTTTTCTGCAGAGCTACTGCTCAGCCAATCAGTCCCAGCCTGTACTGGTACAGTGAATTCACTGTAATTCAGTGAAACTATTAGTAAATTAGTATCTGCTGAAAAATGCAGGATGCAGATGAACCTGTATTTAGAACAAAGTTCAAATCTGGCTTGTTTTTCTTTGTTTCTTTTCTTCGTAGGAAAACTATCATCCATTTAAAACCCTTAAGAAACTCACACAATTAATTAAGAGGCACCATAAAAAAGTGAAGGAATAAAATATTTTCTCTGAAAAGTGATGGGAATGAAAACAGTACAATTACAAACACAACAGAAGATATATATATATATTTAATTTGTCCATTGCTTTGGGAGCCACTAGTATTCGTGTTTCCAGGGCTCCCCCATTGTCCCTCCCCCCCCACCCTCAGAAACGTAAGATTACATTAAAACGAGTTTCTAGCAACTGTGTTATTAATGAAATCTGAGATTCTAATATAATCACCCGATTCCAAGAGTTTTAAAGAAATCAAAAATTGTGAAACATTTAGTAAAAATATAAGAGAGAGAAAAAAATAGATGCGTGACAGAGAAAGAGAACGAGACAGCCTTGACAATTAGGTCAGGAAGGGCAAAACATGACAGTTGACCATTAGAAATATTCAGTCAGAACTTGGTCTATGTCTGTATAAGGCATTTCTGAAGCTGGGTTAATCTGTGTAGCTGCCTGTATAGTTTGAGACGGCAACTGGCCTCCAGGAGTTCCATATGCTACTGGTACTCAATCCTGGGACAGAGTCAGCTTGCAAAAATAAGCCCATTTCTGGGATCTCAAATGCAGGGTCATAGGATGACTATGATCTTGGAGCAGACCATCTGCAATGGGCAGCCTGATTTGCCAACAATTACCAAAAGTCAGTGAGGAACTAAACAGACTTCCTACATATCTATCCATCAACAGGACTGATATCAATGTACTAGGAGTAAATCTGACTGTCCATGTCAGCTCAGGCATGTATAGTAGAGGAGCACTGCCTCCTGGTATAGGTATTAGAGCAGTGATTTTCAAACTTTTTTTTAAAGCCGCTTGAAAATTGCTGAGGGTCTCAGTGGACCACTTACACTTTTTCAAATTGTACAAATCAAAGCACACTACTCATATTTGAATATCAGTAGTCTTACCCTACAAGTACAGATATTCTCAATTGTTCTGCAACGTTTCTGTGGACCACCTGAACAGAGCTCGCAGACCAGTGGTGGTCCACGGACCACAGTTTGAGAACCTTTGTATTAGGGCAAAGTAGTGTGGCCTTGATACTGAGTTGGGATGGCAGAGAGAGAAAACAAACCTCATTCTGTAGGGATAAGAAAGCAAAGCATCAGATTTGCCAATATTCATGTAGGATCCCATTAATCTATTTATGTGCTGTTATTCTTTTGTTTGGTATAAGGGACTTGCTCACTGACAGGCTGGAAGTGAACTGCGAGAACGGAAGACAAACAGGATGCAGGAATGTGCAAGTTATTAACATCTCAACAGCTGCCTCTCCTCCCTTTTAATGTACCATTTCTTATGTCTTGGAGCTCCTAGGTGTGTCAGTTACAGCAATTGAGGCTCTGTCAGGAAGCATAAGCAATAAGGCTAAGTGGACATGAGGAAGTCTAACTTCCACCCCCTCATCCCCAGATTTGGCCCTGTGAACAATGGCATTTCACTTATGTGGTCCGCTTGTGTTTTGCTTTAAACCGGAACCCTAATGTTATTTCTGCATGGCTCTTTGTTTGTGGATAAAGATTACAGCCAATTCTCTGTCTCATCCTTTCTGGTTTGTACTGTGATATAGAGCTCCCTGGGGTCTGGCTGTACGTGCCTCTCTTAAGAAGATTACACAAAAGAGATTTACAAAAAAAACAAACAGTCTTTCAGAAACAGTGGAGAATGGCATGAGTCCACCTGAGCACAAAGAAGAGATCCAGGTTTGCTTCTGGCCAGCTGGGATTTTTCATCCCTGCAGGCAGCTGATGGATGGAGGCCGCACCATGTGTCTACACTGCTTCTATGGACACTCCTGCCAAACACATATTCCAGTGCCAAACGATTTGTCGACTTTTTTTTCTTCACAGCTCTTGCCCAGCAGCTAGAAGCTCAAAGTGGGAGGGCTACTGAAAATAGGACTAAGTACTGCCTGGAGGGACATAGCTGCTCTTAGGACTATAATAGTTTATATAACCAATTTATGATTGCTCCCATCTTCTACTGGGTGAGGGGATAATGCAGGATGTCTCCTCAGTTGATAAAAGAACAACTGAGGAGTCCTAATGTTGTTCCTCCTAGTGATTTTTCATACTCAGTTCAGGTTTCTCGGTATTTTCACAGCGAAAGTTGCTTTTTGAGGCAAGTAATATGGGGATGTTTAGCAAAGCACACAGACCCTTTTTGTAGGAAACTGAATATGATATGATCAAGGTTTGTAAAGCTGCATCAGGAACCATGAAATCTAGCATGATAATTTACTGAGTGTTAAGAGTGGTGTTAATGGAAGGAAAATAGCTTGTATTTGGAGGCCTGGAAAAATGCATGATTTTTGTTTCCGCTTTGCCAAACCAAGTTTTTGAAAACCATTCACCCCCTCATAGCTTATGCCTGTACTTTTTAAGGGAATATAGATTTGAAATGAAACAGTATTTCAAATGAATTACAAGCATGCAAAACAAGACAAAGACTTTTGTTGGTAAGTTATTCTTGTTTGCCTGCTTATCTGACAGCATTCTACAGTTCCCAGAACTATACATTGTCTAAGCACAAAGCTGAGCGGGACTAGGGTTTAGAAAAAGCCGAATAGAAATGAAACAGCAAGTAACTTTAGAATTCTGGTACAAGTCAGTGTGACAAGGCAACAAAAGAAAACCCGCTTGTGTCAGTGAGATCATCTTCTCAAAGGCTTTGCAACAAAGCTAAGTAAACGTATATATTATTATTGTTTTTATTTATCTGATGTATATGCTGCCTTTCCCGACAGAGGCTCAGGGCAGATTACAATAAGAAAACAAAATAGCTTAAAAAAGGGGAGCGACAAGTGAATCAAAACAGCTTAAAAAGGGAACTAGAACATCAAAATAAATCAAGAGACCCCCCCTAAACCATATTTCATTCTAGTTTTGTTTGATGAATGCCAGCTCAAACAGGAAATTCTGGCAGTGTTTTTGAAAGATGTCTAGCCTTGAGAGGGAGGGAGTTCCAGAACTTAGGAACAACTCACATTTTTGCCAAGCAGATTTTGTGTGCTGGTGGTAGGTGTAAGAACTTGGTCTTGGCTGACTTTAGGGATTACAGTGGGGCCTAAGGGAGAAGGTGGTTCCATAGGTATGTAGGGACCAGGTGGTTTGAGGCCTTAAAGGTTAAAACCAGTTCCTTGAATTGCACCTGAAAGCTATTGGGAGCCAGTGCAGACTCTGGAAAACTGTAGCTATGTGCTACTAGCAAGCCACCCTCATCAGAAGGTGTAATACATGCAATCAAATAAACCGAATTATTCCAATACAGAATTCAAGGAATTTCTCTGGTTCTGGATATGGAGCCTAACATTTCCCAGCAGATGCTACCAGTTCTTTCCTTGAGCACCTCTGCTAAGGGAGACAAATTTGAGCTAGGTTTAACCCTTTGTCTGATGTGCCCCAAGTAGTGCCCCTACCTCCTGTGCTGCACAAGTATGTTCTAAAACTGATAAAACAATTTGTCTCATAACCAGCTGCTTTTTGCTCCTACAACTGTAAATAAATATATTAAAGAAAACAGGCATAAGAGATAAAACTAGCAGGATTATATTCATTATACATCAACGGTATGAGGATTATGGTTCATACAGCAATTAGACACACCTTCTTGGCATCAGGCTGTATTGGAGGTAGCCAAGATCTAATCCCTTTTGGACAAAGGAGAAATGTTGTATCTTTCCAATATTATTATTCAGACTTTAAAAAAATAAAGCTGCTGCATTTCTGCTTTGGGTATGGTTATAGGTTGAACAAAAACTGAAAAAAAAAATCAGGTAAGTGAAATGCTGCCTTTGGCAGCAGTTATGGTGTTAATTAAGATTATTATTTTGTTTCAGTTTCACTGTCTTCTGTAGTCTGGGTTTGTCATTCTTCTACCCTTCCTTTCTGAGCTCAAGGATTATCCACAAGTTTCAGGCTGGAGGTAAAATGTTCATATGAAAGGCAGTCATATGGAGGTAAAAGGTTCATATGAAAGGCAGTCTCTAATCTATCAGCAGTGGTGGATAACACCTATACCTCAGTTACAAAGCATCAAAAATACACAGAGGGTGAGCTGGTGAAATACCCTTCTAAGAGCACATGCTCAGTGCTTTCTCTGTCCCTCATCCCGCTGATAAACGCAGAGGGCGGTTGTTGGTTCTCTCTTCTACTGGCTAATAATCCCCCATTTGAGAAGGAGATTATAGTTGCACTGCACAGTCTCTCCTGCTGTAGTTAGCAGGTCAGAAGCAGGGAGCCAAGGATATAATTAAGATGATGCATGAAAAAACATATCAACACATGAAACCCTATTCATCCTTGCTCTGGCACTCGCGGAGGCCAAAGGAGATGCAACTGGTATCTCCTGTATGCAGGGTCTGGACTGGCTGTAATAGCTCCTATGCAGCTTTTAGCACTAATGAATTACAGGATTACCTTAACCAAAGCATTTCCTTGTCCTGATCTGTCCTTCTCATCCTGGAATACACTCAGCATTTAGCTCTAAGGAGGTAAATATGGTATTCGATCTTGCTCATAAATTAATTTAATTAATTTCTTTCTATAGGTTTTTCTGGCATCATACCAGTAACCACTGGCTTGTGTATTTCTTACAATTCCCCAAGAATCATTGTTATACTTTGGGCTCAGTTCAAAGTAGATATTAGTCAAAGGAAACATACACAAAACCCCTAAATGGGTAGCAAAATTCTCTATTCCTTTTATATTTCTGCAAACAAGGCCAGAATTTAGTTCTCAATTTAGTTCTTTATAGGCTTATAAAATGTTATAACTCCTCTGTTCTGCAGTTAGCATGTGTCCATGGATAGGGGCCTATATATAAGCACAATGGTGTCATGTGCATAGTCTCATGATTTTGTACACACATGAAAAACACTTTGCAGTGTATTTTAGAGATAAAAAATTCAAACGTGAAAATTTCCCTTTTGCCAACTTTAGCAGTAAGAAGAAAACATACCCAATTTTTTTAAGTTTGACCCCAGATCCAGGTGATTTCACAAAGGCACTTCTTTCAAGTTTGGCAGAAACCCCAGGCTGCCTGCTGTCACTTACTCGTATCACTAAAGAAAAAAATCCCTAAACAAAAAGACAAATCCACCAGGTTTGTACTTATTGTAAATTTTCATCTCCAGCTTCCTCTTTAAAAGGTCACTGGAGGCCCAGAGTTTAGGTTAGCACTTCCTAGAAGGAAGCACTGCATCAGGGAACAACTTTGCACATTTTAAAGGACATTACCAAACATAACCAAAAATTGTAATGTTTTGAAATGAAGGAGGCATTTGAGTGAAACTAGTGATGACATTTTAGGTAGCCAGGTTGTTTAGATGAGGCTGTCAGTGTTAGCTTAGTCTCCTTGCTTGCTTGCTCTCCATTGCCTTTTGACTTTTTCTATTTGTCACTAAAAGCGCAGCACACACAACTTGCCCTTTCAGTTTTCATCCCACTTTGAAAGGAAAAAAGGGAGCTTTACAATTCTAATGCTTCACCACTGTGAATATGCCAGAAGTTCACTTCTGCAGTAAGTAGCATCTCATACAACGCTACCTTATCTACACGGAACAGAGATGCAAAGAGGTTTAAGAAATCTTAGAGAAATTTAAATGGGAGCTTCTGTATTTACCCATCTTTTTGCAACCTGTTTTACACACACAGCCCACCCACCCATAACCCAATATGCTGCCCAACCCAATAGCATACTGTTCCGCATATACCCTTATCATCCACAGACACTCCACTGTACATACAAATATATCCCTTTCCCATCACATAATTACTCCCCAAAGCTCATCAAATCAACCAATTGTGATAGGGAAATAGAAACTGTTTAAAGAAATATTACTCTAAATGTAATTCTGTAATTGGGCATAAATATAACCTGATTAACTCTAGGGATACATCTGTTTCTTTAGAAGAAAATTATGAACAAAGGCACAACATTCAGAGCCAAGGGAAAAACAGCAGAGTTAGAAGTAAGAGACTTGAGAGCACAACACTAAAAAGTGATGTTATAGATTGTAATATTTCAGTGTAGAAGTAGCCTTTTAAAAACGCTTGATATAAAACACTGGATAAAATACCCTGTTCCAAGGTCAACATAGCTCTGGTGAGCAGGGAGCACTTTACTGCTGAGAGTTGATCTGCCTGTAATCCTTCCACAGCAAGCCAACTGCACTGCAATTTTACAGCTGTATTGATACAAAATGTCTGACTGGACAAGGCCCTGGTTTGTGAGGGCAATAAAAACCAAATGCAAGTGGTTTGCCTGTGTAGACGTGATGAAACATTGTGCAGTTTTATCTAGATTAGGGAGAGAATGTACCTTTAACATGACTTTTCTCTAGTGAAGACAAAGGTCTGCCTTGTTTACTTCAGTGTAGTAGTTTGATGTGGAGTCCACTAAGGTGGACTTCAAATAACTAAAGTAAGGTTAAATGTGCTAACCTGGTCTAAGATGGGGAAATACTAGAAGGTTAGCTAATGTATTACCTCAGTCTCTCTTGTTGTGCTGGCTGAACCCAGTAAGACTAAAAAAAAGCTTTGTAACCAACTATGTGGAATACAAAAGAAACAGAGTGAAACTCAGTAAATAAAGTGAGAAAGTAAAGGAGAGTAGATGGAAGCTTGAATAGCAATGTCACCTGCCTCTGCACAGGCACCACACCCTAGTGTCACATAGACATACCTTGAAACAAACTATATGTGCTGCAGAAATAAAATTTTCAACAAGACAGACAGAAAGCCACATTTACTGAAAAATAAATGTGTAGCCCTTGGTCAGGCTATCACAACTCCTGGCAAGACTGAAGGCATCTTTAATCCAAAATGAATGTGATGCCAGAGCAACAACCTGATGTATGCCAATATGTCTTCCTTTTAATGTAACCAGGCAGGGACCAACTGTGTGGGCTTGGGATGCCCTGACATGGGTGAGTAGTGATCCAAACTGGAAAACTTTGGTAATAACTGCTAACCCTTAGGGCTAGGGACAGATGTTCAAAAAGCCTGAGCCTGAATTGATTCAGTCTTTGCAGGTTAGTCTAACCTAACTAGGCTGAACTGGTTCGAAACTGGACAGATGTTTATCTCTGGACTGAGAAAATTCAGGCACATGCCTGCAGTGGCTCAGGCTAGAAGCCAGGGGGTGCTAAAGCAGCCCTCCCTTCCCTTCTGCGGGGAGATGAGCTGAGGGGAGCATGTCCTGGCCCCAGCAGGACTCTAGGGATGTCTGCCTGCATGTTCATGGACTTTTTCCTGCTGGGCTATCACTGTGAGGCAAGGGAGGTGTGCAGTGCATGCATCTGTGGATGAGACAGAGGTTCCCAATCTCCCTCCCTGCTTTGTCATACTGTCTGCAGCAAACTGACAGATGAGCAAGCCAGCCGCGGGCAGGGGGAAGGGGGCAGGTGGGGCAGAGGGAGGCTGATAGCAGTCTTTATCACCCAATTAGCAAACAATAGCCTCTCTGCACATTACTTCAAACTACTTAACCAGCTTACCAGCTGACCTGTTGATTAGCTCCAAAAGCCTTAAGCAGTCATTGTTCTGTCTGCCTGCCCCAGTGAAATTGGAGACACACACACACAGACATCTCTTGGCATTAGCTAGCATGCCACATGTTGGCGACGGTCTCTGCTGTGGCAGAGAGGAGGAAGGGATCTTTGCTTAAGCAGTGAGTGATGAGAGGGCAGGGAGAGGGGGGAACAGGGAAGCCAGCAGATCCTGCTGTGCCTGCAAGTCTGTGTTGAGCTCCAGCCAGGGAGCAGAGGGGAGTGGCCAGCCCTGCTGTGGAGCAGAGAGCATACCAGGATGCTGGGGGACTGTAATTTAACTTAGCCCAGCAAGGGGTCTGGGACAGACATTGCATAAACTGGTTTGAAGCAAATCAGTTAATGTATGATTCTACATTCAACCAGGTTTACCGCAAACCAGTTTCAGCTATTTTCAAACTGGTTTATGTGCATTGAACATCTGTTCTGTTACAGGTTTAAACCAGTTTCTGATCACTTAAACTGGTTTATGTGTAATGTCTGTCCCTAGCCTGGAAGAATAAAATTTGAAGAAACTAACTTGGGTGCACAGAAATTTCAAACTGTACTAGCAACATTCTTAATTTTGATCTCCCATCTCAGGGCAAATTCATTTATAAAAAGGTTAAATCTATCTGCAAGTAATATTTTTGGGGTTATCTCTTAGTTTGGGAGGTATAGTATGCTTTTATCAGTCCCTCAGGCTTGTTTTGAGGCTGATAACTCTTCAGCTTCTCCTTTTTCACAAGTTTGTAAGAGAGCAGGAAGAAGAAGCAAATTGCAAATAATTGTCTCCTGCAGTGATGGAGTTATCTCCATAAAAATATGATTAGATTCCTAGGAATTAATGTTGCTCTCTGATCTTCTTGTGCTTCCCTGCCAGCAAAGAAATTACATCAGATAAAGGCTCCCAAGTCACCACCCACCCAGTTCTGTGAAGGGTCCCAGCTTGGTTTCTCCGTGGGATAATGATTTTAAAGCCTGCAATTAGCAGCAGCCATATAAAAACCAAAAATTGACACAATAGCATTGTCTAAGGGGGTCGTGTCTGTCCACTGTATTGCACCTTATGTGGTCACTTACCTGTACATTTTCAAAATTAGACCTCTGTCCTGTAAATTTTTATGCATTTGATTAATTTTAAGCAGGAGATCCCCACTGGCCATTAATGAGGTGAAAGCTAGACACATGTATAAGTACTTGCCTGCTTAGACCTTAGTATAATATGCTACCAACTCCCAGGATACATTTTACTCTAAGTTTACCCAAATATAAAAGTAGTGTAATACAAGTAGTATAATACAGAGTAGTAAGTAGTAGCAAGTAGTGTAATGCAGAGACAGATCTGGTTCATAGTGGGCATGTCTACATGTGAAAATAGTTGTGACTAAATTTACTACACATTAGCTTAATGTGCATTAATCAATTTTTGGTAGATGTCTATACGTGCAGAGAATTGACACTAAATTTAGTGCCAGGTTCCTCCAGCCCTGCCATATCCCCCTGTGGCCACCAGAGGGAGCTTCAGATTCTGGCCACATGCCAGCCAGAGCCAGCTGCCAGCATTTGGCAGGCATATTTAAAACAGAGCCCCATACTGTGCAGTCTAGGGAGCCACTTCCTCTGTGAGAGAAGCAGTGTGGCATGGGTATAGGCAGCATATGTCAACTCTGTTCCTGCCCTAGCTGCACTTCCTAGCTATGGCTGCCCTAGCCTCTGGCCCTAGCACCTAGGAACAGTGTCCCCAGATCCTCCTGGCCATCTTAGTTATCCTGCTGTACTGCTGCTGTCATCCCACCCCTCCTCATCAGGGACCCAGCCTAGCTACTACTACCATGGATCATGAGGCCCTACACTGCGCACTTGAAACCCTGGCAGGGCCATTTTAATTGGTGCCTTGGGTGAACCCATGCCCTTGTCAAGTGCACCTTCAGCTGCCTCAAAGACCATCAATGGTCCCTCATGGTTCACCTGGAGGTGACCAAAAGAAACCTCCCCTGAGTCATTATTACAGTGTGCATGAGACACAATATTTGTGAGGTCCAGGGAGAGGTGTTCAGGGAGGCCTGGGTAGAAGAGGTGGCCTGGTGGTGGGAGCACCACCTGCAGCAGCAGCTCCAGTGATGGGCCCCACCAATGAGGCCCCAGGAAAGCCACACGCCTGCCAGTGGAGGCCAGGGCACCAGGTGAGGGAAGACTTGGTGGACCACTTCTTAAAACTCTCCCTCCTCTAGCCTCTCTGCCCTGCCGCCTACATACGCCGTACCCCCTTGTTCACCCCCCAGTACCACTCTCAGGAATGCACATGGTTGAAACAAAAAGCTTTATTCCACCCCCCCATCTCTCATCCTTCCCCCCTCCCCCTCAGCACATAGAGCCCTCTTGCCCATCTCTCCCCAACACACAGCGCCCCCTCCCCCTTCTCCTCAACAAACAGAGCCCCCTCTCTCCTCCCTCCCCAACATACAGAGCTCCTTAACCACCCTCCTCACCCGCCAACAATTAAAAACTCTCTTCCCAAAACAAAAACTATATACAACAGTCTCAGTCTCTGTTTGAATCCTGAAGTAGGGGGCCATGGGGTAGGGGTGTCTAGGAGGTACAGCCCTGTGACAGAAGGCCTGTATCTCAGCATTGAGCCATTGTCCTGTGGGTTTGGGGGCCATGTTGAGCATGGCAGGCTCATCCTTGGGCAATGGTGGCTGGTGCTGCTCTGGGGCCAGAGGCTCCCTCTCTAGCTGCCTGAGAGCAGTCCCAGAGTCCCCCTGCACTGCCACACCTATCACCTCCAGGTCTTTGGGTGTGTGACCTTGGGGTAAGCAGTGGGGCTGGGCCCAGGTGGGTGGTGCAATACCTGGGGTGGGATCCAACTACCAGGAGGCCTGCAGGGCCAGGAATGGGGACCAGGCAGTGGGGAGCACGGATATGACCGCGAGGCCCAGAGTGGTGTCCAGGACCCGGCAGTCATCATCCATGATCTCCACTGCCTGGCGGCCCACAGCAATCTGCTCATGCAGAACATGCAGGTGCTCCTACTCCAGGACCTCAGCCAAGAATGCTTCCCCTTGGGCAACATCCTCCACTCCCCAGGCCAGCACCCATGCCTTCTGCCTCTCAGCCAGCTCCACCCACTGTTGGACCAGGTGGGTCCAAGTGTGCACCCACTGCTGGTGTAGCCAGTGCATGTGATGGGCTCCAGCACTGGGTTGTGATGAGTTGGAAGCTGCACTCCTGCTGGGGCTGATGGGCTCTCCCCCTTGTTCAGATGTTGGCTCTGCGGAGGCAAGAGTCAGAAGTCTTTTGTAAGTACTTGCAACATTTCAGAGAGAAGATGCTTACACCAAGAGCCATGAGCTGCTCTGCCTCAGATTGGGGATCGGGTATGCACAGGTGCTCAGGGACCATGATACATCTGGGTGGGCAGGCCCAGGCAGCCACCAGCTGAGCCCTGGATCCCTGCTTGCTCCCCTGTGGCTGGCAGGCCATTGGGTGCTGGCTGCAGGCAGCTGGCTTCCCCTGCCCCCTCCCCAGGGAGGGCCAGGCCAGGGTGCTGGCAGCACCTGCTGCCATGGCTCTAGACCTTACTGCCCCTCCTTTCTCCCTGCAGGCCAACTACTCTGTTGCATTCCCACTCAGCTCACAGTGCCCAGGCTTGGGCCATGCAGGGCTCCTAGACAACTGGAGTGAGGAAGTGGCCACACCCCCACCCTCCCCATTGCGGGGCACTCCAAGGAGGTATCCCAGGGCCAGCTCCCCCCCACACTGCTGCTATGCCCCGTGTATGTCCCTGATGCATGTGCCCCAGGCAGTGTGCAGTGAGCTGTTTGTGCAGGCTGAGGGTGCCTGACCTACTATGCCCTGTTAATGATCCTCCTGGAGTCCTAGGCACACCTGTGCTCCTGGTTCAGGACCCTGAGCAACAATTGTGTGGGGGACAAGACCAGCCTTCCCCACAACTTCCACCACCACCTGGAGGGCTACTAATGGTAGTGCTACATTTTCCTGCCCCCTGCTGCCAAGGAGGACATCACCACTGGCATTGACATCTTCCTCAGGGTGCAAGAGGCCTGTGGCCACCCAGCTGCTGGGACAGTGGCTGCTCAATAAAGTTTTGCACTGTGTCCTGCCTCTCTGTGTGCTGTGTGGGGGAAACCTTGGGCCAGGAAAATGTGGACAAGCAAGGCAGGGAAGGGAGGCAAGGGCTGGGGCCAGGGCTGGGGTGGTCATCTCTCCAGTACTTGACTTATCATGTATCCAGGGCTGGTGAGGCTGGCAGCTCAGCACAGGCTTCTGCATTGGTGATGGCAACTGGCTTTACCTGGTGTCCTCGGCCCACGGTGGCCAGAGAGCTGGCATCTGGCCAGGATCCCTCCCCCGGGGAGGAGCTGGCACTGCTAGCAGCTGGTGGTGGCATGGCTGGCCACTCCTCAGGCCAAGGTCTGGGACTGAGGAGCCGTTGAGGCAGCTGCTGGCCTGGGGTCTTTGAGCTGCTTATGGGTGCAGCAGCCAGGGTGGAGCAGGGTGCTGAGCAGCCAAGGACCCCCTCCTCTGGTGACATGTCACTGGAGGGATCAGGGAGGGGTGATGGCTCAGGCAGGCCACCCTGGCTGGTGACCACTGCAGGGTTGTGGCCTGGGTCCTGGGACACTACAATCTAGGTCTTCTGTCATATAAAGGACATGGTCTTAGGGGCATGAATGGACCAACAATTGTGTTTGGTCATGGCCACCCTCTGTGCCCACAAGTTATTGACCTGTATGCAGCACTGCCACACTGACTGACAGTGCCCTCACTCCTGCATGCCACCCAACTGGGCCTCATAAATGTGGGGGTTTGACCCCTCACCCCACGCAAACTGCCTCTGGACCCCTGCATCACCCAGACTGCCACAAGGTTGCCAGTCTCCTCCCAGGTCCATTTGAGGGCTTGGGTTGATGGCATAGGCAGGCACATGCAGGCTTCGGTGGGGAGGATGACAAGGACATCATGTCCCATGCCAGGTCTTTGGGCTCCTGCTCAGCTGTCCCTGTGTGGCTGGCCCTAGACAGTGCTCAGGAGCACTCAGCAGAGGGCACAGTCAGGAATTAGAAGCCACGCAGCAGAGGCAAATGTTCCGCAGCTCTTGTAAACACAGGAGACACTGCTGGTGGTGAGCAGCAGCATGGAGAAGGTGCTGGCCCTGCTGCCAGAGACAGCCAGGCCACAGCCCTGGTGGGATCTCAGGGCTGGGCAGGGTGGGGAGCAGGATGCAGCCCTTTGTAACACTCACCTGTGGCCAAGCAGCAGCTCTGCCTAGGGGACAGGCCTGGCAGAGGTTGTCTGGGTCCTGTCCAGGGGGGCACACAGGGCCTGCAACATTCCTGGTCAGAAAACAGGCTCTCTAGGGCTGCTTGTGGGAAGTTCCCCAGGGTACAAAATGGCCGCAGGCTTTTATACCCTGCAGCTAGGGGCTGTCAGAGAGCAGCCCAGCCTCGGAGCAGTCAAAGTTCCCAGCCAGAAGCCCTGAGGCTAGGCAGACTTGGCACTAAAGTTAGGGGCACTAAAGTTAGTGCCAGGTTGTGTCTACACACACATTACTGTGTTTTAACTAATTGAGCCTAAATTTGATAACCACATTTGCAGGTTATCAAATGTAGTCACGATTAGCCATTTTTACTGTGCAGTAATGGTGTGCATGTGTAGATGTGCACCCATACTGCGCAGTATATTAGGCTAAGGTTCAGTAAAAGATCTCATATAGACATACCCAGTTTGCATAAAAGACAAAGGGAAGCATTGATGGCATGTACTATGAGAGACCTAATTATATTCAAGATCTACCGATACCTGGGGTAGAAAAACATCAAAGCAATATTTATGAGGCCACATACATATCCCCTAAATCCCATAGTCCAGGGGTTTTCAGCATTTATTCATGGATCCCTGGGTGTCTGCAGACTATGTCTAAGGGGGTCCACGAAAGACGACTATAATCAAACAAAAGTATGTGAATATCCCACACTTACAATTCAAAGGGGTCCACATGCACCTCTATTCAAAATTATTTAGGGCTCTTCAAATCAAGAAAAAAAACACTGCAATAGTCCATCTCTTCTTTTTGTATTGGCTTGTGTTAGCTGCTTTGGGGAAAAAAATTGCCATTGGGGTAGGACAAGCATAATCTTTTCCATCTTTACCAATGCACATAAAGGTCTGAGGGGGGGGGAGGGGGAAACAGCAAGAAGAAGCCACTCCAGTCAGGTTCAGAGCCAATGTTAACAGGTTTACAGTATTATTAGTTTGATTAGCACCTGTGTCAGGTCTGTAGAAAATACTGGGACCAACATAGGAAAATGTGTTGTATATGATAACAGCACATGTGCTGCACAAATATGTGCAATATAGACTGTTTGTGATAGGTAAATTAGCATATTTATCTATGTGGTATAATTACAGTATATTACAAACACACACACAGAACCGGGGTTGTTCATTACTTCCTCTGCTGAAGCCTATTCTTTTTGCTAGATGGTTTCATGGCTTCAAAATAAACAATAATTTTACTGCTATGCATGTCAACAGTACGTTACAAGGCAGCCCCTTTTGTCATTGTCAGTGCTGTGGGTTGTAGAAACATAGCACATAATGCCATCTAGTAGCGCTCTTTTTAGTAAGGGCATTTGTCATCAGCTCTTTGGAGGAGGATTTGGCAAATATACATATATACACATGCACCTGGCTAGTGGTGCAGTCATCTACAAGAAATTCATCATTCACAACATAAATCTACTAATGCTTTATCTGAAACAAAGCTAGTATATTGACTTAGTACCTAGACGAATGGAAAACCTATACATCATTCTCACTCTTGCTGTTTCCCAGGGTATGGTCATGGGCTTGATAGTGTGACCAGTGATTCATGGGTATGGCATGAGTGTTGCAAAGGGCTGCAGCCTGCTGCACCCCCTGCCCACGTCCGCAGTCAGTGTGGTGCTAGAGGAAGCACAGAGTGGAGGGATCCGTGAGTGGCAATCCAGACTGGCTACAGTGGAGAGTGCAGAAGGAGGTGGTCAGCCAGTACATCTCACACCCGGTGCCCTGGCTTCTTGTGGTGGGTATGCAGTTTTCCTAGGGCCTCGGGGGGGCAGAGGGGAAAAGAGGGAGAGGAACAGGCAGGGCATTGCTGTCACTGCCATAGCAAGTGGTGCTCCCACTGCCAGGCAGCTTTGCCCAGGCCTTGAGGAAGAGCTTCCCAAGAGCCTTGTAGATGTTTTGCAGCACACAGGCTGTGACTATGACCTGGGGGAGACTGGCCTCTGTGAACTCAAGGTGGATGGTGAGGGTGTGCCAGCATTAGGAGTGTATGAAGCTTCGGGTGCTGATTCGATTTGGAGGAGATTTGGCCCGATTTGGTTGGTCCCATCTAGGGCCCCAGTGCACTAGGAGAATCTCAGGGTGTGGGGGTTGTGCACATGGAGTACCATGTGACCCAGCATGTCTTGGAGGGCACTACACACCTCCAGGATGGCTTCTCCACCAGTGGCCTGGCCCACCCCAAAGAGATGGCCCATATAGCGGAGGCTGGTGGGCAGGCATGGTCAGCTTGAGCAGGTGAGGGCCATCCAGGTGTCCATGGGGAGGGGTGGCTGCATGGTGGGGTCCTGACACTACAGGTATGGCAAGAGCTGCTTGAGGAAGTCCCGAAATGTGACCTGGGTCATCTGGAATGCCTCCTGCCATTGCTCACTATCTCAGGTCTGCTGGATAATGTGCAGCCGCCAGTCCTGGCTAGCCTGGTGAACCCAGAGGTGTCAGGGCTGGAGGCCCAGGAGGGCAAGGGTGACCCTGGTGCTGGTGTCCAGTAGCATGTCATCAGCATCTGTACTGCAGTCCAGCCAGCCAGATGAGGTACAGATGGCAGCTGTGTGGCAGCAGCAGCACCGTGATAGTGTAATGGGGCTAGGCAGGTGGTAGCTGCATGTGGGGGAGCTGGGTAGTCCCAGATGGCCATGGGCTAGCCAGTGGCCAGTGCAGTGGGCCAACAGGGCAAGTGAAGTAGCCAGCAGGAGCCCAGGGTGCTGGTTGTCAGTGCCAGGGGCTGGGGCATCCATAGCACAGGGAAGGAGAGGAGGCAAGGAGAGAGCTGCTGTGTGCTGCTTCTACATGCTGCTCCTTGTCAGGGAAGTGGCTGGCCAGGGAGCAAAGCGCAGGGCTGGCTTTTGAAAAGGGCTACCAGCTGCTGGCAGCTGCAGCCAGAGGCTGCAGCTCTCCCTGGGTGGCAGGGACCCATTGCAGGTCTGCAGAAAGTAGCAGCAGTTTGGCGCCAAGAGCAGCACATTTTCTGCCAAGTCCCTGTATATTTAGACACCTACCAGGGAGTGTCTACTCACAAGTAGTTTACTTGCAAATAACTGCTCTTGGATCAAATGCATGTGTAAACATGCCCAATTAAAGATGAAATTGCTTCATCTTTCTGAAGTCAGGCTTCCCCACATGCAAAATGAAGATAGTAATAATCCCCATTTTATTAATGCTGGAGAGCATCATGTAAACAATGAGGGATGTACAAGGGGTAGAAAGGCAAATTAATTCTTGTTTGAATTTTTGTAAAGTTCCTGTTTTGTTGCATTACTAAGAATATGTTAGATACCCTAGTACCCTGCATAGCCTTGTCTGTTATTACATTATTAACTACTCTTCGTAGTATCCAAACTCTGTAAAATATTTTGATATCAGATATTTTGATAAGGAGTTTTTCAGTAATGCAGAGATTCATTTGTTCTTATGATCATAAGACTCTCTCCACTAAGCAGAGTAGACTGCTTCAGAAAGTCTTCTCCAGAGGGTGCAAACAGACATCACCTTTGTGCTGCTGTAAACATCTTTTGTGGGAGCACAAGACAAAAGCCAACAGATGTCAATTCACTTTGTCACACTACAAATGCCAAAATTTGTGGCCCTGACAAAAGGTAGTATAAGTTTGTGCCACTATTTTGCAATGGATATCTGGTTGTTTTAAGGCAGCATAGTGAGAGCTGTCTGTGTTCTCTAGTTGTCCTGGAAAGGCCCTCTCAGGGCTTCAGGAGCTTGATCCTGCATGCCTTGGGAGTGTCTGCCTAGGTTTCCCTGCTTACAAAGTCATGCCCAGCAGTTCCCCCCATTGGCAGAGGCATGCCCTGAATATTGTCCCACAGGATTGGGCCCCTAAAGCCTCAGAAACAGCAGGGGTTGACCTTGGAGGACAGCAAGCAACATCTGTTTCATCCAATGAAGTGGATCAGTTGTCATGGGACATATCCTGGCACAGCTGACTTGTCATGCGCTGCTCTGCTTGTTTTTTTTGGAAAACAGGCTCTTTTGAACCCAGGAATGTTTATCCACCCTTCCTCTTTGACTAATGAAATGCAAGCCCCAAATTAAGCTGATATGCAGTGGTAGAAAGCCACGAGTCTCCAACTGATTGGTGAATGGATGAAACATCCAAAACTCGAGAGTTAAGCTTAGCTTGCAGCATATCCAAAAATAATCAGTTGTGGTTTCCTTTTAACAATAAACAGATGCCAAGAAAAAAAAGTCCATTACATTACTGGCTGCATCTGTTCGGGACTTGATTAGCTGCATGGTATTGCAGTAGTGGTCTAGTGTTGGGAAATCTTTGCAACAAATTGCCTGGTTCCAGGTCATACAACTAAGTCCCTAACTTTCAAATGGTGTAGTAGATGCAGACTTTTTAGATACAATCAGATGTGTGGTTTACTGGCCCTTTCTCTTTCCTACTATTAGTTGTGAACATCAACAATTATGTGAAGTCGCATGTTAATCCATATTGCAAGAGACAGATCTCTGACCCCCTTTCTTGGCATTTTTCTCCACAACCATTCTACCATTTCTGAAGGTAGAACTTAAGATGTACCTTTCTTTGATTCCATGACAAAAAAGCACTCGTGCAAGAGTCTTTTAGTAAAACATTAATCTCAGATCACAGATTTATTGTATGGATTTGCAACACAGCCCATATTACAAACATTGTCTGGGAACATTTACAAGAATAAATAAGATGGACTCGCAGTTGTAAAAAAAAGATTACACTTCACTGTAATGTACAGTCAAAAAATATATCTGATATTCATTGACTTGACATTATTTACCTTCCTTCTTTTAAGCTAGAAAGAAAAGACACTGAATGCACAGTGCTGAGTTTTTTTGTATTTATATTTTTTTCATTTTTTTGTACGTGCTTTATCTATCAAACATCCAAACTGTACAAGTGAGTTTTACCAATAATCGTGGGGACCAGAGGGTAGTGGCAACAGCAAGAATACTTCAGTTCTCATGCAACACTCCTCCTAGTCAGCAAAACAGGTGTATCCTTGCAGCTGGAATAGGAATCTAGCAGATGATACAGGATGCTGCTGATTCAGATGCACCCTCAGTGTTGTTGGGTTAAGGGGCAACAATTCTGGTGAAGAGTGGCAGGATGGTGGGAAGGAAAGGTCAGTGGAGAGATGAATATAGTTGGCATGGTTACATCATCTTTAGTTTCTGATTTGTACGTGGTAAGGTTGCAGTTAAATCTTTCAGCGGAAAGAACAGCATCAGTGCTGGAGAAGTAAAAATGACTGATAAGGATGATGGGAGGGTGATGCCAATTCTGTTCTGTGTGCAAAGGATGGCCTCAGACTTGTGGCTTACAAAGCTTTTGGCTTTATCATTTGGCTTGGGCTGACTTTTAGAACAGCTCAGCTCATGAAGATATGCAAAATGGTGGAAGCGTTCCCAAGTTCAAGGCTCTATTTGACAGATGCAGCTCATTCAGCAACCAACTCCTTGCGGACAGGATTGCCTAAGGTCACCAGTGATGGACATAAATAGCAGACAAGGCTTCCTCACAAATACATCCAGTAGATAAAATTTGTGCTTGCCCCAGGACCTGGTTATGACCTCACACTAATAAAAAGCAGGAACAATTCAACTAAAATCGACCACTACACTGATGAAAATCCAATATATGAGAGATCAGAATTGGTCTCTCTTTGGAGAGAGGGACAAATTGGTGCTCCCTTGTTCCCCTCCACCCCTCCGTTTCAAATATTTGTTCTTCCAGAGGACTCTCTACAAGCACCAACATCTGTCATTCAATTTAGTGTAGAATTATTACATCCTTTTAGACATAAAAAGGCTACACTACAGCTCTACTGAAGTGATCAAGTGCACTGTGGAGGTGGCTTTTAGTATCTTAAATTTCTGGGTAAATCTAGGGGTTTTCAAAGCAGCCGATGACTTTCTGCTTCTTAAGATTCAGAGAGCACTGAGGGTAATGGGGATGACACAATCGGCTTAGTTTGAAACAGAAGATGGTAGGGAGAGAGGGAGGGTGGATTCAGGTGTGTGGGGCTTTTACATGCTCAAAGGCTATCAAAAGATACAGCTTGACGTGATGTTGTAGGCTATTTTGAGTACAATTTGTAGCAAACAAGGGAGGCTTTTTTAGATAGATGCAATCTTCTAACTCACTGAACAAAAACTCAAGTCCAGGGACCATCTGAGGTCTGTGAAGATTTTGCCATTGACTTCAGTGGCACAGGATGTGGTCTCATGGTATGAAAATGTACGCTTATGTTTGATTTACCTACTGACCACAATGCATTTTTATGTCTGAAGGGACCAAACAGACAGAAAAGATAGGTTTCTGTATTGAAATAAGTTGCAATCTAAAATAGGACCACTACATGTTTATGGAAACATAAAGAAATCATGGGGAAAGGTACATTTTCCCATTACAGTGTGTATTAGGAGGACTTGGCAAACCTGGAAAAAGCTGGGGACAGCACAAGAACATTTGACATATTTTTCAAGTTAAAAATTAGTGCACGGTGGTGAATTCTAGCAGCACCCACAGAAACTGCAGCAGCTTAATATGCAAATGTTAATGATTAGCTTTTGATTCACTGGGCACCCAAGTCTTCACAAATGAACTAGGGCACAGGATAAGCAGAAAGGGAAGATGAAAACAGTTTATTTTGCCAGGATCTATACTGTACAAACCATTAGTGTCCTACAGCACTGTCAATGGCCAGGATGAATTTGGACCCGTGTAAAGTATCTAACCTAGATAGCCTATATACTTCTTTTGAAGAAGCCACCATTTGTTGTCATCACTATCTTCCCCCTTACACATACATAAGACATTTACTACAAATATAAGGAACAGAAAAAAACCCTTGGAAGAACAACAGGCTCACACCAAGATTATGAAATAACCCTGACAGTTTGAGGTTGTTGTATGAAACATAGGGGATATCAAGCAAGTATAACCATACCACTGTACTGTGCTGCTTTATTTAAATTCATAAAAAAGGAATTAAACTTTCTGGGGAAGGGGTCATCCTTCACACTGTATCCCACATGTCATTCATTTCTGGGTGAGATTTGTTAGCATTGAGCAATCCCTTTTTATTTCTTTTTCTGTCTTACATACCTTCTACTCCTCCTGCTAAACTCTGACTTCTCCATTTAGTTTCAGGTGGGATTGACAGAGTGGCATTTGATATTGCATACTTTTTGGTGATTTCAGCATGAACAGGGCAGAGGATAATATAAAAGACCGTGTGCAAGAACGAAAGCCAACAAGATGCAAGTGTCCTACTTGTTCCAGGACTCCATATAATCTTCCCTTTCCCCAGTGTTGTCCACTCTTCCTGATCCATTCCCCCTCAAGAGAGGAAACCAGGACCCTCCCCTTCTGTTCTAAAATCATTATATACTGGATGTAATGGCTATAAATGTCAGATTTATAGGGGCTATGGTAGGCCAAAACATCTCTAAATATCTGCGTGTAATTTTTCTTGTCATTGCCATTAAGTGTGTGTGTGCGTGTGTGTGTGTGTGAGAGCAACAACGTAGTAGCATTTGTTATACTCATTTCTGTTGCATCTCTGAAGATACAAATATCACTTCCCTCTGTCATACTTTTAAAGCTATATACTAGATGCTAGTATGTAAATAGCATCTCCCTGTATCAGAATGGGCATATACAGTGTGTACATAAAATATACACACAATAAATAGCCCAAGCTACTGAGATATAAATTATACATCAAGGGCTAATGCTGATGTGGTATAGGAACAAGCATTTGATTTAGTGGTCAAAGGCCACCTAAATTACAGAATTCCTATAAATGTAAAAATCTTTTATTGGCTGTATGACTCATGCACACAGAGCAAGGGAAAAATATTATGAATGTAAATAGTAAAGACTTGAAAGCATTGATTAGCGAGATACCCAGTAAAGCGCTAATAAAAACCGCTAGCACAAAGGCATGATGCAGACAGATATTGTGTTCTGCATAGATCTGTACAATTCTCCTGAATTCTTCAATCATAAATTGAAATGCCTCCAGTTACTCCAACCAGGATCATATCTCAGCCAACTGCCAATTATGTCAAACTCTGGACAAAAATGAGGTAACTAAATTCACCCTAACTTGCTATCCAGGACCCTATTCTGCACTCTTCCTTACATAATTTTAATTAGCTCCATATGCTTTGATAGGGTTATTCACCTGTGAAGGTAGAACTGAATGTGACTGAATGTGGCAGAGTTGTGACCCAAGAACGTTCAAATTCCACAGCCATCTTCTGATTTCCATTACATCTACCTGTGGGCTTGTGCTGGGGGCACCTGAAAGCTGAACTTGTCCAAAGGTCTGTGGAACAGGATTCCATGGAATTGTGTCCACTCATTGTGGTGGTGGCATAAGGCCCTTTCTGATTTGGTGGAATCTCATAAATAAGATGAGGGTGGTAACAGACCCAGGAATGGAAAGATTATTAAATAAAGATTTGCAATTTGACTTGCAACTCATGTCCATATATAGTATTTTAGGTATACCTATACCAATAGAAATTTGAAAAAAAATAAATTACTGATACATGACACAGCCTCTCTGGTGATATTTTTATGTGATGGCAAGCAATTGTTTGAGAAGCCTCCCACTTCTAATATGCCTGCTGTTTTGTTTTAATATTTTTTAAATTCTTCTATATCTCTTTTTTACTTCTGTCATACCATAGACCACTCAGTTTCTTAACCATTCCTAGAAACCAGTCCAGATATCCTTTGACTTCTTTGTTTCAGTTACCTCCCTTAGCAATTTATCCCACATATTAGTTCCTTTTTGCATGTGGTAGTTTTTCCTGTTATTTTAATTAATCCTACTGTCCTAACTTTTGCCATTCATGTGCAGCTCCTTTAGAACTGGTTAAATATCATCACATGTCTTCTTATTAAATGTTTTTAGCTTAAAACAGAATAATCTGAAGAATTCATTTTCCTAGCGTTTGACTGACTCCATTCCCGGGTGAGAAAGTCTTTATGAGTTCATACCAATTTCTCTCTTTCCTCAAAGAGAAAAAAACACAGCTCCCATGACCTTAACTGACACATTTTTGTCACACATGGTGACATTGTTACAGCTGTGTGCTGCACTTAAAAGTACTGTTATGTATATACTGTATTATATATAATACCAAGGCAATCAACTCAAACCAATACCTTTCAAGGCCCTACTCTCACCTAGTTCCACTCTCACCTAGGCTGAGTTTTTAATTTTGACACCTACTTGTCTCCGCCCACGTCTCCTTCCTACCTGCTACTTCTCTCTTTTTATCCATTTTCTTTCATGCTACCCCTAATGCTGGGACTTCCTTCTACTTCTCACATCCCACTCTACCTGCTTCTATTCCACTGAAGACCTCTCTTCCTTTTTGTGCCTTTATCCTAGATCAGTGGTTTTCAAGCTTCCTAAAGTCATGGCATCCTCTCATAACACTTTCTTTTAGTGCTGAACCTCTACCTCTATCCTAAAAACTGACATGCAGTCAAGCAGCCTGTTCTGGCAATAGTAGCACACCGCCTCCTGGCCCGCTCTGCCGTTACCCCATCTCTTTGCAGAATCCATGGTGACCTGGTGTGTAATCCCCAGGTTACATGGAACACAGTATGAAAACCACTCTTAGATACCAGAGCTGGACTCTGAGTATTTCAGGACCATTAACATATGCTTGTGAATCTCCATGTAAAGTTAAGAAAACATTAACTGGTGGTTCCATGACATTAGTTTTCTAACTCTGGTCACATTAAGGTGACAATGCCTTTGAGAGCACTGAACTATAAAATATATGTTATCAAAAGGCTTAACAAAATAATTTAAAAACAGAAACTGCAGGAATAATTCAAGGAAGAAGGACCAGTCTTTTTTTAAATCAGCTTGGCTGAAGAGGAGTGAGCTCTACTGAAACTTGCAACACATATCTCCGAGGCATTGGAGTGGATTTGAAATGGCTGGAAATTATTTCTTTTGACTTGATGCAGTATGTGCATTTACACTATCACAAACTGCACTGACTAAAAATTTTCACCTGAGTAGCTGTAAGAAAATCCTGAGATGGAAAATCCTGAACGCTTTCTTTCTTTTCAACTACAGAATGAAATTTTATGGCATACCTGTTGCACTCAGTATAATATTTTCCTGCAGGATTCTCTGCATGGATGAATGGCAAAAAAGAACAGCACTGTTTTCGTAAAAAGACACACTCATAAGCAATTGCACCACATCATCATGTGTTTCTGTTGCAAACAGAACAAGACAAAAACAGGATACAAGGAAATGATGCCAAAGGTATCACAGGTACTTTATGTCATGCCGGATACAGAAGAGACAAAATGGGCGAGAGTTTGACAACATCTCCTCCATACTATGGCCATCAGCACCATCATGAAGCACGCCTGGCCTACTCTATCCTACTCCACCCGTGCCAAATGCCAGAAATGAGGTGATATAGCTGCATTACATGGGCACATAGTACACATGTACCCAGCGCTGCTCTCAGTTTCTCTTTTTGAGTGTGATTATTGTTACATGGTCAGGGACACTCTAAAGACAAGGCAGTTATGTTGCCTTATTTCTGGGATTTGGCACAGGCAGGGCAGGACTTAGCAGTTGCGACATGTTTTCTGGCAGCATGAAGGCAGTGTAGATGAGATCTAATTTGCTGCCTAAGAGTGGCTATTACTTACTGGTGTCTTTCGGACTAAGATTTTTTTTTTCTAAAGAGACGCAGTTAATTTCTAATGTTAAAAATCTATATTGTGTGAATCCATCTGTCATCTCTGGGAATGGAAAGCCTGGGTATTCACCAGAAGGTGGAAAAAGTAGGGTTGGGAATGAGCAATTGAAGAGCTCTACAAAACTCATTTCTTCAGTCTTGCTTTGATAGAAAGTCTATACTAAAAACAAACAATAAAAACAAATTAAAAAACCCCTATGTTACCAAGAATCTAGGCAATGCACACAGCAGCTTCTCATCGCCACACAGTTAGGACAACAGAAGGCTGGAAGAGTAAAAATACAACAATTGTAAAAATCTGGTTAATCTAAATCATTTCATGCTCCCAAGTTTAAACCCAGTCTTTCCTGCTTAACTACTTCATAGGCTATTCTGTAGATGCAAGAAAAAAGACTGGGCTATAGGACCAAGATAAAATATGTCCAGCATTTGTTTCCAAAAACTGAAATTTCACAGACATTTTTGTGAACAAAGCCAATGCCTTCTTGTTTATGAAGTAATGATTTTTTAGCAAATATCAAAAACAGTTTCCTGTTTAGGTGCAGAACATTTTATACAGCCTGAACAGGTTACTATTAAGGAATTTTGGAGGCAAGACTGCCAGCTAAATCATGCAGCTAGTTTTGACTTGTATAACACTTTGGGAGCAGAGTGACAAGACTTGGTCAAACCCCAGTTTAAGATAATTCTTAGATTATAAGCTTTTGTGGGGCAAAGTCTGTCTTTGTTCTGCATTTCTTCAGTGCCTAGAGCAGTGGGGTCTTGGGCAAGATGAGAGCTCATTGGTGCTTTAACAATACACACAATAAGTAAAAACAGTACATACTCTATATCTTCAAAAAGTATCCATTTTATGCCCTTATTTTGAGAGGCCCACTGCACCCCAGTAAATGCTTGAAAAATGTAGTAAAAAAATCACCCAAATTGCAAAACTAATGCAGTCAGTTTGACACAAGTACATAATGGCAGAATTTGCATGATTAAAACTGAAGGGAAACCCATTTTGTTTGAAATTGCTTCACCAGCACTGAAACTAATGTGGATCAGAGAGATGTAACCAGTTCATGTACAGCACCTTAACAGAATACAGAAGGAAAATATTGTGGAATAGATGGTGCAGTGACTCCATGAACAGCTTCTCATTTCCATCCCCTATTTTTAGGTGTAGGATGAACAGGGCAGAGGAAGAGAATTGCTGCTTTTTTGTGCTGGCCTACTCATTTGAAAACATATAGATCAGGTGGATTAATTTAATTATAACCTAAAGTCTCAGATTTCCCCTATGGCTCTTTCAGTTTCCCAAATGGCTGATGCATGAAATTAAAAGAGTAAAGGATGGAATTTGAGAACAGAAAACAGCGCTGTTTAAAAGACAGACTGTCCCACTGTTTTTTTGTTTTTTTCCCTTTGTAACAAGGAGAGCAAAAATACACATCCAAAGTGGGAGAAAAGAGGTCAGAGGGGATTAGAAAGCACAGTCTTCCAAGTTTGCTTCTGTTCTGCCAATTGGTACATTAGGTTATTTAAGAAGTGGTAAATGCTGCAATAGAAAACAGGCAGCAGCAAACACGGGGATCATCATCTCCTCCCAGTGGCATTGAGGTCTGTACAGTCTCAGTCTCTTCCTTCAGGATGGAGAGCGTAGCCTCCTCACACTGTTACTACCTTTTAGTGTGAAAAACGTGTTCTTTAGACACTGAGCGCTGGAATTCAGAAAGCTCCTATTTTGCTAGGCTAAAAGGAACTCAAATATTCCAGTGCAACCTCGTATACAAATTTATACTGTTCCTGAAAGAGACAGAGAAAACAGTGATACAATGATGCAGGAGAACGCTTATTTTTTTGCCTGGTACTGAGTTCCTCCCAACTCTCCCCATATCTACCCCAGCTGAAGCAGGATCAAGCTCCAACTTTTAGTAATTTATACGCTTAAATCACACTTCACCAGGATCTAGCATGGACACTGCCCAGAAATGTTTAAAGCCGCAGGAAAGAAGAGATAACCACAGAAACACTCATGATACTGAATATTCATGCTTGCTCCTACTGCACCTAATGCATACACCTGAGGCAAAGCTTTCACTCTGATTAATATAATGATTTAATTAATATGAACCCTGAAGTACCTTACTGGATTTTTTACACATCTTTATTCCCTTTTGCACGCTGATCAGAGGGGAAGGGACTTACCAGTGATTCCACCATGTTGGATTTGTTATTTCGTAATGTCTTTACTATATGGAATACATCAATGATATTTTGTTGCTGAATCATTTCACAGACACTGCAGATGGCACAGAAAGTGCCACTGCGCCCACCACCATTCCTAGGCAGAGAAGAAAAGAGGTACTTTACAAAGCCATGCAGGGATCGGGTCATGGAGACACAAAAATGCTGTCCCAGAGGAAACCGTGTATACCAAATGCCAATACCACTTTTAGATCCCTTCTCTTGGTATGAAACCTCACAGAATTTATTTTAGGAAATGGTTTGAAACATGAGAAAGCATCTCACAGGTTAAAATATAGGAATACAACTAGGAAGGCTGTCATTCATTTGACCAGTGGTCCAGTTCTCTCACTTCTCAAGTAGGAAAATCTTATATTAACTTTTAATCTTGTGAGACAGAATTCATTTGTTTGTAAAGAGTCTAAGGGTCTTGCTACACACTGCACTTTGAGTGGCTCAAATGTTGATCAGTGTTAGTGCTAGCTCAAATTTGGAGCACTCATACCTTAAGGCTAAAGCCCTTCTCTGACTGTCCCCCATCTGCACAGCTGTGATGCCACTGGAGGGCTGGTGAGAAGGGACCTGACTAGGAGCTGCAGCTGTAAGTTGTTACTACAAGGCTGGTGAGCAGGGACAGGCTTATATCCCTACTATAGGTTAGTGGTTCTTGACCTTTTTGGACTCAAGGCCCCCTTTACACCCAACCTGCAGCCCCCAGGCACTGCTGGAGCCCTTCACTCCCAACCCACAGCCTTCTACCCCCCCACCCCCAGCCCTGCTGGTGTAATTCACATCTGACCTGCAGCCCTCTGGCCCTAATGGTGCCCCTCACTCCTGAACCACAGCCCCTGGCCCTGGCAGCATGTCCCCCGGGTCCATTACTGTACCTGATGCAGGAGGTGTGCTTGGTGCAGGGGTTCCGGCAGTGGCAGCAATGAGTATCACCACCCTACTCTGCCCTACCATGCTGGGTTCTGCTAGGCAGTCTACAACCCCATACCCAGTGGGGGGGTGGGGTATGTGCCCCCCCACCTCCCTGACATGTCACCTATGCCCCCCACCCCCAACCTGACTTACCAGCAAGGAGTTATGAGAGCTGTTCACCACCACTGGCTGGTTGCCATGTGCATGCATGTGCATGCACAAATGCACATGGAGCCCCCTGCCATAACAGCCTCCTCCCTTGCAGACTAGAACAGTGCCAGCTTGCAAGAGGAAACCCACTGTTCGATTTGATAGAATGTGGAGAGATAATGGGATGGAGATAGATAATGAAGTGGGAGGTGGAAAGGAAATGGGAGTCAAATGAAGAAAGTAGGCCACTGAAGGATAAAATTAAAAGAAGTAAAAAAAAATAAAAAGAAATAAAGAGGGAGCAAATTAAAGAAGGTCTTACATTTTAATAAATTGAGATTTGGGATTGAGGTGTGAGGAATATTGGTTGTGCTTCCCAGGTTGGCTAGGAGGTAAGATCCATGAGGGAAGGTGGTTTTGGAGGAGCTACCGTAGGAAGGAAGCCCCAGCTCATGGGGATCCGATCCGGTCCTCTCCCTTGTTCCCCTACCACAGACCCCACTCCTGGACCCATCCATGCCCTGTCACCTGGCTAGCAGGTATGTGCTCTGAAGGCTGTCTGCACAGGGTTATACCTCTAGGAGTAGGAAGGTCACACCCCTGGGGGCTGGAAGGGGACTTGGCTTGGTGCCAGAACCACCCTAGAGTTCAGGAAGGTGGAACATGTGTCCACATAGTACAGGAGAGTTGGGGAGGGGACACTGCATTCTGCAATTCTGGAGGCCTTCACCTTGGGCAGCTCATCTATGGGGACTTGCCACGCATTAATGGCCCATGAGATAACAGAGATCTGAGATAAACCTGTTCTGGAGTAGCATAAACTTTAACCTGCCTAAAGTTTTCTTAAAACTAGTTTTGAGTGTTAAGGAATGAACAAATCCAGGGGTTAAGAGCTCCAGGAGCTGCCTAAAATTAATATGCAACAGGGGCCTAAGAAAATTAAATTTTCCTGTAGGGAAGCTCAACATAGTACTAATGGAATAGCCTTGTTCTTAGGAACAGTTGAGTACTATGATAGGATAACCAGACAGTATAAAGCATCAGTATTTTGGTAACTAGGGGTGCACGGATAGAGATTTTAGGGGCCAATACCAATAGCTGATTTTTAAAGAGGCATATTGGACAATGATGTTTCAATTTCCGATACAACTGCATATAGCTGATAAGTCTGTTGTGGTGAAAGGGGAGTGGAGAGGGAAGGGACCTGGGGGTGCAGATCAAGGCCCCTGTGGTGAGGGAGAGAGTGGAACTCGGGCAGGGGCTGGGGCAGCCAGCTCAGCTAGGGCAGTGGGGGGGCATGGGATGGGGGGCAGCTCCCGCCAATGTATGCACCCTGACGGGGGCATGAAGGTGGGCATCTGTCTCCAGAACTGTGCAGGCTGCAGCTGTGGGCTATGGCCAGGGCTGCACAGAGCTCTTCCTGGCAGGCACTGGGCAGGGCTGCACTCGGGGCAGGCGGCAGTGCTGGAAGAAGGATTACAGGGCAGAGCTTCAGCCACCCCAAATTTAGCCATAGCCCCTCCCCACCCCCAACTCCGCCCCAGCACCGCCGTCTCCTGCCCCGAGCACAGCCTGGCCCAGATCCAGATCCTCCCCCCCATGAGCCAGAAAGAGCCTGGCACAGCCCCATCCTGCACCCTCCCTTGCCCTGGGTGGGCAGTGCCTACCCCAGCCCCTACCCCAGACACAGCCTCACTCCCCGCCTCACCCTGGGAGGTTGTTAATCTGCTCCCCAACGCCCCTTCCCTCCCCTTCCACCACAACAGACTTACAAACTTCACGCAGCTCTCCAAGCTGCCGGGCTGTTCTCCTCGTTGCGTGCGTGCTGTGCTGCAGCTAAGCACATGCACCTGCATTTATCGGACAAATTATCAGGCCGATTTCTGATCAATTTTCCTTATATTGGTGCTGATCCAATATCAGACTGATGTATTGGTGCACTTCCATTGTTTACTACATAATTTTCAATAAAATGGCACCTTACTATGATCTGTTGCAGCTATTAGATTTCTTTCTGTCATGAATACTGTTTAATCTAGTCTTTCCAGCTCAGGAGATGGTTGTGTTATCTGATTTCCATATCTATAACTGACTGTTAATCCACCACACATTGGATTAAAAGTATTTCTTGTTCTACTTACAGGCAGTGAACAACAGTGCGTCCATCTCTCCCATCATACTGCTCCTGCCATTTCTCCAGCCTCCTAACCACCTTCAGAAGGGAGCGTTTGGAAGGAGGGATGTCCCTGTATGCTGGCCAGCCAATGTATTGCAAGTGCTGCACTATACGATATCCATCCTGGGGCTAAAACATAAGTTATCCACTTTCATGATGCCATACGAAGCAGAGAGGACAGCAGAGTGACAATGGTTACTGGTTACATACACATTCATTCTACTGAATTTGGCCTCACAAATATTTATTCATTCTTACTAATCAGCAGGGTATTTTCACAAGCACAATTGACAATTGACAATCACAAGGTACAGTTGAACTAGACACTGGAGCTGGACACAAGCTGTTTTTATACAGAAAGCAGAATGTCAGGAGAATTTTGATGATATCAGGTTTTATAAAGCAGAGGAGGACATGGGACTGCTGAGATCCATATTTTCATCAGGGAGTGAAGCCATAACTTAGTGGAAGCATATATATTTCTTCCCCTTTGCCTGTTTTGAAGGCTGTCAGTGCCCTATCAGAGGCAAAGCAGGCTTCAAAACATCTGTAGGGCACGAAAGGAAAGAAGCTGGTGAAAGATTCTCATGGGGATTTCACCTATGTCAGGCAGATACCTGTTTAAGTTTGGTAACAACATAACCAAGCTGTCACATAGATTTGGATTTCAGAATCAGACTGATACACAAAACAGGATGGAGGTGTCATTTCTAGAGGCCTGCCAGGATCACCATTTTTAACAGTGAGAGGAATAGTTAGAGGGGGAGGGGAGGGGGGTGGCAATTGGGTTGACTGCCTGGGCTCCACGCTTTGGGGGGCCCCACACACAGTGCCGTAAAGGCCGTGCCATGGCTACCACGCACTGCCACTGCCGAGTGCCATCAGCACTGCCACATCCAGCTGCTCCTCCCGGCGCAGGCTGATATGCCCCAGGCCCCAAACACCCCTGGGGACGACTCTGTAAATAGGCAATATGGAAAGGGTATCTAGATGCATAGAACACTGCCAAAACAAGAAAATGAATATTATAGTTGCCCACTACAGCAATGCAGCAATAAGTCATGGTTTCACTGTACAAATACTATGCCCAGCCAGCCAGCAGGCACTGAATCTAAATTTAGATGCCACCCCTCCTGTGACGCCCTGCACAAATGCTTGACAGAGAAGATAACAATATCCTAGTCATGTGACTAATACTGATGATAACTTCATACAGAGTAGTTTCATAGTTTCTAGGGTTGGAAGGGACCTGAGCAGATCATCTAGTCTGATCCCCTGCCATGGCAGGAAAGAATACTGGGGTCAAATGACCCCAGCAAGATGTTCATCATAACTACATAACTAAGGTAATTTGCCCTCAGAGATATGTAGAAGATGCTATTCCAGGTATGCACAGAATTCCAGTTCCTGTTATTCACCTCTGATTTCAGTAAATAGTTTTCCTGCTCAAGTGCAGTGCAACTAATTCTGGAGTGGAATTTTATACTTGGCCTACAGATCTGTCTCCTTGGACCACATACCTCATATCCCTCTAATGGGTTCTCTCTCAAATGAGCCACCACATGTAGTTTACAGACCAGGAGTGATGGATGAATAAATGGGGCACCTGAGGCTTCACTGATCTTACCCTGGCCATGTTGCAGATCCGGAATATCCTGTTGATGATATCCTCATCAATGTCTGCTGAAACAAACTCCACTTGGATTGGCCCATAACAACAGGATGTTTTCTCTGGCCAATACTGCATGCAGAGCTAGTGAATGTACAACAGAAATAGAAAGCAAGTCAAATGAAGACTAGGAAATTTACTGTCAATCCTTTATCTCCAACTCACATCTACTTTGAGAACCGTAATCTGCTCCTCGTATAATATAGGACATTTATTCAGAAGGAACTCCTTCTGCTGCAATTTAAGTTTTCTGTGATGTAAGCATGAATGAAAAAGGTTAATTTCTTGAAAATCCAGTTTTAGTACAACTGATAACAGATGGAATTATGGGGTCCAAAGCTCAGCTGAAGTGATTGCTAGGTGTGTACTTCTGCAGGGGTACAGATTTAAAAATAAAAAAGTCTGTAGGTGAATTTAGTATGAAGCATGGAAGTTTTGTGTTGCGAATTAATGAGAAAATAGTGTAAATACCCAGAGAATTCATCATAATGCAAGCCAAGTGGAACTTTATTTTCATGTGCTGCCAACTTTTCTTCATTTGAATTGTCGCAGCAAATAGAGATGGACGGATCAGATTGCTTAAAAAAAGTGGATTTCAAACTTCAAAGGGAATCACAGCTGAAATGCTGTGGCTGGTTTGGTTTATTTGGTTTTTGTTGTTGTTGCTGCTTTTCTGTAAACTTAGAAAAAAAGCACATGCTGGTTTTGGCTGAATTAATAAGCACTGAAATACTGCAAGGTAAACTAGAATCAGAGCTGGTTCAACCTGGTTAGATACAGGTGGTACCAAAATCATGGACGAAATCTCATTAAAAGATGTTTTATGTTAAGATTTAAAGGCTGGAAAGATTCAAAAAGCTAGTGATTCGTATTAGAACCTTTGGAGGTTCCTCTGGACTGGAATTTAAGACCTGTCCAGCTTTTATCCTTGTTACCAAGAATCTTGAGGATGTACAAGTGAGTTGCATCACATTTGTCTGAACTCTCAATATATCTTCGTACATAGGGGCTAGAAACTGATTGGGAAGTAATTGTACACTACATCTTCATGCTTGTATTTTTGTGGGGGAGGGGGCAGAAGTAAGCCAGTATGTTCACAAGCCTCCATTCTTTGGTTTAATTCAACACACATCCATTCAGGTAAGCTCAGAGATCCTTTCATTTATTTCAGAGAAAGATTTTTTCTAGAGTAATGCTCTAAGGGAAAAATATATATATATACAGAGCCCAACTGAGGTGGAAGAAAAAGAGTAAATCCGACTGCAAAATTAACAATGATTTTCATAAAGGCCTTAGAGAGCCATACACACACAATTTAATTTTTGCATGGAACTGCTGCATTTGTGTTTTCAGGTGGGTCACATGTGCCCATCCTGGGTAAAATACTGTATTCATGAACTATTTTGGTGAAATTAAAGCATGAACTATTTTGGTGAAATTAAGGCAAAGTAGGCATACAAAATACACATGTAAAACTGCACAGAACTACAAACCACTTTGTGAAAATCAGGTCTATATTGCTTTCCAGTTTAAAATTAAGTCAGTATATATTTGAGTAACAACAACATCTCCTTTAGTATATGGATATCCTGTTTTCTGGGTTTTATACAGTGGCTGTTAGAGCCGTAACTCATTGGGAATTCTGTGTTGCCAACCTGGCTAGCAAAGAATGTGCCTCCATCCTGCATTAATGGATTTAGTATCATTGATGTTTCTGCAGAATGTAATACTGTCATCATGTCACACACTGGTCTCGATAATTGAAGTTTTAAAACTGGCAGGCTGTCTTCTAATTTGGTAATTATCATGGGGTATAAATTGTGTTGATCTGATAAAGCTGTATGGCTATGTAACTAGGATGGTGCTGTACAATGCTGATTTGCTGAAAACACATCATCGGGCAGAAAAATTCACTCTCTAGAGTAAGAGTATATTCATCACAGATTATATAAAATTCAGGGAATATATACTTTTATAACAATCCTTGGGCTAACGGACTGACATAATTAACAATTTAGAGTTAGCAATGTGCCTTGCCAAATCTCCTTTTCTTCTAGTTAAGCATCTCTGTTGAAAAAACAAAACAACTAAATGGTAGGGGAGACAACTAAATGGTAGGGAAAAATCAGAGCAAAAAGGGGTGGTATACATAGAGGGTGGCCAAGAAAAATACAGAATCTGTAATGATGGAGGATTTCATTTTTTCCAGAGACCGAATATGAAATAGCTAAGGCAGCTTATATTTCCAGAGAATGTGCAGCATTTTTTTACTTAACAGTCTTTTTTGGGCAATGAACAAGATTAAAAGCCACTTTGGATTAAATCCCAAGAAATAAAAGGAGACTGGATGAACCAGACAGAAGATAACAAGCCCTCAGGAATCAGAGATCTCAGGAAAATTGGATTTGAGACTTCAGAGACTCAGGACTCAGTCATCCTAAGTGCCCGGACTTTAGAAAGGCTGAACTAAGGACCACCTTAATGCAAAACAGACTCAGTTTCCTGTTTGGAAAATCCTCCTGATGAGTGCATGATGGTTTTTTCCACTAACACAAGTGAAAGGAGTTGCACACCTGCTGCCTTCAAGAAGGGACAGATAGCAAGAAGCAAATGAAGGATTAAGCCAGAAAACACCCAGTGAATGATGGTTCATCTTCTGCTGTCCAACAAGAACTACAGCATGTGAAGTTACAGTGCCAAAAAAGGAAATTTGTGCATGTAAAGGAATTTTGAATGCATGTATAATAATCCTTTTTACTGAAAAGCTGGTTAATGTGTCATCAGATGCACTGAAAGTTTCAGTTTGCTTCTCACCCCTAGTGCTGAAAATAATTTTAGAATAGCCAGTCAATTAAACAATTTATAGGAGGGGAAAAAAAAGAGGTAGCAAAAGTTTTTCAATGATTTCCCCTTTTCCCTTTTGTCTTTTTGCTCATTTGAGAAGTATATTAAATCAGTTTCTCATCAGGAGTGGCTGTTGTTATTAGGAATTTGGTGTTTAACCTTGGTTAATGTACACATAACAGCTAGTGCTTCTTCAGAATCATATCTGGATTATTTAAAACTATCCAGTTTGCAAAATTAGACTGGTAATCTAAGGAGAAAAGGCTTTGTTATTGTGACTGTAAATATGCCTTGCTTCTGATCTTTTGGAAATACCATGAGAACAGGTTTGTTTTGTTGACAGAGTTATAGTATTTCTGTTCTTGTCTCAGCTGAAAAATGACAGCCAAAAATGAAAAACAACAGTGGGAAGTAGTGAATCAGGCTTTTTGGAACCACAAAAAATGAATCAGTTTGAGATCTGCGCAGAGATTTGGGATCAAATCCACAAAGGTATTAAGGCATCTAATACCCACTGATTGATTACATTCTGAATTGTTGGCCTATTCCAACCTGTTTCCTTTTTGTCACAACTTTTTTGCTGGGCATAAGCAAGACTGCAAATTAATGAAATTCCTTTATGTCTGTGAATAAGACTACTTGATAGAGCTATTAAAAATCCACCTACCTGTGCAGCATCCATTTCATTCAGCATCACTACGGAGGAACAGTTGTAATCAAACACCAGCCTCCAGAAGTCTGCTATGGTATTTGGTAAAGGGTGCTGGGTTACAATAAAGGCAGCAGGTTGCTTGTGGCTCTAACAAAAGAATAAGATTAGTTTAAAAAAAAATCAACCACCTTTTATTCAGATGAATATTAAACCCGGGAGGCTAAAACTAGGCAATCTGAGCCATTTAACCAGATTATACAAATTCACACATCCTCTTCCTTGTTATTGCTGAATGAAGCTGAATGAAGCTTTCATAATGGGATACTTTTGTTCCCAATGAAGACATTTCATTACAGATGTGTCACAAAAGCAGAGATTATTCATATAAATTATTTATGTTTTGGGAGTTAGCAAATAACAATAATTAGTAAGAAAACTGACTGTTATTCTTTTTTGCTACAGTAGACTCTAGAGGCCAGGAGAGGAGCTAACCCTCTCTCTGATTTTTTTCTCTGGGAGCAGAGAACAGAAAAGCTGGCACACTTTGATGTGAAACCATGCTTTAAGGGAAACATTGTGGGATAGTATTCAGAGTACAGGGTTACAGAGTTCTAGTCCGGACTCTTCTCTGTGATTTTGGATAAAGCCACAGCTCCTTCCAGATTCCTTATGTTCCACAGAACTATAATCCCTACCTCTTTAGGATATTGGAAGGTTTAACATTTGCAAAGCACTTTGGGCTCACAGGATAATAGCTTATTACAAATGCATTCTTTCTTTTTGTATATGGCAGACATAGGTATGCCCCCTTCTGATGTACAATTCTGGACACTGTACATCCATGGGAGAGGACAAGAATCAAGATGAGCAATAATGCTTGAAAAGCACAAATTAAGATTTTGATTAAAGAAAAAAATACTGAAGCCGTACCATGACTGAGACATAGGGGGACACAATTTTATCTTGATGTGTCAGCTGTGGGTAGGAGAGCTTGGCATGCTTTATTTTGTGAGTGGGAGTTTTATAGTGTGCCATATCCAGTCTCCTGGCTAATACTTTTGAGGGCTGGCTGAATCATACCTCCACCAAATGTGTACATGTGCAGGTGGGTGGTAGGGCAGTGGTAGAGAGAACGAAAAAGGTAGCTGAGTTTTCATGCGATGACAGATTAAGGGGTGGATGAGGCAACCTTTGGGGAAAGTAAAAAAAAATGAGCAGCACTGAACCCAAGTGGCCCCAAATTCTATGAAGCAAAGGAGGCAGCCAGGCTTTACAACACACTGAAAGAAATAGCAACAAATGAAGGCAAGATAGGGTGGAGTGGCTATAGGCTACACACACTATTCTAAACTGAAAATAGTAGGCATGTGAAGGAAAGAAAGGGGACTGGTAGATGTTCACTTACAGCAATATGAAATCTAATCCTTCATCCCAATGATCATGAGGTGTAATGATTGAGATTGGCATTCAAGTCCCAATTATGTCACTGTCTGCTGTATTTGGGTGGGGAGGAGAAGTTGATTGAGTCCACCTGCCTGGCAGCAGCAAATCCAGAGGTTCCTTGGTGTGACCCTGGAATAGGGAAGCCTCTCCCTGATCCTAGAGTCTCAATGGACAACTGAAAATTGTGTGCCCAGCTTGGCTGCACATGTGGTTTTTACAGCCCCCATTGCAGAGGCACCCTGGGATCACGGAGCCTCCCCCCAGTACTGGGGTACCCATGGTTAAGATGCATAATTGCCTTGCCTTTAAAGTACAAGGTATTTTAAAGTGCCTTGCTCCACAGCTCTGGGGGGCTGCAGGGAAAGGTAGTCAACATGCAAGGCTGTGGAGAGCCCCTAAACTGACCTGCCATTTTAAAGTACTTTGTTCCACACCCCCTACAGGGTCTGCAGGACAAGGCAGAAAAGGCTATCTGGCATTAGGACTGATAAGTTCCTGGTGGGGGGTCTTCTTGGCCCCACTCCCCTCACCCCCCCAAGCCTTGGAACTCACTTCCCTAGCAGTCCATTTCTGGCAATGGTACTGGGGCTGTCCCAATCCTGATGCCAAACTCCATCCCAGCACAGTGCTGTGATACCCAAAAGCTTGCCTACATCTATCCCAACCAGGCAACTGGTTTAATAAGATATATCACCCACAAGAATTCTTAAGACAAAAGTATCTTTTAGAAGCCAACAACACATTTTTGCATGCATGTAAACAGTGTACAATTAGCATGGCACTGCCATAGTTTAGAGATGTCAGCCAAAGCAAACCTTTCTTCACTTGAATCATTTTTCAACCCTGGAAAGGAACAGGAACTAACAACCTTGACCCACAGTAGGACTCCCAGTCCTACTAGCATGGAGTCTGTGTTTTACTTACATCCATGAGTGCAGCATTGATGTAGTTGCTTGATTCACCATCCACAGAGATGAGGAAGGGGAGGCACCGGTCCAAGGGCAGCACGTCCATGCAGCGATTCTTGTCATGGTTCCTTGGCAAAAGACCAATACTGCAATCTTCTGGCCGAACACGTGGTGTCACAATATTGAGGGTCTGTATGCGCAGAAGAGAGAGATGTAAGTAAAGTACCTTAGAGCTTACCTTCAAGAAGTGGATCTTTAAATACAGAATATACATATTTAGCACACTTCGCAACCTGCTCTTTCTGTTCTGGAAAAAAAAGGAATGGCCCATACAGATGGGCCTTTGAAGCTTCACAAACATGGCAGTGTTGATTTGGGACTTTGTTTTGGCCCTTTTTAAAGTTAGGGAGAAGCCACCCAGTTAAGTTTGGTTGTGCATCCAAACTGCCCGAAAGCTTAGGGTTGTTTAAAATGAGGATTTTGCTTTGAACCCATCTCTGATGTTGAAACAGATAGCTCAGTATAAAAGAAAAAAAAAAGTACCTCTTGAATAACTTTTTCTACGGGTATTTAGAGCTCTTCCCTGCTGTCAGATGAAATCAGACATCTATTGCATTCTCTTTTGTTATTGTACACAACAAACAGTAACAACAAACTAGTAGAAGCAGTGCTAGACAAGGTCAAACTGTAAGTTGATTGGAGGCTTTCCATTTACTTCAATGCAAGTTGTTTGAGGTTCAGGCTTATTATAGGTGTTGCAATAGTGCTGTATTGAATAAAATGTAGTTAATACTTTCCCCCCTTTTTTCAAGTTGTTTGTAAAGTACTCTGGGATCACTTAGAATGAAAAAAAGCATTGGACAGCACAGATATAGCTTGCAGCTCTTTTAACACCCTGCATTCTGCAAGTCAGCAGCAAACATTGTTAAGGTTCAGTTTAAACTCAACATTTTGCAGGATCATGCCTTCTCTTTTGGTATCACACCTATGAAACCTATGATGATTTCATCTGTAGAATCTCTGCCTCTGCCCACACACAATCAAAGGTTCACTTCTAATATACCAGAAAAGTTTAATATTCTTCTCCCATTTAGATTAAAGACGGGTGTCAAAGCCACAGCAATAGCCATATTTTTTTACCCAGTTTCTGAGTCTACACCCAGAGATATCAGGTTTCACATTCCTTTACACCTCCCCAGGGTAGAAGAATATATTTAGCATTCAGACAAAACCCTGAGCTTCAGTTTTGGATGTACTGATCTTGTCTGGGTTTCATTCCTGTGGATATTCTCAAATCACATAATTGTATCTTACAAACATAACATGGGAGAGAGAAATAATTTTAAATTAGCATAAAGTTTATGCACGCAAATCTTATTTTGGGTCCTGCCAGCCTTTGGTAGAGACCATAAGCAGGACTCACTTTACAAGTCACTATTAACCCCTGGGATATTGGTCTCAGCCTTTTATCCTTAACTGGCCTTGATCCTGCTTGAGGGAGAGCAGTATTTTAAATCAGAGAATCATAGAAAATTAGGGTTGGAAGGGACCTTAGGAGGTCATCTAGTCCAACCCCCTGCTCAAAGCAGGACCATCCCCAATTAGATCATCCCAGCCATGGTCTTAAAAACCTGTTCCAGTGTTTTACTAGTAAGAAAATTTACTACTGTGAAAATTTTTCCTAATATCTAATCTAAACTTGACTTGCTGCAACTTAAGACCACTGCTCCTTGTTCTGTCATCTGCCTCCACTGAGAACCATTTAGCTCCATCCTCTTTCAACACCACTTCAAATAGTTGAAGGCTATTAAATCCCCTCAGTCTTCTATTTTCTAGACTAAATAAGTCCAGTTTCCTCAGCCTCTTCTCAGAAGCCATGTGCCCCAGCCCCCAAACCATTTCTGTTGCCCTCCATTGGACTGTCTTCAATTTGTTCATGTCCTTTGTGTAGTGGGGGGCCCCAAAACTGAACACAGTACTCCAGATGTGGCTTCACCAGTGCTAAATAGAGGGGAATAATCACTTCCCTTGATTGGCTCGCAACATTCCTACCAATGCAGTCCAGTTTGTTGTTAGCCTTTTTGGCAACAATGGCACACTGTTGGCTCATATTCAACTTATTGTTCACTTTAACCCCCACATCCTTTTCTGCAGAGCTGCTGCCCAGCCAGTCAGCCATCACCCTGTTCTGGTGCATGGGATTGTTCTGACTTGAGTGCAGGACTTTGCACTTGTCCTTGTTGAACCTCATGAGATTCCTTTTGGCTTGGCCCAATCCTCTAATCTGTCAAGGTCACTCTGAATCCTAGCCCTACCTTCCAGTGTATTTACTACTCCACACAGGTTGGTGTCATCTGCAAACTTGAGGAGGTTGCACTCTATACCATCTTCCAGGTCACTGATGAAGATATTAAACAAAAGTGGCCCCAAGACCAACCCCTTAGGCACTCTACTTGATACTGGCTGCTAACTAGACATCAAACCATTGAATACTACCCTCTGAGCCCAATGCTTCAGCCAACTTTTCTATCCACTTCACAGTCCATTTATCCAGCTTGTACTTCCTTAGTTTGCCTGTGAGAATGTTGTGGGAGACCGTATCAAAAGCCTTGCTAAAATCCAGGTACTATACATCCACTGGTCTCCCTGCATCCAGAGCCACTCATTGAGGGCTGGGCCAATGATAGGTAAAGTGCTGCTTGACCTGGTGCTGTCAACTGGGGATGACCTAATCAGCGACCTAATGATCGAAGGGAAGCTGGGTTACAGCGACCATGAGCTGATCACCTTCACCATCCACCATAAAGCTGGCAAGTCAGTCAGCAATACAGAAGCCCTCGACTTCAGGAAAGCTGACTTTGACAAGCTCAAGAAGCTTGTTGGTGAGGCCCTAAGGGACCACGACCCCAGGAGGAGGGGAGTTCAGGAAGAGTGGTTGCTCCTCAAGGGACTGATCCTAGATGCACAAGCTAAGGCTATTCCGCCTTGGAGAAAAGGCAGTAAAAGGGCACAGAAGCCCCCTTGGCTCAGCAAGGAACCAGCAGACCTCTTGCATGTAGAAAGAAAGACCTACAAAGGATGGAGGACGAGATCCACCTCCAAGGAGGAATATTTCGCACTGATCCGGACCTGCAGGGAGCAAACCAGGAAAGACAAGGCTGTGATGTAACTCCAACTGGCTACTAGTATCAAGGATAATTAAAAATCCTTTTTTACACATATATGAGGAGCCACAGGAAAAGCAAGGGTAACGTTAGACCCCTGGTAAACCAGATGGGACAACTGACGACCGACGCACAGGAAACAGCCAACCTATTAAATGGGTACTTTGTGTCAGTCTTCCACCAGTCCCATGGGATGCCCATGGGATGCCATCACAGGACAGGGAGGCCTGAATGAGGGAGATTTCTTGCCTTCCATCAGTGCTGACCTTGTGAAGGAACACCTTGAGAGGCTGGACGCCTTCAAGTCAGTTGGGCCTGACAGTCTACACCCCAGGGTACTCAAGGAGCTGGCTAGCATCATAGCTCAGCCCCTGGCATGGATCTTCAAGAACTCCTTGTGCTCTGGTGAAGTACCCAAAGATTGGAAGAAGGCCAATGTGGTGCCTATCTTCAAGAAAGGGAGGAAAGTGGATCCGGCAAACTACAGGCCCATCACCCTGACCTCTATTCCAGGGAAGGTCTTAGAAAAGATTATCAAAGAGGCCATTCTTAATGGACTGGCTGATGGCAACATCCTGAGGGATAGCCAGCACGGGTTTGTTGTGGGTACGTCTTGCTTGACCAATCTTATTTCCTTTTATGACAAGGTGGTGGCCTACCACCTGGACAAGGGAGAGGAGATTGATGTCTTATATTTTGACTTCAAAAAAGCCTTCGATCTGGTATACCATGATCACCTCTTGGCAAAACTGGCCAATTGTGGCCTTGGGTCCAGCATGATCCACTGGCTGTGGAATTGGCTCCGTAGTCAGATCCAGAGGGTGGTGGTTGATGGAAGTCAATCATCATGGTGCCCTGAGACCAGTGGAGTCCCTTAAGGCTCTGTCCTTGGACCTATATTGTTCAACATCTTCATTAATGATGTGGACATTGGAGTCAGAAGTGGACTGGCCAAGTTCACTGATGATACCAAACTTTGGGGTAAAGCATCCATACCTGAGGACAGGAGGGTGATCCAGGCTGATCTGGAAAGACTCAGGAAATGGGCGGATGAGAACCTGATGGTGTTTAACACCAAAAAATGCAAGGTTCTCCACCTTGGGAAGAAAGACGTGCAGCATCCTTATAGGCTCAGCAGTGCTATGCTGGCTAGCACTACAGATGAAAGGGACTTCGGGATCATGACTGACCACAAGATGAACATGAGCCTGCAATGTGATGCTGCAGCTAGTAAAGTGACCATAACGCTGGCTTGCATCCATAGATGCTTCTCAAGCAAATCCAAGGATGTCATTCTCCCCTTGTACTCAGCCTTGGTGAGGCCGCAGCTGGAGTACTGTGTCCAGTTTTAGTCTCCAGAATTCAAAAAGGATGTGGAGAAGCTTGAGGAAGTCCAGAAAAGAGCCATGTCAGCCATGGCCTTCCTGATCAGAGGTCAGGAAAACAGACCTTATGACGACAAGCTGAGGTCGATGAGGCTCTTTAGCTTGGAAAAGCGCAGGCTCAGGGGTGATCTGATGGCCACCTGTAAGTTTATAAGGGGTGTCCATCAGGATCTGGGGGAACTTTGTTCACCAGAGCATCCCAAGGGATGACAAGGTCTAATGGTTATAAACTCCTGCAAGACCATTTCAGGCTGGACATAAGGAAGAATTTCTTTACTGTCTGAGCCCCTAAGGTCTGGAATAGATTGCCATCAGAGGTGGTTCAAGTACCTACTTTGAACACCTTCAAGAGAAAATTGGATGTTTATGTTGCTGGGAGCCTATGACCTCGCTGACTTCCTGCCCCTGGGGCAGTGGCTGGACTTGATGATCTTCCGAGGTCCCTTCCAGCCCTAATGTCTATGAAATCTATGAAATCTCATCATAGAAGAGAATCAGGTTAGTCAGGCATGACTTGCCCCTGGTGAATCATTCCTGACTTCCTAATTACCTTCTTCTCCTCCAAGTACTTAGAAATGAATTCCTTGAGAATCTACTCCGTTATTTTTCCAGGGACTCAGGTGAGGCTGACGGGCCAGTAGTTCCCCAGATCTTCCTTTTTCCCTTTCTTAAATATGGGTACCATGTGTTTGCCCTTTCCCAATCATCCAGAACCTCTCCTGACTGTCCTGAGTTTTCAAAGATGATGGCCAGCAGTTCTGGAATTACATGAGCCAACTCCCTCAGCACCCTCTGGTGCGTCCCATCCAGCCCAATGTACTTGTATATGTCCAGCTTTTCTAAATAGTTCCTCACCCATTTTTTCACCACTGTTGGCTTCTTGCCTCTTTCCCATACTACAGTAGTCTGGGAACTTACCTCATACGTGAAGACTGAGGTGAAAAAGTCATTGAGTATTTCAGTCTTTTCTGCATCCTCAGTCACTAGGGTGCCTCCCCCATTCAGTAAGGTACCCACACTTTCCCTGATCTTCCTCTTGTTACTGACATACTTGTAGAAACCCTTCTTCTTAACCTTCATGTCCCTTGCTAGCTGCAACTCCAATTACATTTTGGCTTTCATGACTTCATCCCTACATGCCTGAGCAATACTTTTATACTCCTCCCTATTTGTTTGTCCAAGTTTCCACTTTTTATAAGTTTCCTTTTTGTAATTTAGTTTAGTTATTGTTTCACATTTTCAGTTTTTACCAATTTCAGTGATGAATTCCTTGCTTTTCATTAAAGTTACTGGGGTTTTAATGATTTACACTTGTTTTTCAGTTCACTCACTTTTACTGGGTACAGTAAAATCCCTGTTAACCAGTATGAGTGAGGAATGGCTGGGGGGTGCTGGTAAGCTATAAGTGCGGATTACTTGAGGCACAGGTTTCTAGCCAGACACCTGGGGGAGGTGGGGTGAGGGGGAGATGTGTGGCAGTAGCCACACATGAAGAGTGGGGTGGTGGCTGTGTTGGGGCCAGGGCAGGGTGGCTGAAGCCACTGCCTGGGGGTGTGGAACTCCTGGCTCTGACCCTGGGCAGGGCAGGATGGCTATGGGAATTGATTCTGGGGTGGGCAGGTCCCAGTTACACCCCAGAGGCTCCAACTGTGGTCCTGCCCCAGGTGCTGGGAGCTGCAAAACCTGTCGGGAAGGCAGGCAGAAGAACTCGGCCCCACTCCCTGTGGTGGGCACTTCATCCAGCTGCTCCACATGGGCCTGTGGGGCTTAAGCTCTGGGACTTCCAGCTCTGACCCCGGGTAGGGTGGAAGGTGCTGGTGCCGGAATTGGGTCCTCCCCATCCTCATCTGGATGTGTGCCACTCCCCTCAGCCCCTGGGCTGCATCATGTCATGGTGCAGGCAGGTGGCATCAGCTGCTCCTGGGGCTACTGCAGGAAGGGTTGGGGCGAGTGGGGACAAGCAGACCCCTGGGGGGTTTGGGGTGCAGCACTGCCCAGCAGCTGCAGGCAGCTGGCATCCACCACTCCAGGGGTCATTGCAGCAGGGACTGGACTGAACAGGGACAAGCTGTGCCATGCCCCATGCCCCTTGGGGCTCCACTTATTCCCACTCACCCTGGCCCCTGCTACAGAGGTTCCGGGAGCAGTTGATGCCAGCTGCCTGAACCATGGCATGGTGCAGCCCAGGGGCTGTGGTGAGTAAGGCCAAATGGAGCCTCAGGGGGTTTGGGGCATGGTGCAGCCCAGCAGCTGCAGGCAGCTGGCATCAGCTGCTCCCGGGGCCACTGCACCAGGGGCTGGGGTGAGTGGGGACAAGCTGCACCATGCCCCGTGCCCCCTCTGGGGCTCCACTTGTTTCCACTCACTCTAGGACCTGCTGCAGTAGCCCTAGGAATGGCTGACACCAGCTGCAGAAGGAACTGTAATTTAGTGAGTGTGGGGCACTGGGGCATGGCTCTTGCTGGTACTTGCACCCGAGGAAGGCTGTAGGTTGGGGGGCTATGCCAGGCTCTTCCCAGGGGGTGTGCAGAATCTGATTCAGAGATCTGGCTGCTGCCAAATCTTCAAAGCATACAGGCCCATCCCCTGCCCACTCTCTCATTCCCAGCACTTTGAAAAAAAAGGCCTCTACTCACCAGTTGTTGCCAAGTGGAGGGAGGGGCGATCCCCATTGCCCCATGCTACATGAGGGACTCTGCATGAGTCCCCCAACCCACCACTCTCCTAGCCCCACCCCATGGCTGCTCCTCCCACCCCAGCTCCTAGCCCTTAAAGAAAAAACAAAACAACCCCCCCCAACGACTCACTGGTTCCTGCCTGGTGTGTGTGGGGCATGATCCCCGCTGTCCCCCACTGCCTCACACTGCATGGGGAGCTCTGCACAAGCTCCCCAAAACCCCAAAGCCACTGAAGGAGCCGGTTAGTCTGGGGTTTTTTTTGTTTCTTTTTTTCTTAAAGGGCTGGAGCTGGGGCAGGCGGAACAGCCATGCAGGGGCTGGGAGAGTGGGCAGGGGTCAGGGGGCTCATGGAAGAGCCCCCCCATACAGCGTGGGGATGGCCCCCCTGCTGGGCAGCACCAGGTGAGTAGGGCTGTTTTTAAAGGTCTGGGAGCTGGGGCGGGTGGGGCAACCATGGAGGTGGGGCTGGGACAGTGGGCAGGGGTCAGTGGGGGTCAGGGGATGGGGTCTGGCAGAGGTCCCCCCCATTGTCTCCTCCCTCTTTCTCCAGCTTCCCCTCCCCCACTCCCTACTTACCAGCTCTGGGTCTGGGTCCAGCTCCCTGCTGCAGCGGACAGGGAATGCCTGAGTCATTGAAGCTCTGAATCTTTTCTGAATCGATTCAGAGAGCTTCAAATTGATTTGGACCTTTTTATTGGTCCCCTGATTCAATTCAGATTTGGAGATTCAGCCACCAAATCAGGCTGAGTCTCCTCTGAAACAAATCACCACCCAAAGATTTGCACAGCCCTACTAGACAGTATAAAACAAGCAAGAATCCAAAACCTTCAACTTTGTCTTAGAACACGTCTCTACCACAGTCTATGGTAGATGGAGTATTGAAATTGCCTACTAGTAATTTAGCAGATGGCTTATTAGCAATTCATCACTGAGGCCTCCAAATTGTACACTTCACTCCCAGTATTCAAAGCCCTGTGTTTCATCATCATTTTGCTTTTACATTCCCATGCATCTTGTTCCCCTTCAGAATGTACAGACTGATAATCTTTAGCACAAAGTCCCATCTAATGCTACATGAGTCCTTTTGATACTACTGAACTCAAATGAATACAAATAAATCTATAGCTACCTCATCTTCTTCATAAAGATGGTGGTTACTCATTATTTCCATCCATCCATGCTCTGCATTATGTACATAGCAATTAGGAATGACGAATGCTGTGTGCAAGTGAAATCCTGTAAACACAGCATTCTACAAATAGACAGAGAAGAAAGTTCTTTAGCAACGTACTTCCAAAAAACTTCCTTTGTCAGGAGCTGCCAGACTCCCACTGCTTGAAGAACAAGGAAGCAGGAGACAGATATGTATCTCTCCAATCCCAGCAAAATAAGGATAAATGGCAGTGACATTTTATAATAGCACAGCAGCATTTCAGGAAACTTGGCTCCAATTCATTTAAGAAGTCAGATGTCCAGGAGCACCTTAAAAATTATTGGTCACTGGAGAAAAGCAGATATGTTAATTGCACTGCCAGCAACTGGGATGCAAATTACAGTGTCTCCAGGCCTAAAATTTGGTATTTATCTGCAAATGTTTCAATAAAAAAATATATTTTCGCTTTGTGTATAGTGTGTTGACAGCTGGGAAGGAAGAGAGGCATCTAATTCCAATTGGTACATACAGTGGCTATCACTTAAACTGTGGGCTCATGCTGAGCAAGCCACTATATTGTAGTGGAGACTTCCTGCAGGTAGAAGGTTCTTCACTTTTCTGTTAACTGCTAGGGAGGAATAACCTCTCAGTTAATGAATGCCAAGCTCTAGCTCACTTTTGCTTCAAAGTCCTCCCTTTCCCGTGCACTAGACTTGGCTGAAAAAAAAAGGATTTACAAATATTTTGGGCACTAACAATGTAAAAAACTCAGTTTGCTGATATTTGTAGAGCCATTCTTCTTTGCACTTCAGTTGCCGAACAGCTGTCATGTATTTGTGAAAAAGTCTGTGTAATTCATAAGCATATTCAGTGTTAGTACATCTGCAGTTGTGTATCAGAATGTGTAGTGACTGCTGCTCATTTTCACTTTTGTATGACATTTCAGTCAGTCAGGGAGCAGAAAAAACACCATGCCACCTGAACAACCAATCACAATCAAAACTAATGAATAGCACATGATCAAAGATAACAATTATTAAATGACCAACAGGATGAATTATTTTTCCAAAAACTTTTTAGAGACATTAACAACAAAAATATGTGTTGCAGCTAGGATTGGGTTTTGATTGGAAGGAAGTGCAATACCAGCAATTATTATTGAGCCCACACTTCCTCTTGCAATCAGAAAATAAGATAAAAATATTGATTAAATACACCTTAAATGCCAACTGCGGTGGCTAATACAGACGTAGGAAATTACCTGAAACTCATCTTTGATCTGGCTGGAATTGGTCTGTGGGTCTAGTCTGCTGATGTTGTAATATACAGATCTGAACTCACAAACTGGAATTGCCGTGTTGCCACAGAGACATGCTTCCAGAATGGCATCATGGACAAAGACGTACTGCTCCTGCACATCATAAGGGCAAGATGTTGCAGATTAATCCCATTGTGAACATATGTCGTGGGAAATCACAGCAAAGATAATTATCATAGAGCTGTATTTTTGATTGTTTTTCTTTTTAATTGTACTCGCTACAGAATTTTTTTAAGGGATGAGGATATGCGTGACCATGTGTCTAGGATTCAACTGGGGGCTTGGACAGATGTCATGTTTGTAAAGCTGCAGTTGGCTCAAAATGTTGAAGTGCTCCCTCCTACCAGCTGCTAAGCACATGACCAGTGGTAATAAGTATTTGGGCTCTTGGCCCTGAGTGCTGACCTTTTGCTAAGATGGCTGGTTGCTATAATTCTTTTCTCAAGCTGTTATTACCATCTGAAAAGACAACTTGAATCTTATAGCTGGAACCAGTTCTCTGCTCCTAAGGGCTAATTGCACCTGTTAATTCAGTTGCAATCAGGGATAAAATAAGTCTCCAGCAACATTCCCAAACTGAAGAAAGCCTACCTTAGTTTCTTCATCATGGAAGCCAATAAAAAGCTTCCAAGATTCACATCTGCTCCCAAATTCAGATGTTTATTATCAGTGCACAATGCACCACATAGGCACAAGTGTTCATGAAGGAGGCAGGGTGTGTGCGTGTGTTTACTACTGCCTACAAAAACCTACAAAAATGATTTGTGCACATAAATGAAAAATGTGTTCATTCAGAGACCATTTTCACACAGATACACACCAAGGTGTGGACTTAGTAGCTTCTTCAAGTTCAGCCATATCGTGACATTTTTGTGAGCCAACCTCTCTACACCAATCTTGAAAATGTGACCTTATATCCTTATTTCAAATTTAAATGAAAATTATGACGTTCTCAACCTATTATATTCCTTAGGGACATAACAGAGAGGAAAAGATAATCACTGTGAAGCTTTAATTTAGGATGAGTACCCCTCAAATAGCATAGGAGTATCATAGAATCAATGAGTCGGAAAGGACCTAGACAGATCTTCAAGTCCGACCCCTTGCCATGGGCAGGAAGGAGCACTGGGGGTGGCAGGGGCCGTAAGACTCCAGCCAGGTGCCTGTCCAGTCTCCTCTTGAAGATCTCCAGGGAAGGTGAGAGCACCACCTCTCTGGGAAGCCTGTTCCAGGCTCTGGCCACCCTTACAGTGAAGTAGTT
>NW_017728922.1:8968759-9020495 GCF_001723895.1 Crocodylus porosus
CCTCAGCCTCTCCTCATATGCCTGGCCAGTAATCCTTCCTGGAAAAGCAGGACTATGTTTAGAAGCCATTGTAGGACCATCACCACCAACAGATGCACTGACACACATCTTTCTTTTTTTTTTTTTTTTTTACAAAGGACTTCTGAGTTTTGGTATTTGGGGATATATAGGGTACACGTTATGATAAATTGGAGGCTTCTTATTGCAACCAGAATCAATATACACAGAATTATAATTCTGAACTCTTCTCTTAGCATTTTCCTGATTCAGCAGAAGTTCTTGGGTAGATATCTAAATTCAATTGTGTGACTAGTTCCAAGGGAGTGAATACATACTTAAGGTTAACCTGAAAGTCTGAATAACTCAATAAATAATGTTCCCTACAACTTTGGGCTAATAAGATAAACATATTCCATGCAGCATTTCACTTATCTGTTTAGCTACATGCAATTAATTGAAGTAAAATTATATGAGGGGCTGTTCCAAGAATTATTGTACCTATATGTGTACCAGGTATGAAGGTACGTAGCAGGATTCATGAGCTAGTTTGTTACAAAGCAAAATAAATAAATCAATAAAAAATAAAAATTAAACAAGCACCATTAGATGGGTAACAAGCTGCAAGATTTACCCTGGCAACACGGTGCAATCAATATATGCTTATGCTTGTGAGCATTCAATAAGTGCACGATCACGTTTAGCCGCAGAGAATTCCACATCTACAGGTGAAAACAAATGCTGACCTAAGTTCTTGCTGGCTTCTGTTGAGGAGAGACTGACAGGAAGGCATTAAATCATGAGAAAACACCTGCTAGCACCTACCTCTGTCTGCACCAAATTGACCCTCTGGGATCGCAGCTCTCGCACGCAGTTAAATATATCTACCACACCTTCATTCTCTGCCATGTCAAGCATGATGTCAATGGCAATAAAGCACCCCGTCCTCCCAGCACCAGCACTGCAAAAAAGAATGAAGGATAGATCAATGGACCACGAAGAGGCAGTGTTTTCTGAGAGGAGAAAAAAAATCTGGATTGTAGGAACAGCTGTTTTCCTTCATTAGCAAACTTCTTCCCTCACCCCAGAATACAGGATTGATTTTTGGTGGTGCTGAGACAGGTGGAGATTTAGGAAGAGAAAACTAGGTAGCACTTCTTGGGAAGGGGGCAGCAAAGAGGGGCAGAGAAATAAATGTCTTTTCTTAGATACTAATAGGAATATTGTTGATATAATGATATTTCTAGCCTTATCTAGAAATGCTTCTGTAAACACCTGAGATACAGGGCATCTTCCTCCAGGCTGCTAACTGAGAGGCTCTTGCAAATAGAGGCAGCTCCAGAAAATGCATTTTGGAAGTGGCTTTTTCCTTGAGCCTTTTTTTTTTTTTTTTTTTTTTAGAAGTGCACTAGCTTATTCAGGCAGGTATGCTGGACAGGAGTATCATTCTTTATCTGCAAACACCCTCCCCTATTACAGTCAGTGAGAATCAGTCTTGGTAGAGAAAACTGGGTTTAGGGGAGAGAAAGATTTGTGGGGCTTGTGCTATAATTTCAGGCTAAGAAATACTTCAGTTTAGAAACCCCGCTGCTTGTGAATGTGGCTTTCTTATTAAATGTGTTGTCAATGCGTCCTCCTTTTTTTTCTGCAAAATTACCTGCGTTGTCTAGGTATGAAGGCTAAAAAAAGAAAGGAAGCATCTCCCCCTACCCTCAAAGAAACTGGAAAAAATTCAGTTCCAGTCAAGAAAACTTCAGCTGTCTCGAACTCCAGCAGTGCTGTAAAGCAGGGAGATATGAATGACCATGAATTAATGGAACAGATTAATCAAGAGCTGAATAGAGAGAAGATATTTTTCATTTGCAGAATTTTAATGAATAAATGGCATTTCCTCTCCCTTTATCTCTCAGCTTTTCAAAATTTTAACAAATAGTTATAACATTTCTATATTTAGAGGACCCTGGCACTTCATAAATATCGAACAGTGATATTATCCAGCAAGGCATCGGTAGGGAGAATTTGGTAATTACCACTTAGAGCTAGTCATTAAAATTCAAAAGCAGATAAATAACAAAAAGGAAATGGCATTTATTCATTAAAATGTGAAGGATGAAAAATCTCCCTTGCTTTCTCTGCACTGATGAATCTGGATCAGACTCTTTCCAAGGCCAGACCCACGTCAGTACTCTGACGCAGCAGATTCAAACCCTGAGTTGTGGAAGAGTTACATCCTGCCTGCATCTGGGGCTCATTTCTGTTGTATTGTGAATCTCAGCTTGCTCAACAGATAGAATGAAAAAGATGAGGCTTTATTTAATCTTCATGGGGGGGAGAGGAGTGCTGGGGCCACCCCCATATTTTATTCTATCTTTTCCTTCCTATCACCCTTTCTTTTTCCCTCCCACCCACACCAAGAGGGAGTGGTATGAAACAACATCAAATAGAAATTTTGACTGACTTTGGAGATGGAAGCTGGGACTGTTGACTTGGGTCTTTGACTTTCTCTTTGGCTTTGTTATTCCATCAACACTTTCCTTCTAACAACATGCACTTGTGTGTTGTATGGTAGCATAAGTATTGGGGAAACCACTCAGAAAAACTAAATCTCTGTTCCTGCAACAAAGTTTTTTTTGGAATGGTATACTGACAATTCTTATTCAATGATCTGAGGTCATAATATTATTTTGATATCAAAGCAATTTTATTAGGTCATTTCAGGAAAAGGAGTGGGTGATTTTATGACTGTTGGCACCATTTGTAGCTGTCCTTGTTGAGAGGAGTTATTAAGGTAGCAGCTTATCGCTCCAGGGTTGAAGAAGGGGTCTTTCACTTTGTATTACATTGTTTAATTGACTGCTTGCTTTTGAGTCTTGTCATTGATTCATCAGGCCTTGATTTCATACTGGATATGAGAGAATGCTAGCTGAGTGACAAACACGGTGTTCCTATACATAAGTTATTGTGGGGGCAGTACTGCTTTCACAGATATTTACTGAGATGTGTTTTCTATCTTTGGGGAGAGCTGCTGTGGTTGAATGAATTGGCAGGAAACAGAAGACTGTCCTAAAATGCAATATGGTTTAGATATGGCACTGGGTACAGAGTCAGGAGACCTGCAGGTTGTCCCTGGCTTTATCACTGATCTGCTATACAACTAGACACAACTCATGAATTTCTATGTGCCTTCTTTAGGTTGTTAGCTTTTATACTAAGGACGGTCTCCTATACATTTATACAGTGACCACCACAATGGGACTCCAATTTCAGTTGGGATTTCTAGCCACTGCTACACTGCAAATATCAATCTGAATAATATTCAAAGGTAAAGAGTACATCAGGCAATGTTTTGAGCATCCTCCTTTCTTAAACCACAGACAGCTGTTCCTAGTACAGTATGATCAAATCTGTTTGCAAGAAGGCATATAGCAGATTTCAAAAATGGAATTTAGCTCCCAGATTCTGGGTTAAGTGGAAGCTGAAATGCTACAGGACAGATGAGATCACACTGGACAAAGGAGAAAAGAAACCAGATGGCCTGAGCCCAGTCCTTGCCTATGGCCTGAGTATACAAAGTGGAAGTTAGGGAACATATGAAAGTGGGTCAAAGTTTCCCTTTGCATGCCCTGATATTCCCCCACTGTATCCATCACCTGGTTTTGCTTCACTGCAGGCCTCTCACAAATTTTCATGACGGGGTGAAATTCTCACATGAGGGTAGATGTTCTAGCCATGCCGCATTTCCTTCTGTTATCCCAGCAACCTGGAGGGGACTAGCTAAGAGCTCCCTGTGTCAGCAGAGAATTTTCCCTATCGGAGTGGTCTTCTGTGCTTTTGGCTGCACAAAGCTACAAGACATTTGTTCTCTTGCATGCAAGTTCACTTTGAACACTGGCAAATCATACAGTCAGAAATAAAAAGAAGCTGGGTGGTGGCTAGGCTAGATACAGTAGGAAAAAACTTACGAAAAATAGGAGATAAGAGAGAGGACGAATAGAGGGATAGCATACCTGCAGTGTACAACTATAGGCCCTGCCTCAGGAGGATTAAGGAACTTCACCTGTCGAACAAAGCCCAAAAGACCTGTGGCATAGCAAGGGACCCCATGGTCTGGCCAGCTGGTGAAGTGGAACTGACGAATCTCTCGGATCTCATGGTAGCCTTTCTGAGGAGACAAGGCAACCTCTATAACTGCAACCTCACCAATTATTATTGCTTTTGTCTTCCATTCAGAGGGCTTAGCAGACATTTCAATTTAATAATACACAACATTTCACATACCATTTCTCATTACTGAAGATTTCAGGGTGAAAGATCAACAGATTATATCTTCAATTATAAACAAAGCGTGTAATGTAAAGATGAGGATTATGAAGGTGGTTATCAGCTTTCCATTCAAAGTGCATTGTCTTATGTGTAGTTTAACACTAGCTGATTAGCAGCATTATGGGGTAACTTTAGTGTTTGGGGGCCACAAGAGTAGCAAACCAGGAGAGTCCATTAGTGGCACAAATTCCCAACACACATTCAAAACAATACTGAGTCCTTTCCACAAATTTTTAGAAATGAAGTGAATATACTGTTAATGAAAAATTCCTATTTGACTGGTCTAGGGACAGAACTCTGTAGAGCACATATAGCACAAGCAATGGAATAACAACTTTTTCCAGTATAGCTCAAACCTGAAAAGAGATTATTAGAAGGAAATTAATTTGTCCCCATATCCATCCTGGGTCATTTCATGAGAGTGTTGTTATCTGTCCTGAATACAGGAACTTGTGCTCTATGAACTGGACTGATACTACTAGTTTATTCCATGCATATGCTTCAAAAGTTCTCCCAGTTATAGTATGTTGGGTGCATCTACACAAGATGCTTTACTTGAGATTACAGCAAATTGCTGCACAGTAAGCCTCACCGTCTGTATATGAAGACACTTACTGTGCAGTACTTTGCTCTAATCATGAGTAAATTTGCTACCTGGAAATATAAGTAGCAAATTTACCCGCGAGTAGTTACTGAGCTGTACAGCATGTGTAGATGGCTGGCTGGGAGCAAACTTACTCACTGTCAGCCGGGCAAGGAGACTGCTCCCTGGCCCTGGGAGATGCCTGCTGCTAGGGTGGGCTCTGCCACTGGAGCCTGGTCAGAGACAATGTTCCCTTGCCCCAGGAGCAGGGAACTCCCAGGCCCTGCTTCCCAATCATAATCATGGAGTGGGTTGGGAACAGGCTGGGATCCTGTTCCTAGACCCAGCTCTGCAATCATAGAGTAGGGATGGGAATAGGCTGGTTCCTAGCCCCAGCTCTGAAATCATACAGCAGGGATGGGAATAGGCTGGGAGCTCGTGCCTGGCCCCATCTTCATGATTGCAGAGTTGAGGCTGAGAACAATCTCCTTAGCCCTTGCCTCACAGTCATGGAGTAGGGGCTGGGCACTGGCCAGGTTAGGGGCAGGTCCCAACCCCGGGCCCGGATCCAGTGATCGAGGTGCAGGGCCTGTAAAAAACTACAAGGAAGGGGCAGGTCCCAGCCCCCTGCCCAAATCTGCTGGTGAGGCAGCTAGCAGCAAGCCCCACTGGGATTTCTTGCCCAGCCAGGGGCTCACTGCTAACTGCCCCACCGGCAGATCAGGACAGGTGGCTGGGACCTGTCCTTCCCCTCAAACTTTTTCCAAGCCCCCTGTCCCAAACTGGAGAGCCAGGGCCAGAAGTTCCCTGCTTCTTGGGCAGGGGGACATTGTACCTGCCCAGGCTCTGGTGGTAGAACCACGCCTGGTAGCAGGCAGCTGCCAGGGCCACGGAGCAATCTCCGAGCCCCCTCTAGGAGACAGCTGTCTTCTGGTCCCATGCTCCCTGCCAGCTCCTGGGCTAGCACCCAGGGGGAGCCTAGACTTCCTGCTGGCTGCTGCAGGGGGCCCTTGTACATATGTTCCCACCTCCTTGCATGTACAGATGCCTGCCCAGGCATTTGCACATGTAGGCACACCCTTTGTCACCAACCTTTTGGGCTCTGACAAAGCACAGAGATTTTCTTCCTTTTATAAAGCCCTGTGATGTGCCACGTGCTACTATTAGTTATTTCCAACTAAACTGTCCAGTGGTTTAACAAAACACAAAATTGGTTCATTAGAATCAGGAATATATTCCAGCATGGCTGTGATGGAGTTTCCTGAAAGGTGTCAGATGGAAAAAAAGTTTCAAGTCATTTATTCGGTACACTAAGTGTGATTTGGGCAGGACCACAATGGTCTGCAATTCTGACTTTCAATTTCTACCAGTACTTAACAAAAGCCCCCCAAACTGCAGATTTTAAGATAAGTACATGGTTAGGCCTTCAATACTTTTTTATTTGTTTTTAAAAGAGGCCTCCACCTGGCATCCGATTTTACTGATGCTTTTTTCCATCTGCAATTTCCCAGTGTGAATAACTATAGTCATTATTTATGGCATGTAGACATCTATGTACTGGCTTTGTGGGTGCATTTAGACTTTAAGCACTAAGAAATGTGCCTACAGCTACTTTTGCTTCCATACAGTTTCTGATGTAAAGTTGTTTGTAAGATATTGAATGTTACTTCCCAGAAGTCAAGTTTCTAAGGTGGAACTCAGCCAAAACTTACATCCCCAATTATCTCCAACAGCATCTTTCCCATGTGACTGTGGGCTCATGCTTTAGATTCCTGATAGGGTGTTACATTAAAGGCAAAGTGACCTGGGACTTACTTACCTTTTGTACAGTAAATGTGCGTATGACATACTCTGCCAATGGCTCTGTCTCAATTAATGTGACTTTAATATCTCCATAGACCTCTGTGTCATCTGGCCAGTATCTAACACACTTTACCTGCAACAAAGAAGAGGCAGAGAGTACGAATGGATAGGGAAGTGGGTCAGATAGAATAAAATCTGACCTAACCAAATTCAAATTCAATCCAAAATGGACTTTATGTTAACCTTTGATAACCTCAATCTTTCTCCTAGCCTGCCTCCGCTTCTATGTCACTAAGTCAGCTACTTCTATAGATCAGCTCCCCATTTAACATTACCATTTCTAAAGAATTTACTTCAGCATGGCAGGAACAAGTCTCCAGAGAGATTCTTTAAAGGTTGAAAGAATTAGAATTATGATAAAGAAGGATGGGTGAGAGGACTGGAAGCTGGGGATAAAATAGTCTGGGAAGTGGGGAGAAAAGTGAATAGGACAGAAATACAGGATCTGGAAAATATAAAATAAACACTCAAATGGGTAAAAAAAGAGGAGAAAGGGGGGAAGGCATATGACTGCAAGACTGATCACTTTGAATAAATATAATTTCCTTTTGAGATGCTGGAAAAGCTCAATTCCTGATCTCAATCAGGCCTGAAGTTATATTTTAATCTTTTTGCTTCTCAGGAGCAATAAAGTCTGCCTTTCCTTTACATTCAGGGGAAGTAAAACACCATAACAACAGGTGCTCATTAAGCATGACAGGCTGTAGCTAGGTAATAAGATAATGAATAGTTTAACATATTCACTTGGCCCTCAGACTGAATCAAGTCAAAGGGATTTCACCCAGCAAGCTATACAAAATAACAGAAAGTTACTACAACCAGTGCTATGATGGTTGCATCCATTGAGAAAACGATAGAGCGCACTGGGAAACCAGCATCCTTACCCTGCCAACTTCCACCAAGTTGGTGACCATGACAACACTTGCAGAGTTCTCTTGCCAAATCATTCTCCAGAAATCCTTCACTGTTTCTTGCATTGGTCCTAAGTCAAAAGAAGGGAGGAAAAAAGATTTGAATAGACCATTTCCAATGTCAGCTGTTTTCTGCCTGTTTTATTACTCTCATATCTGACCCTTTCTTACCAGATATTCCCCTGCTCTTTAATGTGACATTCATTGAAGCATACTGAGTTTATTAATAAAAGAGATACTTGATACTGTAAGGCACATGAGATTTTAAGGCTATAATGAACGCATTATACATCCTAGTAATAAAATAGGTAAAGAGATACAGACGATAAGCCAATACTGTACCTTGACAGTATCCTCTAGTGGCTTCATAATTAGAGCTGTGCTGAGATTTGCACTTAAAGCAGGACAAAAATCCCTTCATTTCACATTTTAATATTTGCTAATCGTTGCAGAATAAACATGTAGAGATAAGCTCCCTTTTGAAGTTTCCCCGGAGAAGGATTTTTCAAACTTCTATGACCAAAAGCCCAGTTATGACAGGAAACAGATTAGAGCAGAATTTGTGAGGACTTGTCTTCTGTCTGCTGCAGACTAAGGCCTGCATTCATCTTCAAAGCCCATCCATCCTCACCTTCATGATTCCCTACCCTCTACAGTTTCCATACAGCCACACTTCTCATTCTTTGGGCCCTCAGTCTCCAACTCCATTCTGCCCCATATGTCCCTACTAATCAGTATACATAAGGACAGAACAGAAGAGGGGCTACAGGTAGAACTTTAAGACAGGACTGTTGAGGGAGAATCATGAGAATAATGTGTGCTGTGGGCAAACAAAACTGGCAATTAGGGTAGGGTTCAAGGTAAGTTAATGTGACTGGTAAGGATGTAGTACAGTGGCCCGCAACCTTTTTAACTCAAGGCAGCTCTTGGAAAATGCTAGTCATTAGCTGTCTCTCATTTCTTAATTACAATAAAATAAAACAAGACAAAGCAAAACAGAACATCAAAGTTATTTGTCCATTGCAATGAACTCAGAAAGACCACAGCAGGTGAGAACATGTTTGACACTATTTAATTCCTATTCCTATTTGAAATCTTTGGTTTAATCTTGTGAATCATACATAGGTGTTTGCACACCTGACAGTGCTAGTATCATGTGGTAGCCTTAAAAGGATCTCATGGCATCTTGGCTGAGAAGCACTTGCATATGATGCAGTGTGGGACAGTAAGCTGTCCTGTGTGGTGGGTGATAGCAGAAGCATATCCATATTGTTAGCTACTCATGTGACTCTCACCTATAAATGTTTTCACTATCAATGTGGTCACTAAAAATCCAGGTTACGGCTACAGTCATATATTCAACCACCTCTTTAGCATAATCAAATCTATTCATAAGCTCCTCAGCTCCATAAAATGCTCTCTTTCAATTCTAACATATATCATCAACTCCAAGACATATATGCAATTCCTCCTCCTCATTCTGATGCACAGCTAGCTCCAATCCAATTTTGAAGGTATTAATTACACACTTCATTTTTAAATTAAAGTCTACAGGACAGAGGTGTAACTGGTCAGTATTACACCCTGGTCAGCACTGCACCTAGTTTTTGGCAGCCAAAAAAGGGGGTCACATTTCCCCTCACAGCAGTGAATCTCTGGTTGCTCCTCCACTGTGTACTACTGCTGTTTCTCTGCCCTCCCTAATACCAAAGCCAGAGCTGGAGATAAACTGGAGCAGGGAAGGTGCAAGGTGTGCGGGCAGGGGACCAGGAGGGTGAGATGGATACCCATCTCCTTTCCAGTGCTTCCCCTACCACAGGAAGAACCCAGGGCTCATGTCTTGCTCACCCACCCATCATTATGATACTGCTGTTAGATCTTTATGTTAATCTACTTGAGGTTGAGCTCCTGCAAGAATACACAAATGAAGAACTGGAGCATCTTATGATCTTATTTTCTGTATGTCAATACCACTCTACATAGTGGACTTTGTCCTATGAATGGCTCCTGGATCAGTTTGGAAACATTCAAATTTAGGATACCGTACTTGCCTTGAGTGGCAATGTAGTGACGAGGTCGGTGATATCCCTGGAAAAGAAACCACAAAGGTCCATGAAACACAGGTAACAGTAGGGAAACGGGCATGTATTTTATAGCTTCCACATAAAAGAATCAACTGTTAGAATATGAACAAAAACCTAAAACTAATTATTAAATGGGCAAAGAGAAGCCCTTCGCAAACTTCTCCATGGAGTTACAAATGGCAGGAACTTCTTTAAAAATGCAATCATCCAGAAACATTTAGAGACATTCGTAGGAGAGGTTTGATTGTACAAGAAAGAGACTGAGAATGTGGCATTTCTCACATTTCCTCAAAGAACAGGTGAGCCCTACAGCTGAACTATGGGCACTCTGGAAAACCTGCTTTACTTATTCTGTGTTTAGGTTGTGTGTAGTTAGGTTTGCATGTAGTTTTGTTAGGAGATTAGACAATGGATTTGTATTAGATGGCTTGGATAGGGATGACGCTATCTCTGGCAGGGGGTTGCATTACATGGCCTCAGCTAGGTCCAGTTATTCAAAAAGCCCAAGGCAGAATTGATCTAAGTTACACGGCTTTCTGTAAGTGGCATAGTTTAAGAAGATACATTTGTCCTTTGGTGGTGGTGGTGAGAAGGGAATCCTAGACAGGGTTCTGCCATTTTTAAACCAGGCTACGTGTGCAGAACTTCTGTTCTCTTATGGGTATAGACTGGTTTTGCGTGCAAAATTTCTGTTCTGTTACAGGTATACACCAGTTTCTAATCACTTATAGCAGTAAAAGTGTATTGTCTGTATTTGGCCCTTTAGGGGTCCCTTCCAGCCCTATGTCTATATGATTCTACTTAGAGTAATCAGCAAGTAAAAATCTGTGCCTTCTCATCTGAAATACATGCATGTGTCTGCTTCCTTTTAAAGTTGACCCAAGCATCAGTGATTTGCATTTGATTATATATATTCTTGCTATCATCCACTAAGAGGTCTCTTCAAATAATGGAATATTATTAATCATTAATAATGATCAGATGTCCACAAGGAAGTGTGTGTGTGTGTGTGTGTGTGTGTGTGTGCGCGCGCGCGCGCGTGCGTGGGTTTCATCACAATATATATGAGAGGGAGGGAGAGCCTGCTTTTTTAAATCTATTTTCTAACACATTGAAAAAAAATCTCCATCTTTTTTGGCACTTCCCACACTGTATCTATGTATATAGTCAATAAGCCTCAGGTCTGTATTAATGCTATTGTAAGGGTGGTGTTATTGATTTCTGTGTTCATAGTACATTATCCCATATGCCACATATGGCTCTATCATATCTAGAAATCTCCACCTATTTAGGCTACACAGAAGGGAGAGGGGTGGAAGGAAGTACACCCCCACACCCAACATTCAAATAACTTCAAGCTATCAGTTGTATCATATTTGTAGTCAGCAACTGCCAACAGCATTCTTTGCCAAACGGGTCTTACATCTATATAGTTGGCATTTATGTAGTCTGAGTGAGGGTCTCCATCAAGCAGTTGCAATCTCACCCTTGAATGGTCATCTGAAAGAAGGAAACAAAAACAGTAATGTTAACAGTGAAGACTTTAAAGTGCTCCATATGTAGCTAAAAGGAAGGAATATGGGGCTTTCATGAGGCAATGCAAGATACAGGAAGGCATATGTATCATAAGTAAGTTCTTTATCCACTGGTTCCTATAACTGGTTGACTAAACATATATAAATAGTAAAATGAAAGAATAGCACAGAACTTTATGAACACTTCTTTTTGCATTTAAGATTGCCTCTTTCCATCCCATGGTAATAATTTGTTTGCTATCAGCCTTATTTTATTCACTGTGATATTAGTAAAATTTGTTACAAGATGTTACATTTATATTAGGAATGTTCTTCAATTGCTGGGTTTCAAGCCAGGTCCTTGTAAAGAAGTGCTTATGTCACAAAAGCCATCACTACACTTAGAATTAACTTGTTGCCTTCCTGGCATGGTCAAAAGAGATGCTAAGGACTGACAGGGCTATGGAAACTGAGATAAAAGTTGAAGCAGTCAAGATTAGGATCATTTAGATAAGTGAAAAAAAACCAAAACAAAACATTAGTAGTCCATGATAAAGGGATGTAAAATTAACGAATAGTATGAAGTTGAAAATGAGGCACTTGCTTTTTCTCTCACTCAGATTACAAGAGACACAGAGGAACTCAATAAAGTGAAAAATAGAACATACTATATAAAAATATTCTTTTACACAATGAAATTACTTATGGAACTCATTGTAGCAAAAACGTATTGAGGCCCAAAATGTTTTGAGATCCAAATGAAGACTAGGCAATTTCAGAGAACAGCCCTAGTTGTATTAAATAAGGCAAAATAACGTGTCTTCATATTTCACAAAATAAACCCATCCCTGCCTGAAGTTTGGCCGAATCATTTCTCCTATGAGCAGATTATTCCCTAATTTTCCTCTACAAAAGTTCATTCAGTTTCTCTAGAGCAGCTGGTGCTGGCCATTGTCATATGCAAGATCCAGGTCTAATGTGGTATGGCAATTCTAGTGTTTCTATATAATTAAGTGCAAAAATATCTATGTAAAAACCAATTGCTCAAAACCATCTAATATTTTTGAGTTCCCAACACCACATATTTTGATCCTAATATTTGAAGGTGAGAAAAAGTGTAGATTCTATTAACTACAATTCTGGAACCGGAAGACCAGATGCTGAGCATACTGATGCGTTTACAAGCACCTCTGGAAATCAGGATCCAAATACACATGAATATTCATAGACTCACAAATACTTTATCAATTTGAAAAGTCTTCAAACCCAAATGCAAAAGTCATGTATGGCTACAAAAAGACATGGCTACAAAAACCCATATTTATGCTTCAAATGATTATGCCGATGGTGTATGTCAGGAACATTTGGGTTCAACAATACGGGCTTGTGGATGCAATGAATGCATATACATTTCTGGAACTCCATCTACAGCTCTCAGCTTCAGAAATTAACCATACTTATGGCCCAGGACGGACATCATATTTGAAGGACTCCACTCTACTTTGAGGTATTTAAAAAAATAAATGAAGTACTTCAGCATCAGCTAGACACACAGACAGCTCACTGCTTGCACCCACCTGCCAGGGCATCTAAAAATTGCCAATACAACTTGCAAAGGCATGCTCTCCAGTCAGGGGCTGCTCAGTCCTGTGACTTCATCACGCATTAAATGGGCAGGGGAGTGGGGGAGACAGAGCAAGCCAGAGAGCCAATGAGCAGTCTCCTGTATGCTCAGCATCTGGTCTTCCGGGTCCAGAGGTGGGTATGTGTGCAGGCTCCATAGATTGCTGGGGATGGTCAAGAGCCCCCTCCTCTGTCAAAACTTGGCTATCAGAGGCCCTGCTCCCCTTGCTGGAACCAGGAAAGTAGAGGCATGCAAGGAATGTGAAATGCTTCAAGTGTTAAATCTGTCCAGGGCCTATGCCACTTTATCAGGAATTCTCCTTAACCACTTAGTTAGACAGACAACATGGCATTTATACTAGCAGCAATTTACAAAGACAGACAGAGTTGATTAAACTGGACAGATGGCAGTAAAACACATTTCCTGAAGATACTTCCTCACTTGCAATTCAAGACATGGAGCCAAGTTAGTGAGTGTCAGATGGAACAGAAAACAAAAATCCTGGAGGTAATGGGAAGAAGAGAGAGATAGGGGGGTGATATAATAATTCCTCTACTGATGCCACAAGGAGATCAGATTTAGTTTATTGCAACAATGTAATTGAAAAGCAACAGAACAAAAATGTTCCTGCCAAGACCATAAAGAATCTCAACTTGAATTCCTCAGGGACCAGCCATGAAAGACATCTAAGAAGAGGGCTGTGTAACCTACAGACATTTATGGATAGAAACTGGCCAAGGAAAAATATGTTTTTTACATATAGAAATAGTATTTTTTTCTTCAAGAATACAACTGTTGTGTTGCCTTTGATATAAAATAAGCTATGAAGAAATTATCACTTGGAATGAAACAAACAAACTTAAAAGACAGGAGACCTTTAGACTGAAGTCCAATATATGTTTTGGGGTGCAGTGAAATATACCTGGATTTCATTTTGGATTCTGGGAGAAATCAATTCCATGCATCTGATTGCACCTTTTATGGAAAAGAGATTTTATTTCTTATGGGAGATTTATATTGCTCAGAAGTGTGACAGAAAACCTCTGTATATACAGTAAGCATAGAAAATATTAATGATGTCATATACTTCAGGAGAGAATGGCTCCTTTAATCCTCTTCATATTTTTAGGGGAACAGGCTGGGTAAAGGTTCATGCAATAACTTATGTTTAAATCACATTTTTTTCAAGGCTTTGGAGGCTGTTCAGTATGTACAATTTTTGGAGAGAAGGAAGAAACAGTGTATTAAAGTCCTAATAATAGTAATAAAAAACCTCAAGTGCAGATTTTTTTTCATTTGTAGGCTTGAAAGTGCTTTTTCAAAGACAGCCATTCTAAAAAGAGAGTTATTCTAAAGAGGGGGCACAGAAAAGCAATGCACTATCAAGATTGCAAAACAGGCCACCACTAAGAACTGAGGTTAGAAGTCAGGTCTCTCGAGTCTCGGTTCTACATTCTGCCCCCTGGACCAGATTGCCCCAAACATTTCTAAATTCTGGCAAGTTAAGCTTAAATTGTTGTTTAAATTATAAGCAGACTCATTTCACGTGACAAAAATGGTCACACATTTCAGGGAGACTGTGACCCTCTGCTTAAGAATGAGCTCATGACTGCAACTCCTAGGCCTCTCAGAAATTCATAAACATTTTCATGACATTTTATATTTCATTTTGCATTTTACTACCCTTGTGAGTTAGCACAACCACAACATTTTACTATTACTGCTGCTACCGGTACTACTACTACTAATACCGGTTACAAAATCACAGGAACTTACTGAAAACAGTCCTTCAAGCTCATGTAAAATAGCCTAATTATTCTAATTTAATTGTGATTACGTCCACATCTCATTTGACACTAGTTTTCCATCATCAAATAGAACGAATATAAATTAAGTAGATGCAAGAGGCAGTAGAAGAAAAATATTGTTAGAGTAAGACTTGAAAGAAAGAGTAATACCAGTGTTCCCGCTGAATTCCAGAGGTGTTTATTCTGCATCTATCATGTTTATTTTCATGCATTACCTTTGGTGATGTCCATGGTATTGCTGTTTCTTTTGTCTATGCCTTAGCTACTCGTCTTTAACAGTTCGCTCAAACACCTGTGCTGTAAGTGTCCTTTCTGATGTTTGAATCATTTTATATTCTTCAATAAAGTTTTCTCCCAAAAGGTATTTAAGCTACAGCTTTAAAGAAAGGTTTTATGGTAGTGTTTCTATATGCCTTCTCCCCTCCCCGCCTTTTTTTCTGTGGGCCAAATTGTGAATCTCAAGTCATGCATGGAAGTCAAAAGTGTGGCTGACAGCCAGAATCGATCTGTGACAGGCTCATGGCCGCAGGGGTGGCCATGATGCCCCCTGGTGGCATTGCAGCTCCTGCCCAGCTCAGACTCTAAAGTCGCTCTCCCTAGATTGCCCACTGTGCTTTGTTCTTAATATTAAAGGTTGTTTAAGGGAGGCCGCCAACAGGCCTTAGACAAAGCCTTAATCCTAATAATTTCTTACTGGGTCTCTCATGGACCATGATTAGCCTCAATCCAGGCCTCAGGCCTGATAGGTCCCTCTTGGCCTGAATAGGCCCCTGTAGGGTACCTGTAGCCTTACGGGCAAATTGCATGGCTTCTTTTCCTCCCGTACACCATGTCCCAAGCCTCATGGATATTCTCTCTCTTTGTTGTTAACTTATTTATACACTTGGCCCCCCTGGACTTCCTGGTCCCTCATACCATTTCCCTCCGAAGTCTTAGACCCCTGGTCCCACACACAGCCCCTCCTCTGGGCTCTCAGACCTCTGGTCCTGCACACAGCCCCTCCTCTTGGCTCACAGACCCTCTGTCCTAGTTCAGCCTTTCTCTGGGCTCGTGGACCCTCTGGTCTGGGTCTCATCCTTTTTCTAGGCTCCTGAACCCTTACTGAGCCCCAGCCTCAGTCTGAGGGGTACTGGATCACCAGTTTTCTAAATAGGCCTTGAGCCTGCCACCGCGAGGATCAAGGCTAAACTACCGGTGTAACTTAAATAAACAAGAAGCATCTCCACTCTCTGGCAGACACCTCAACCTCCCTCGGGGTTTAACATAAACAAAGGTCACTTGTCTGTAAAACCCAGTGGTGTTTCGCTAACTCCAGGTCCCTGCAGGGGCCCTGCTGCCAAAAGCCCCTCACTTCCTGGCTGCCAGGGAGAGATGAACTGACCTGTGCAAGCTCTGGGCTTATATAGCTCCAGCCTGAGCCCTCTTTGGGTCAGGTGAGTCCCTCATTAGCTCCCTCCTGTAAAAGAGCAGACACATCCCAGTGCCCTACTTCACCATCAGTAGCACTTCCCTCTGAAAGCAGGTATCCTATTCCATGTTGGATTACCTCCAGTGACGAGTGCTCAGCGAAGGGTAGGAGAAGAAGGAGAGAGAGGACTTAGTGTCCTTTCCCTCATGACACATCCTCGTCCTACATCTGTCTTCACTTCTGGCACAGGGATAATTTAAGGATCTCAACCCATGCTCCCTAACTCCAGAAATGTGGTGAAAATCTGGTACAAAGGTTCAATACAATTGTCATACATTTCCTCATCTACATTAGTAAATCCATCATGAGTCCGAATACCTCCAAACTTTTTGTCACTTCCTAATTTACATAATTTTTCCTGAGACAATTGCCCATAAATAAGTGATCATAAGGCAAGGGTATTTCTGTGTCATAGAGGACGCATCTGTGACACAGAAACTGCTTTTGTAAAGAGGCTGCTTCATCTATCCTCATAACTTGCTTTTTCAGTTACTTATGTTAACAGATAAATCCCAAATGCAGAGGCACAGACCATGTCTCTTGGCTGGGAACTGAGAAATTCTACACCCTCAACACCAGGGGAACCTCAAGACTGCTGTAGTCCTACTGATGACATGTCTCACCTCCTCAGCAGGAAGAGGATCTATGCAATTGTGAATAATTTCTGAACACTTAGCTATCTCCAATTTCCCAGAAACACTTTTGCCAACCGCATTGTAGTGAGCCTCACAGATAATATCTCCACAGCCACCTGTTTTTGGCCCCAAATACAGTGGAGATTCATATGTACCACCACAATGTGGGTTATTTGTAACTGTAAAAGCTGAAGGGGTTGAGATTGGCTTCAAGACCTACTGGTGTCTCAACAGAGATGGTCAGGGTCCTGTATTAACACAATACTGGAACAGAGTTATGAGCGGCCTAAAATTGGCCATTACTGAAAAAGATATAAGGGTAAGAGCTGTAGGAATCATGGTAGAGCAGCTGCAAGACATTACAAACATGCATGTCAACAGATAAGGCTGGAGATACAGAAAATGGAAATACAGCAAAACCTGAAAATTTTTCAAACCACTACCCAAGGGGACTTGCATTTCCTGTTTTCAGAAGTGGTAAAACAGCCATAGGGAATAAGCAAACCATGCTAATCAGCATCTGCAGCTTTTTACTAAACAAAATTGGAACACTAATCAGGGCAGATCCTGACTCCTGGCAGCAATCACATTTAAACCAAAGTTAAGCAGCAAGTTTAATGCACAGTAGTTTTATCCACTGTTCCCGCTAATCTCTGATCTATTCAGGATTCTGTGGCACGTACCCACTGAAGAAGGCATTTTGCCAATTCCTGTGTTCTTTTTTCAGCTTTGCTATTTTCTAGGCCCAAGTCTTGTTTCCTTTTCTCAGGCAAAACTCCCCAGAGCCGAATTCATACAAAGGGTATGGTTAAATGTGCATTTGCAGTGGATTCAAAGGTGGAAGAAGAGCTGCTGCTTGGGAGTACAGGGCAGGTGTTACACTGCAACTGTTCTGTCTGTATGCTGCTACGGTAATGTAACTAAGCTAAATTGTGCTTTGACCCTAGATGATGCCCCTTTAAAATTGGGACCATTTTGCTATGTTTGTATTTTGTAGGCTTGCATATGTTTGCTCATATTCTAAATGGCAAGCTTCCCTCCATTTTTGCCCTCCCCCAATCCTGATTTCCTCATATCAGCATACATGCCACTCTCCATTGATGTCAACAGGAGCTATTCTCTTTAGCTGAAGAATGTGACTGGAAAAGTACAAAAATTCTATGACAAAAATTACAAGACTTCAGTTTGATTGCTTGAAGTCTCATGAACTGCTATTAACATGTTTCAAGTCTCACCCTGAGGTGGCCACAAATTACAGGCAGTGGTGGCATGACTGTTAGATGCTTCTCAAGTAGGGAGCCTGGGACTTCAGTGTGTGGGAGAAGATATACCAGTAACTAACTCATCCTACTTTATTTTTCACCAGATCAGAAAGATACCAGGCTGATCAAGGCTGTGGGTTAGCGTGGACTCCTTTGCAGTGTTCCTTCAGCCATTTCTGCACTGGCAGGACACTTATGAGGCTTGATCCAAGGCTTATTCACTGAAGTCACTACAAAGACTCTCATTGATTTCAGTGGATGTTGGATCAGGTCCACAGACTCTTCAGATTTCTTCTCTTGACATTTATTTCCCTCCCATCCCCAGAGAGAGAGGGGTGCAGAATTCATTCAACTTTATTTTATCAGCTCCTACCACTTCTGTTACTAAAGCTCCTTGTTATTCCTTAGACACTCTATTGTCTTCTCTGAACTCCTGATTCGATATATTTGAAGGGGGAAAGGCCGCAATCTTCCTCTCTTACTCTGTCTCTGCTTCTATTACCTATGATTTTTCACCTTTTCCAACTAATTCTGTAAGTTTTCCCATCAGCCTCTGGATCTGAACTTTTACTCTGATGTCTCTACCTTTCAGACACCTCTTTCTCCACGTTGATTACTGTTTGCATTTCCTTGTTCAAGCACATCCCTTCTTTTCTGTTTATTCCTTGTGTGTGTGTGTGTATACATATACATACACACACACACACACACACACACACACACCCACACACACACACACACACACACACCAGAGATAAATAGAAAAGAGGGGATGTGCTTGAGTGAGCGAGTTTATAGCCAGGAGGCAGGCATCATCCATTGTCATACAAGAATGTATCTTTGGGAGCATTTTCCTGCTATGTCATTTCCCATTTATCTTACTGGATTTTACTTCCTTTATTCATTCCCATGTGCTTCATTTGAACTGAAATGTTTCCTTCTGGGTGATCTCTCTTTCATCCTAAATGAGATGGTAACCACAGTTTCATTGCTACTGTTCCCCCTACCTCATGCTTTTTCCTTACTCAAAATTAGATGGAAAATATATTGCCTAGCATGGTTTTCTTCATTATACATACCACCCACACACTGACTGTACTTGCTTCCGCACTTTACACAACATTCAAAATGTGGTATTATCATGTCCATTTTGTAGATAATGAAACAGAAGCAGAGACGGTTAGTGACCTGTGCAGAGCCACCTAGTGAGTCAGTGACAGGAGCAGGATTAGAACTCACGAATTGCTGGCTTGCATTCCCATAATTATTCCTTTAGATTAAGAGGCCTCAAAACCAGTCTCTTTCATGATATTCCATGCAATGTATTAGAGTCTTAGTCCATGACCAAGCAAGGACTTCTAATGTTTCCATGCTGGTTCAGGCTCTTTTTCTTTTGTTAGAGTGTTTTCATTAAACCTAAAGTTTACATAGCAGCCCTGAGTCTAGATGCAAATTCCCTACAGGCAAGTGGAAACAATCTCTGTTGCTATAACACAAATCAGAATGAGGTTATACAGGGGAAACCAAGGCCTGTCTCCCCACAACCAGCTGGACACAAAAGCTCACAGACGAAAAAGGAAAAACAGAACAAAACAAAAAGCCAAAAAACACATTAGTTAATTAAAACAAAACCTAGAAAAAAGAAAGGGGTTTTCTTTGGATATTTAAAAAAAAAAAAAAGACTTGTCAGGGGAAAGTCTTACTTTAGCAAGCTTCTTTTGCTCCTTTTAACCTATTACCTATTATCATTATTCATATCCAATTTTCCTAGGCCATGTACAACTGTATAGTAAAAGACAGTTTCTGTTCCAGAGAACTGACACTCTAAACCAACAAGACAAAGAAAGGGTGAGGAAGAAGACCCCATCCTTAGCCCCATTTTGCAGATGGAAAGCAGAGATAACAATGACTCATGCAGGATGCTTGAGGCAGAACAAGAAACTGAACCTAGATCTCTTGGGTCTCAGCAAAATAACTGAACCCTAAAACCTCAAGTTTACAAGGAAAATCATTCTTCCTAGGACAAAATATGTTATTTTTCCTCGAAGATGTAATGGATGGAGAGGGAGGGGTCAGATCTGTCTGGATAGTTCTGTATGAATACTTTTCTGCTTAATATTAATTCTCTGCCACTGAGAGGTACAGAATACTGGGTTTCAGAGGTACAGACTGATTTGATCCAGCATGGCATTTTTTATATTCCTATGCTCTTAACAGGAAATAATGTTACCTAAATGTGTCCTCATTTATACCAATTCAGCTCCAGAGAACTTAGTGGGACTTTTCAAAAAGTGCCTTGATTTTTTTCTTGTATTGACATTCCATACTTTTGAGCACAAGTTTTCCATTCTCTTTCCCATTCACAATCTTGTGACATCCTTATAGTCATTACAACAACTGCTTGCTTACCAAGGTAAGACAGGATAGAGCTCAATGCCTTTAACCTGTTTTAAAGTGATTTAGAAGTAGGAAAAAGGAGCAGAGCTCTCTGGAGACCACCTGTGAGTGCTCCACAGGCTGCTGACCTCTGGTTTAAGGGAAAACTTTTGCTCTCTGATCCATCTATAATATCTGTTATATCCTGACCTCCCTTTGCACTCCCATACATGAGGTTGGTGGTGCTGCACATGCAGAGATAACAGACATGTTACTGACATCAGGATAGGCAGTGAGAATCTGACAGCAGGCATTTGCCCTTAAGAAGAAAGCAGTAAACACAAAACAAGAAGAAAAAAATGTCTCATAAAAAGAAACCTCATTTGCTACTAACCTTCACAAGCTGGGCATTTTGAACCAGGTTTCTTTAGTTAATCTATTAAAAATATTCTTTTCCACCAGATGCTTACAAACATACAAAGGAAGCTTAGTTTAATATGAATTTGCACCTACAGGAGATTATGTTCCCATATCTATTCTTATTGCGGTTTTCGTCTTCCTTGGCTGTATCCCAAGATGCTGTCTGTCCTTCAGGGAGAGCCTGTAAGATAAACAATGGTGGAGTGTTTATAAAAAAACTGGCCAATGCCTTTAGGTGGCTTAACATGACAAAGCAAGGCAGAAATGAAAGCACTGCATAATTTAACACTCAACCAAGAAAACAGCTGTTCTTGAGGAAAGGGCACATCTAATAATGCAAAAGGCACAGCTTTTCAGAGACCATTCTCATCCCTTGGCTTGCATTGGCTAAGTATCATTTTCATCATACAACTATGGATCTAAAAGGTATGGGGAACTTTATTTGTTTCCAGCTGCATATTCATAGAGAGAAATACCCTTTGGGTCTGGGATGATTGTACGCACATATACCCCAGAGAGAGACCAGATGGTTGAAACATAGAACTCAGTGGAGCCGATGATTTTTCCTTTTACTACACTAATGGTGGGTTAGTTTGGTAATTCCACCACGCAAACTTTCATCTTACTTTCCTAAAGAAACCATTGAAAGGCTATTTTGCCCACAGATCTGCAAAGAAGGATATTATAGCCATTGACTAGGTGCTATATATGTATGCAAACTGCTAAAAAGAGGTGACGGCATTTCTAAATCAGGAATTTTATACGGTATGGCACACATCCCTGTACTGGCAAATTGAGTCACTTTGACTTTGTCCTGCGAGTCTCCATGGGCATGATTAAATAAGCTATTTTTTCTCTTGGGGTAGGCCCAGAATGAGTGTTTGTATGGACATAGCCAGAAAAATTGCACTTATCACTGGATATGGCCAGGGAGACAACCACTCTGTTTGGAATATGGTCTGGAATATCTGTAAATAGGAAGAATCAGTTTTGAGATGCATCCAGGGGAACTTCAACAGGGTCAGTTCAAAGCAGCAGCAAAAGCAGAACTGTGTTGGGAGACAGATGGTGCTAACTCCCTCTTGGGTGTTACCAGCGCAGCTTTTCACAGCTGACACAGAAAACCACAATGCGAAAACTGGAGTTCTCAGCTGCAGCCAACCCAACCTTGTTTTCTGCTGGAAATATAAAAATCAGCTTTGGCATGCTTTCCACTCAGTTTTTCTGTCACTCTGTCTCTCAAGCACTACTCAGAAGTAGATGCTGCAGTCCAAAGAATAACAGCACCATTGCAGATTGTTCTGTTTACCATCCCAGGAGAATAATGGTTTTATAATTTAATCATTGGGGAATCAAGTTTGCCTTTACTAACAGTAGGTAGTATTCAGTAGATCTTTTTTGAAAATGAATTTGTATGCATCTTCATAAGCCACCTAGGTCTATAATTGCGTGAGAATTGTGACGGAAGAGACACTATAATTAGGATGTGCAAATCTGATATTATGATAAAACCTGATCTGTGCAACTCCCTGGCAGACCAGACCATCTTGAATTTCCCCTCAAAGGAGTTGTGAGACAGACAGTGTCAGACACAGCTATAAGCATTGTTGACAAAGATGGGGAAGGCAAGCTCCAATTCAAAAGCCCTGGAGTAAAAGGTAATAACTCAGTAATTGGTGAGGGCTTTGATCATGCATCTATTTCCTTTTACAGACAGCTGCTACCTAATAGCAACTAATCTTGTAGGCAAAAAAAAGAAAAAAATATGTAAGAGAAAGTAGGTGCGGGAAGCTCATTTTCATCTTCAAAGACAGCGGGAAAAGGCACCTTATTTTTACATTACTCTCTAGTTACAGTAGATTGTCCAGAGAATGGCAGTAGTCATTAGGTATCCCAACATACACTTCTGAGAAGAAAAATATCCCTTTTGTCATAATTGCACATGGGGGAGGTTGTCTTGTCCAAAGAAGCTACACACATGCCCAGTAAAGCCCATATCAGATAATGCTATCCTGCCACTGAAACTGATGAGGATTCTGCTTTTTATGAGGTTTTCATAAGTCCTTAAGGTATTCAGGGGGAGGTTTATGACAGCTCTTCATACTGAATACCAAGGTAACTTCACAGTATACAAAAAAATCATAATCCCTCTTTGAATTGAAGGGGGACACTTCCAGCTGAGGTAGGGCATATATTCCCAATGTAAAGGTCTATTTTTACATCCACAGGATGAACTTGTTGAAACAGCTGCACATAGAAACACCAAATCTGTATTCCATGGAGAGGTTATTGGAAGTGTCGTCCATCAACAGGTTAAATTCAAGTGTATATATAATGGCTACAAATTAAATAGCATCTGCAGAAGAGAGGGCGTATCTTGGGTTCTCCCTAGAAACTTTAGCTGTTATAATGGATGTTTCTGAAAGGGCCGTCTGCACTATTACAAAAGGCCGGTATTTCTGTCACTAGTGCAATATAAATGACTTGAAATCAGTGTGGATCAGGGTTGTTATTTGTGTGACTATTTCTTCACTTTGTGCCCTTGTATTGTGACAGCAAACCTTCCAAGCTCATTTTGTAAAATTAGAGTTTCCTAACTGTTTACAGAATTTTAACATTCACAAAAGCTAATCCTTAATTCTAATATTTTGTTCTTTCCCTAAAGCAGTTTTATGAAGTTTAAGTAAGATATATTAATAGTAGTTAACATGAGATGGTACTGATAAATTGCACAGTTAATTTTAATCTAAAGTTAAAGGGCTAGATTTCTCAAAAGAAATCAGCTTCTAAGTATTTTGGGGGCAAAAAAAAAAATCACCCATCACTTAAATAACTGCATAGGAGTGGAGTGTTTTTTGTAAATTTGTGAGCCTATGAAAGTAGCCATGGTCACATTACACTGAAGCGTTGCACAGAACAAGTTTAATGCTCAACTAATTCAATATTTTGGCTTATTTAAGGACAAATCATTTGAATTAGTAGTTGAATCAATCTATTCTGACTTAAAGGATCTACTTTCTTAGACAGAGTGAAATTTGCAGCTGGCCAGAATGAAGTAACAAGTTAATAAGCAATGTCCACACTTAACAGACAAAAACAGATGGGTTCTCTGAAAACCTGTATCCTGATGCTGTCTTAAAGCACAACTGAAAGTTACCGCAGGCATTTGTCCATATCACCTGCTGGCTCATAGTAGTCTGAGTGCTGGGCCAGTTGCAAGTCAGAATTAAAAGGCACAGAAAAGTAAATGGGTGATGTTTAAACAAGGCCTGTGCCTAAGCAGCTTTATCCACCTCTGTGTATTCTTATGGATATGGATGCATTAGATAATGACAGCAGTCATGAAGGGCCAAGGCATATTTTGAGCCATAGGTACATAAAGTGCACTCAAAAAGTGTGTGCATCCTCAGTGCTAACACATCCATGCATTCACAAGTGTAAATAAGAGTCACCTCCCATCTTGCTTTAACAGTGGCACCAAATGCCACACATCAGTGTTTTGCACATAGAACAAGCCTGTAAAGATTTTGAAAGGCATACCTGGATGAAAGGTTAGCCTTTACTATAAGCCAGTGGGGGTGAAGGTATATTATAAACAAATATGCAACTCAGATGTGCTAGCATAGGGTTGAAAAATACAGAGATAAAAGACTGCCATGGATGAGTGATAATTCCGGCTCACAAAGGACTTTCATAAGAGTAAAATTGTCTGATATCATGTCACTAAATAGACTGTAATTTATGAGGCCTGCTGGCAAAGTAAAGTAGAATAGCAGCTCTTTAAAGGACAAATGCCGTTGAATGTGACACCAGCATTAAACTATATTATAGATAAACACATTTTAAGACAGGCATAAAACAGGGCTGGACTATTTTCGTTTAAAGTTCCTATGACACTTTTGCAAAACACATTTGTTAGCTTTGTGTTCTGCTAGATCCCACATCGGGACACTGTATTATGCCAACATGAAACTACTCTGAGTAGTGTAATCAATTTATAAGTATTACATCCTCTCTACCTTTGTAGTACTACTGGTGGTAGCTGCATTTCACTAATTACAGTTTTGCCTAAATACTGTGTCCTGAAAGCTGAAATCAGCCTTCCAATAATGACTGTACATATCTAGATTACAGAGGGAGTTATGACCCTTTAACCAAGGATAGAACTTTATATGTGATTTCAGGACTTGTAGGCTGTGTCCAGACAAGTGTAGACATTTGGTTCCCTGGGGACAACTAGTAGTAGGACACCTTGTGCCACTGCTAGTTGTGGCCAGGGAATGCCCATGCCATGCGCCCTCTGACATGTTGCAGATTACCCCAGGTGGGGGAGAGGAGGCTGGGGCCAACACAGTTGCTGGCCCCAGCAGCCTTACCTGAGGTCCTTGGGGCTGGGAAAGCTACAGCTCCATTGCTCCTGCAGCTAGGAGCCTGGTTGGAAGCTGGAGCATGTCTTTGGTCGGCCAGGCTCCAGTTTTGGGCAGCATGCACTGTCCCCATGTGCACTGCCCTGGTTTTTTTCTGCATATTTTTTTTAACCCCTGGATTTTCAGGGGTCAACAAAAACAAAAAATAAAAACAAAAAACCTGCATTGCAAGGTAGCAGCACAGAAAGTGCCTGAATGTGCAGTATGTGGTGCTGCAGATGCATCTACCGTGCCACGTACCACAAGGCCACACTTGTCTGGACACAGCCATGGGGTGCATCCACATATGCAAGCATATGCACTTGCAGCAGCTCACATAGAAGCAGTGCAAATTTGAGCCAGGACTTTTTGCCTCAGCGAATGTGCTCATACATGCACTTTGGTGTTCAGCAAGTTGTGCCTCTTGTGGCAAAACACTCCTGCCTGGCTCCTCCCAGATTTTCAGCCAGGGGGAGCTAGAGCCTGGGGCCAGCACCTGTAGTGTTCCCAGCAGTATAAAAAGCTCCCCTGTCCTGGCCCCACCAGTATAAAAAGCTGCCTTGGCAAGTAGCTCAGGGCTACTCACTCTCAAGAGCTTCTGGGGCCCATCCAATTGGTACCTGAGGACACTACTCCTTGTGCCAGCTGGACTCCTGAAGCAGCCCTGAGAGTTCCCTTCACCCTCTACCCACGGGGCTGCTGCCTGGCTGTGACCTGCTGTGCACCTGCCCGACCTGGATGGGGACTGTACAGCCAGAAGAGGCATCTGCCCCTCTGGGCCAGCTGCCAGTGGACTGCGGTTGCAGGGTTGGCCTCTGTGCGGCACTGCTGCCACATGTTCCCCCTGCCCGGCCACCTGGGCAGCTATCACCCGGAAGATGTTGTGGGTGTGGTGGCCTACCTTGAACTGTCCAAGCATGTCCTCCTGGCCCCATCTGGCCAGGAGGTCAGCCACCTCCAGCTGGGTCCAAAGTGTCAGCTCTGAGCAGGCAGGGTCCTGCCACTGGCTTCCCTAGCAGGAATTCTGGTGTTCCCCACTGGAAACCTGAAAAATCCCTGATAAAAAAAATCCCAAAGTAACTCTGTAAAATACCCCAAAATACATGTTCCTCCACAATTAAAAAAAAAAGACCACTACAAAGAGAGAAACAGAGATCAGTTGAGCAATGTTTTACTGATCTATCTACAGTGTTAAAGCAATTTGGAAGACTTCCAGTGTCTCTATCATAATAATAAAGTGAACTCTAAATACATGTTTCATGAATTCATGAATATATATTTTGCTGCCTCCCAACAAGGGCTACAGCCCCCCGCCACAGGGGCTACGGCCCCTCCTGCAGAGCCCACATGCCCCACCTCAGTCCCCTGATTGCTGCCCCACCTGGCCCCATCCCCTGCTGGCTGCTGCAGCCCCTGCTATGACTGCCTCATCCAGCTCCCTCCCCTGGTGCCCCAGGCCCCCGTGGCTGACCCCCCCAGCCCCAGGCACTGGTACTTAAAAAAAAAAAAAAAAAAAAGCAGCTTATAGTCACCCCAGAAGCAGGGGCAGTGGGGGGCAGCAAGCCTTGGGCTGGGGACGCTGGGGCTATCACCCTGCCCTGCACTGTGTGGATGGAGCCCCAGTGACCCAGACGGCGGCTCTAACTGCCGGTAAGTGCTGGGGGGATTGGGTTTTTTTTGTGTGTTTTTTTATTGTGGGGAAGTGCTTCTGGCTGGGGCTGCGGCTGGGGCGGGGGGGGGTTCCCCCACAGCCCCTCTCCTTCCTCCAGCCTCCCCAACCCCTTACTTACCGGCACTGGTGCCTTCCTGCTGACATGCTGCCTGACCTGCACAGGCAGGCAGAATACTTCAGCACCAGGGCAAGGGCCAAGGACAGAGATGCTCTGGCAGCCTAAGCATCTTTGTGGAGGACCCAGCCTCTGGTTGCCTCAGGGCACGGTCTGGGACTGTGCCCTGCCCAGCTTTTTTTTACCTCTGTTTTTTTACCCCTGGATATTCAGGGGTCTAATTTTTCCCCCCACACTGCAAACTTGCAGCAGAGGAACCTTTTCCTGTTCCTGCATGTGCCTCTTGCAGCATCTCAAAGGGGTTTGAGATGCTGCAAGAGACATGTGAAGGCTCATCTGGATGCACCCATGCAGTGCACACTGGTATCTTCTTACAAAACAGGTTATATAATTCTACACTATATCATTATATACACATATGATTGCTATTTTCTGGGGAGCATCACATCTTGTGGAGGTGGAGTTTCACTGACATTTTTCATGTTAATGTGTTATTTTGATAATTACCAACCCTGGGGCCAAAAAAGTCTTCTCTAGTACACTGGTTCTCAGCCTTTTTAGACTCAGGGCAACCCTTGGCTGTCACTTTTTTTTTTTGACTACAGAAAAATAATAGGGTAGTTTTTGTGTTGCAAAGACCACAGCAGGTCTATTTGAAGTCTCTGAATTTACCTTATGAATCATGCGTAGAAGCTTGCACACTGAATAGTGCTAATATTGAGATTAATATTCTTAATCTGTTAAGAATCACTGCTCTAGCACCTGTTCATTTTCTCTCTTAACATCAAAACCTAAGTCTTTGCAGTACCTGCAAGTGTTACATACCATTTTAATTACTGTTCATGTAGGCGTGGCGTGACTTGAGTATAAGATCTTTGTACCAGTAAAGCAATAATTCTCAATCTGGGTGTCACATAACCTGATGCCAAGGGTTGCCACTCAATATTAACACTTACATGTTTGCAAATATGATCCATAAGATGCACATGATACATAAGATAAACACATGATTCATAAGATAAAATGATATTTTGAATAGGAATCCATAGTGTCAAAAACAGACTGGTTGCGGTCATTCTGAATTCTTTTTCTGCAACAGAAGAATTACTTTATTATTTCTTGATAGCCAAAACATGAGTAACAGCTAAGGGCTGGCATTTTTCTTTTGAGTATAACAATGTTGAGAACCACTGCAATAAGACAACAGACCAGTTGTTTCAATATTAAACAAAATCCATGCCTTAGTAGCTCCACTGGAGCACGGACTTGGGGGGATATGAGTGAGTGGACTCATCTCTGTCGTGTTCAGTAACAGGAAATATTTGTCCCACTGAGTCCTTTATGCCATCTGATCAAACACTGTATTCTATGACCAGAATGACTAGGAAAGGCATTTACCATTCTATAATGGCAAACCAGCACAAGTGATAAACACCCCCATGGAAGCTTAATTACAGTACTGGGAAAAAATGAGTTGTTTTCATTAAGTAACGTATTTCTCCCAGCTGTTATGCTATTTTAAAGTTCTTTTAATGGAACTATAACATTTTACCTTTTGGCCTCCCCCCAAGCTTATTTCATTCATTACAGGTATTGCTTGCCAGAGCAGAATTTCATAGACTCTTTATCCTATTTACTTCTCTGGCTCCTTCCCACATCTTGGTACAGTCGTCTTTCAAACTTCTTCCTCATTTCTTCCATTCCACTTGTTTATATCAAGTTCCTGATTCTTACCACATCTTGGATTTGTTGCCCTTTTTAACAATCATTTTATGTCTCTCACTTCACAGCCAGTTGGAACAGAAGATTGGCTTTCAGATATTCTGAAGTGGAGGTTCAAAAATTATTAAAGCCACCAGGGGTATCCAGGGCTTTGTGTTTATGTTCTGCATAGACCTTGTTAAGTTGCTCTTTAAGTTGATCAGTGGCCACAATGAACTTGCAGCGGCAACTGGGAAGAAAGCAGAAGCAAAAAGGCTTGCTTTGCTTATCAAAGCATGGCTTGCATTTTAGTTTTGTCACACAAGTGAGAATGAAACCAGAGAGCTCCAATTTTTCCATCGAGTTCAATTCATGTTAAAATCACTACTATCCCTCTCTATGGCAAGGGGACAATAAGAGGTATCACCAGGGCTATCAATTATATGCCACATTTGCAAAGGAGAGGACCTAACAGAATTGTATGTATTCTCCATCTCTTTCATCAGTGTTATAATTCCAGGAAGTAGACAGTAAAATGGTTGTCACTATAGAAGAAGTGGACTTGAGACATAACACAAGGCAAGGATTTAGGGTTATAATCTTAGTTTCAAATACAAAAGGAAGAAAAGGATTACAGTTGACTGAATTAAGAAAAAGATCCTGTTAGAAGTAATTATTCTTTCCTCCCAAGCTTGTATCCTTTCTGGAGATTTGTCACTGCCACTTCTCTATTTATTCATGTGAGCAAATGTTCCTCTCACCTCATACTCCTCTTTAAATCCATAGCCCTGTCCTCGTTTCATCTGGGTGATGTGCTGTAGCAAGTCGGCCACTCGGATAGCTGGCTGGAACTGCCCCCTGGGGTAGGACATTTCCACTGGCTCACAGCTTCGGTATGGATGGGTCTGGATAGTCAGAGTCGGCTGGGTCATCTCCCCATGGCTACTGTCTGTTTTAAAGACAGGGAGGCAAAACAAGCTTTCACCTATCTGTTATTTCCAGTCTCATTCCTGTTCCATTTGATTGTTTATTTTCTCCTCTATACGTTAGTGCGGGTGAAATAAAGCACAGAAATAAGTAGCAAAAAACCCACATGCCCAAAGTCAACCCAGAAAAACTAAAAACACACGCAAATATTTTTAGTGTAAAAATAACACAAAAGACAAATGCATATCATATAGCATGAAATAATGTATAATACTGTTGTGAAGTATACGAAGTGACTCCACCCCAAATCATTTATCTTTACTTATAAAATAACCTAGCACAAAACTGTTTTGCGCATACAAATACACAAGATTTTTTTAAGGGTTCAGTGATTTATTTGGTTGTATAATTTGAGAGCCCAGAGAGATTCAGAAAGATTCAGAGATAGAGACAGCTTTAAATGTGTTTTCTACATACCTCTATGTAGCAAGGGCTTGTGAGTGCTGAGATACTGGGGAGCATGGAGCATCCTACAGAAGCATGGGGGGCCAACCAGTGCATTTGGCAGCAGACCCAGAAGTGCACCAGAAGCTCTTGCAGTCCATTTTCAGGTCCACTGGGGAGTGTACTAGGGGCTTCCCCATGCCCCTCCAGCTTGGTGACTGGTGCCTCCTGAGTCTGGCGGGGGCACCCAGGGTCCCTCCACAGCCGATCGCTGAGCTGGGGAAGTGGAGGGAAGGGGCAGAGCATTCCTTGGCAGACTCGGAAGTGAAGTGGAAGTACTTCTGGTTCACTTCCAGGTTCACTGCTGAGCACGTGGCGCACCCCCCTGCACTCCTGTGGGACACTCCATCCACCCCAGCATTGCAGCGTTCACAAGCCATGCCTGCTACCTCAAGGTATGTAGACACATCCTTAGATGTTTCTTCCTATGTCCGAATCACTGATTCTCCGAATCAGCATCGAATCTTCAGATTTGTATTCAGCCGAATTGAATCAGGGACAGTGATCTGAATCAACTAAATCGAATCACTGTCCCTGATTTGGGCTGAATTTGAATCCGAATTGAATAGGGCCCGCTTCACACATCCTTACTAGCTTGCTCACAGACGCTTAATTTCAGAAATGTAAATTTCTCAGAAAAATGTTTTTCAAAAAGAAGAATTAGAAAATCTCCATCACAAGACAGATAAAAACTGCAGAACTGCATATCCCAGGCAAAACTCTAACTCTATGAGAAAATACTCCTAGTTGATAAGGAAACAGAATACTTCCATCAGATGACAATTGCCTACCAACCTTTTTATATTTAACCAGAGAAGCTCAAATCAGATGCAGCACCTACTTTCCAGTTTTTGTTTCTTATCCAGCTGAGTTGACTGAATGCAAGCAACAGGCCCAGGTCCACAAACCTATGAATTTCAGGGTAGGTTTACAGATAAGGGTCCTAGTATTTTGCATGAGTTATTACTATCATTCCTACCCATTCCCATGAGATTAATAAATACAATATATAGCTTATTTCGATCAGCAAATCTCAAAATGTATGTAGATTGGATACAGAGAATTCACTTGCCTAAAACTGGAAAGGGACAGACACTAGAAACGATTCTACATCAGCACATTATTAAAGCTTTTTAGAAAGGAGAAAGAAGAAAAAAAAAATCCAGCTGAAACCTCAGGGGAAGTTTCAGCTGCCAATGCTGAAATTTGGCAAGGGCATGAGAGTGACTAATTCTGCTCCTGCAGAAAACACTCTGGAGTTTGGCCACAAGCATTTAGGACCTATGCCATCCCTGAGGTTGGAAAGTTAGATAAGAACAGATGGAGCAGGGCCTTAGAACATGTTTCCACATGGGAAACCATCTCTTAGAAGCCTTAATGATAGATTAGAGGAGAAGTATCAGGACAGGCATTCGTGAGAATTTGCTTTACTCAGAAGTCATAGGAATATTAGAAAGATAAAGAAATGGTGGCAGGGGACACTTTATCATCAATAAGGCAGGCCTGTATTAAGCTCTGGTGACATAAGAAAGAGCTTAAGCTCTGATTATCAGAGATGGTGAGTACCTGCCACTTCTTCCAAGATTTATTGGAGTTACTGGATATCGGCTGCTCTGAAAACCTGCCTACTGAAATTAAAGATATTTTTCAGAATCCAGACTAGCATGAAAACAGCAGCATTCATGGGGCATAGGAAAATAAGCACAAGATTGGTTTTAGCAGAACCACCCTCCCATAAAATAGTTAATAAATTTGGAATTTAAGGAAGAGTAACATTCTAAGCACTTGTATAATAATCGTAATGCTGCTACTAATGACAATGTGAAAACTCTGAACAGAGGGAATTTCAAGGCTTATTAATTCTCCTAGTTGGATTCACTTTTCCAATGCATCTTTCCTCACCTATTCCCTATTAACCTCCTGTAATGGAGAGGAGACGGTCTTTATCGCGGACCATTTCCGACAGACGTACTATGCTTAATTTTCCATCATTAGGTTTAATACAAACCCAATTTCACAACTGGCTTCTCTAAGGAACCTACAAGCAATGCTACGTTTTTATCAGCCCCAATTAAAAAACATTACAATATCCCTATTCGAGAGGGAGTCTTAAAACTAATGTGCAGTTTCTATTGCTAATACAACAAGGGCATACTCAGACCACAGGTTACTTGTAAAATGTAACTCAAATCATTCAGCCCCTACAGAGGTAATTACTAATTTCCCTCTTTACCAAAGCCCAAATTTATAGGCTGTTTAACCCTCCTCTCTCACAGTTTCACACGGAGAGGTGTAAGCCACAAGAATTTTCTGCCCTTTTTAAGTCAATTCCGCCACCAGTGTATCGCAGTCTTGAATGTGAAGGATGCAATTAGGAACCAAGGCTGTTCAGTCTCATTGGCTGCTCAATTTGCCCTCGTTAGTGAGGCTGGCAATAAGGGCAGTGAGGGCTGCCACCTGTGGGAGTGGTTTCTCTGGTGTAGACAACTACATTACAGATTTCAGACATTTGTTCCACCTGAGGTGCATGCGCTAAATCTAGTGTCAATGATGCATGTTCTGCACTTATGACCTGTGAGACTTAACTATGAAGGACAGACATGACTGAGTAGACTCTGCGCTACAGGGAGAAGAACCTGAATCAGATTTGTGCCAACACAAAATGGCCCACTGCTTCATCCACAGGCATTTAATCTGCACCATTATCTGCACCAAAGTGGGGGGGAAAGTACCTTATGCAGACAAATTGCTGCGTACGAGGTGAGCCTAGTGCCCATATGTTCTGCTAATAATGCCCAATGCAAAAAATATATTGTACCCTGTCTTTGAATCTGAGCCTAAGCATGGTTAACGAGGCCCTCAAGCAAGGCACTATACCATCTCTTGAAATGTGCTGTTTACAGCAATTTTATGAACAATTCAGAAAACACTAGAAAGGAGGAGGGATAGGTAGCAGCAAACTCATCTCTCACTAGGACAATCAACCAAAAGAGTGTTTTGAGGGCATCCTAGATGGGCTTTGCTTTTCCTGCAGGTTGCAGAAAATAGAACACATTTCATTCCTTGTGGCACTGTTATTGCTACAGTCCTGCAAAGTCCCACTTCTCCTTTAATCGTTACACTCAACAGGGGACAGCAATTTCTCATTACTCCCTACCCTGACCCTTCACATTTTGCTGGTGGCTGGCCCTGTAAAACTGACTGTCTGAAACTCCCCCCTATGTCACAAGGAGTTGAAGTAGCACCTCACAAGCTCAGAATCTAATATCATTCACTGGCTTGTGCCTTACGTGGCATTCCAATATCAAGAAGATGAATTAAGTGAAAAGACAATTATTTGGAACATCTTTGAATGGATTCCCCAGGACCCAAGAGTTAGAAGCAAGTAAACAATCAGAATGCACCTGTTTTAGAACAATATCTAGTCTGCACAGATTTTTAGGTAAGAAGGGATCTTTTTCATGGTAACACCACAGGATACAGAATTTTATCCAGTAATTCTTGCTTCATTTCCAACAGAACTAGACAATGTATTTTAGAAATACATCCCATCTAGACGGAAACATTTCCAGTGATGGAGGAACTGTCACATTCCACAGTAAGCTGTGCCAATGGTTAATTACCCTCATTGTCAAAGCATGTTTCTTGTTTGCCATTTGAATCAGTTTAACTTCAGCTTCCAACCACTGGATCTTATTATACCTTCTTCTCTGCCAGATTAAAGAGCCTTCTAATATCTGAAATCTTTTCCCCATGTAGGTACTGATCAAATCACTTCCTAATTTTCTCTTTGATAAATTAAATACATTAAGCTTTTTCAGTCTAACTAAGGCAAGTTTCCCAGAACTCAAACTGTTCTTTTAACTCTTTTCTGAATCACTTCCAGTTCTTCAATATATTCCTCTGGTGCAATTGTAACTAAAACAGATATTTTTTTATGCTGCTGAGAAACCTGTTGTCTGAGATATGATTTTCCCCCTAATATCAGTGCTGCAGTGTTGAACTGTTTTGTCAGTTTAACTCTTTAGATGCAAGCACTTTGACTTCCACACCAAGATGCTCACTGCTAACACTGGTTTCAAGCAGGTAGCTGTTTCTGGGAACTGGTGTTTTTAACCCAAGCTGTGTGGCACATGAAATCTCTGGATTTCTGTAACAGGAAAAATAAATCCTCCATGCACTGGTATCCAGGGAAGCAGCCTGACTTTTTTAAGGATGCTTCAGGACTCAGGTGTCTAGATACAGGTAGCCAAATGTGAAAAGCTTAGCCACGTAGTTCTCTTTTCTGTGAGAAACAACACATTTACTTTGCCTGTGGGAACAGAACCATCAATGCACTCCACCTCTCTCTAGTTAAACCCAAAGTCTACAGCAGGATATGATGAGGTGAAAGACACTGAACTAACAGATTGAAGTGTGGTATCGCTGCACAGCATCTGAAGGGCAGTCCCGAAAGCAAGCCATTATTGCCTGACTGCCACTAAACACCTACTGCTGCAGCATAATTCTGCTGTTATACCGCCAACTAAATACAATACATAAATCATTCTTCTCATGATATCTGAAACACTCTGGTATATTTCAGGTACAAGTCAGTAAGCACCTGAAAAATTAGATCCCCTATACCACTAGGTACAACAGCATGGACACGGTTCTGCATAATGGTCTAGTAGGGCTACAGGTATGGGACATTAGCCACCCAGAGCACCTGTTACGACCAAAACATTAAATTCCTATTTTTTTAATGTTATCTTAGTTCAAACTTAATTTTCCTATGCTGCAAGAACAAATAGCGAGAAAAGAACATATATTCTGCTTGTGTCTGCAGAACAGGGAACTAAGTTATGCTTCATATAACTTAAGCGTTACTGCACTGATGTGTATCCTGAATACATGGAGAAGTTTGTTTAGAAACTCTTCCTCTAATATCCACAAGCTCCTTCTGCTTCCAAAATGATAGGCCTATCATTTCTGTTTATATTTTTATTCTTAGTCTTGGCAAGTGTGTAACATGATAAGACATCCTTTGCACAAAACTAAATTATATTTTGAGTGGTGTTTGTGACGGATTTAATTACACACATATCCAATCTCTCTCTACTAGAGTAAGGGTTGTCAATTACTTGACATCTCCTAAGGATGGCTGCAGCATGGCTAATATCTCTTTGCATTACACTAGGGATATGGTGGCACTTGGTAAAATTAACTTTTTTATATATATATATATATATATATATATATATATATACACATATATATATATGAATCTGGGTCTATTATATGACAAATACTAACTTCAAAGTGACATGATACAATCAAACCACTGTTACGAAAAACGTGGGTAAAAATGGTCGCTTGTCTGATGATATTGATTTATCTAAACTAGGCATTTTGGCTAGCAAACAGCCCACTCATGTTTTGATTTTCTAGCCACATTAGATGCAGGCAGGGGATGTTATCTTTCATTCATCTTTCTTGTGACTGAAAGGAAGTGAAGCACTGTTTCATGTACCAATTAGGCTCCCTTAGCAATGGCCAAAAACATGGCTGAAGAAACTAATTTCCCCTTGAACTGAAAGCACCACTGCCACTCTTTGGCAAGTACTTCAAACTGGGTATTCTAATTTTATTAGAAGCTTTTTGTATGCTTCCTCTGCCATTCTCCCTACTAATGGAATTGTGGGAGAGAAGATATACTGCCTCAGAGACTAGGACTTGGGATTTTGGGGTCCTAACCAAAACTCTGCCCCTGATTTATATATGCCTCAGAGTTCCAGCTGTGAAAATGAGGCTGGTCAAACTTATTTTTCAGGGGTGTCAAATGGTTGCATCCAATAAAGTGATAAACTGTGTTGGACCTAAAAACTGTGTACACACCCAGGTCCCCACCCCCTACCACAGTTGTCTCATATTTCAATTTTTGCTCCTAGTACAAAACACTGCTGCTATGCCTCAGCCACTGAACACCGGAGGGGAAAGTCTTCCACACTACCTGAACACATCTAGCAAGGCAGCCAGTCTTCCAGGAACATCATTCAAGAATCTCAGCAAACAACTCTGCATCCTAACACCACAATTCTCTCTCTTTTTTTATTCCATGCAGGTGATCTTTAGTAAATTGATCTGCCACAGAAGCATCAGCCACAGCTGAGCTGAGGCTGGCATGGACTGAGACTGCAGATAACATTGCTCTGAGACTGCAGATCAAGCCACTGATTTTTAAATCTCTTCTCTTTAAAAATTATAAAACCTTTCCTAATGCTGCTACTCACTAATGCAATAAGTTCAGCAACATCACCTTCTTAGCTGCTCAGATATAGTTAAATGTGGGGCAGTTTTACTATGTATGTGCAACAAGCTACTGGCACAAATCCAGGGCAAATTTCTTCACTTAAGTACATGGGTGTACAGAGGGAAGAAAAACAGAAGGAGCCTTTTCCTGCTGATTTCTTCTCGTCAGGGACAAAGCAGTTACTGCTCCTGTGATCTCCTGAGGGCAGAAACTGCCTCCTTCTAGCAGTGCCATAAGGCAGACAAAAGAGCAAATAAGAACCAGGACCAGTGCCTTTATTGCACTCACAAGAGGAATAACTAGGTGCAAAGGGAAGAACGTACTGCAGCCTGTGAAATCCTATCCTTTCCCCATTTGTTGAGGAGCTCTGGGACATGCCCACAATGCTCAGTACCTGCAAAATCAACTCCTGATACAGCATAGTCTGTACCATCCCCTAACAGTGGAATTTTCTAGCTACAATGGAAAAGGAAAGACAAAGACATCTTTTGCCTTTTTGTGATTTTAGTAAGTATTCATTAGTAAAAGCAAAAGCACTCACAGCACAATGCCCAATCTCAGGGCTGTTTCATGTTGTTTTGGAAAGTTAAACATCTGAACAAATGAATTATAAGAAAATATTAATCAAACAAAGGGTGGGATGGAGGGCAAAAAAATCATCATCCCCTGTGTCTTTCTATTCAACAAATCATGTCACAGGCAAGCTAGGCGAGTCATCTAGTGTTACAAATACTGCACATTTATTAGCAGGTGTAACAGATGGGAACAAATACTGTGGAGCTGAAGGTAGAGCTGGGTGATAGATGTTAGTGGAGAGATGAATGATGTTCTTTTCTCTCTCTCTTTTTTTTTTTTTTTGTTTAAAGTACAAACCAGTTTTCATAACACTTAAGAAATCAACCTTCTTTTCCAGCTGCAGCATTGCCCAGTTTCTAGAGACCAGCACGAGGAAGCCAGCAGCTCCTCAATTTTGAGTTTGACTTTTGTCCAAAACTCAGTAGACAGTCTCCTGAAAATTGCTGAGAGCTTCTTTTTAGAAGGACCAAGCACCTGTAGCTCTTAATGTCAGCTGGGACTGACAATATGCCTTAGTGCTTTCCCTGCACTGTTTCACAGTTATAAATGGGCTGGGGTGGTTGCGTTGTTAGAAGTAGTTAAAAGTTGAATGAACTAGTGAAAGATTAGTTAATTTCCTTTTCAGCCCCATCCCCCTCACCCCACATCCCCTCCTTCAACATTTGGATTTAAAAAAAAAAAAAAAAGAAATTGAGACCTGGATTGAGTCATATGGAATATATCCCTTAGCCTCAAATTAACAAGAGTAAACACAACTATCTTCACTGCTTGCAACAGAGGTATGAAAATAGCTCCAGCAAGCAGGAACCTTGGTTTTCATACACACTAGGTGTGGAGCTGAGGTTGACCAGTACCTCCAAGCATGCTGAAGGAGTAGAGCCTACTTATGAAACCAGTACAGTGATAACTGGAATTCACATTTAGGGTCAGGTCCAAGTATACTTATTAAGCACCTAAGTGGCCTTAGGCACATAAATGTGATCCCATTCTAGCCTGATAAAGTCTTAAAACTAAGATTATAGTGTGTTCGTCTGGGCATTATTACTTTTTTCCTGGGACACAATCAAACACCTAACAGACAGAGTACTATTTAGCTCTTCAACAAAAATTCCTCTTTGGGAAACCAAGAGATACAACCGTACCAGGAAATGGATACATCTGACGGTTAGGGCTGTGTGAAGCTTTGGTAGCCAATTTGATTTGGAGGACATTCATCCTGATTCAGCAATGGGATCTCTTAATTTGAATTGAATCGTGAGACCAATTAAAAGGCCTGAATTAATTCAAAGCCTCCAAATATATTCAGAAAAGATTTGGAGAAGATTCAGAGATTCGGGCCGTCCCCGCTCGCCGCCGCAGGGAGCTGGATCATGGAGGGACCCCTGCCAGGCCCTGTCCCCTCAACCAGTGTGACTCCCTGACCCCCACCCACTCTCCCAGTCCTGTCAATGGCTGCCCTGCCCGGCCCCAGCGTCCTTGCACTAAAAAATAAAAATAAATAAATAAAAAAGCCCCACGCTCACTCAACAGATGCTGTAGAGGCCATCCAGGCCTCTGAGAGCTCATGGAAGAGCCTCCCTATGCAATGTGGGGCAGTGGAGGGCTGCAGGGGTTGCCACCTGGCAGGAGCTGGTCAGTGTGGGGCTTTTTTAAGTGCCAGGAGGCTGGGGTGGGCAGGGCAGCCATTGACGGGGTTGGGAGAGTGGGCGGGGGATGGGGCCTGTTTGATTCAGCAGTTTGGCTGATTTGGTGGTGGCCGAATCTCTGAATCAGATTCAGCTGAATCGATTCAGGAAAGTGATTTGAATCACTGTCCCCCGAATCAGCCGAATTCAAATCTGAAGTGAATACTAGCCGCTTTGCACAGGCCTAATATCCATCTCATTTTCCTTTAAGAATGAAACCTCTCTTGAGAGGGTCAGCCTTTTGATGGATTTCAGGATAAATGTTCTGCATTTTAAAAGTCCCTTTATGCCTAGCTCTGTTTCCTTGCTATTCATTGGCAAAAGCAATAGGCTCATGTACTTGTTTGTAATTTCTTCTAGGACTAACTACCAGGCTACTAGCCACTCAGGGTATTGTTTAAAGTAGCTGCAGTAGATGACTGTGTCTGGAAGGGAAAATTTCCTGCAAATAATCCAAAATGACAGGTCTGATGATTACCACTGGTTAGAGTCTGATCATTTGTATGCTGTCTTTTTCATTCATGGCTGGGGAACTGCCTTTTTTATATTCGATATACAGCTAGTGCAAGCATCCTCAAAGGAGATCCTAAATCGGTAAGCCGTTATTGCTCATATTCAAGAGTATACCTCTACTACGTTTCTGAATCATTTCTTTTGCCATCTTAAAAGTTTCTGTTCATTCTGTGTCTCTGTTAGCTTGGTGGGACAGCATATTCTTTGTAAAGCTTGAAAGACAAGTTTCAAAGGTGGAGACCTGAAGCTTAAAACTATAGTCAGACACCTGAATAGAAAAAGTGTTGTTTTTTTTTTTTCCTCCAGAAGGGTAGAAAACTGAAAACTTCCATTAAACAAAACAGGAGTTGTGACACACACACAGCACCATTAACAATTAGGCCAGTTTTATCCAGAGGCCTAAAGATTAACTTGAAAAGCAAATAATTTAGCATCCAACCTGGACAATTTTGGCCTTTAGAGTCTCTTCTGTCAGAAAAGAAAGTTACCATTTTCCTTTTTTTTTCTGTAGTTCAATAATGCAATTCTATTCAAAGATCTCTGTTGATTTCTATTGCATACTCAAGCATTCATTTTGTATTGAATTCCTATTAACATCCATATTTCTTCCATTTATGTAAAGAAAGTGTATAGTGCCTAGCACCAGTGAATCCAAGTGCTTTTAAAAGGGGGGGATTTCTTGGTAGTCCTACAGCTCTCAGGGTCCTCAAGCATGAAACAGTCATGTTCTGGAAGCTGTCTCTGATTCTATCACGATCCTTTTTGCACTTATACTATTTTGTCCCTCCCAGTGGTTTTGACATGCCCAAATGCTTATTTTTTCCACAAGTCAGGGGGTAGAGACTTCTTTTCTTCATGCACAAAACATGCTTACATCACCTGCATAGAAATGATTACTTACATGAATCTAACGGTGCACAGAATCTGAAGGGATTCCATTTGTGAAAGACATGTCCAGGACTCCGCATAGTTCTTAAATTGTTAATGCTAATGTCCTTTCATTAGAAAAATAGGGAAATTTCCTGTCTGATAGATCCTATCCATTTTCAGGATTTTTAATGAGGTTTTTTGAATGGATTTGAAATTCAGAAAGATCTTTTGGCCTACTTTTTATCTAAGCACTCACATTATCAGTGATGTTGGCTCATTGGTAAACAGCAGCTTCAAGGGGGAAGTCATATTTTTTTTGTTTTGTTTCTATGGATACACTAGAAAGACTTCTTTAATTTCCTCAGTAATAATGTGGAAATTTAAAAGCAAAGACTTTGCAATCCAAAGGATTCTTGAATGTGAAAGCAAATATAACAGTGGAACCCAACCCATTTGACAATGTTCCTTTGAGTCATTTTTCAAATGCAACAAATGCTTTCTCTCTATAACACACCATACCTGTCTTCTTACCTAGCAGCGTGGTCGATGGAACAGTGTCTGATGATACTTTGAGATGGAATTTCGTTCACCCACATGACACGGATCAATGGAAATCAACAGAAGATCAAGAGGAAAAAGAAATTACAAAAAAAATGAAAACAAGGTTAGCTGTAACCAACAGTCAAATGACTCAGTCCACATGTCATACTGGGAAATGTACAGAAGCAGAAAAATAAAATAAAAAGAAAGAAAAATCTGGCACTAGTACCTGAGTAGTAGGAATTCAACAAAGATTTGCTCTGAAGGGTTTTGCTTTGGACAGAAAATGAACAAGGAGAGGATGATGCTAGGTAGGAAAGACATAAGGAAAAGACTTTAGACATATATATAGTGTGAGAAAGAACAGGGAGAAAGTTTCTAAAAGAACACGGTTATATGGAATACATAGTGCATACCAAAATGAAAACCATTTTTCATCTGAACATGCATATTAAATTATGCTACTATTATTCAGTATTTGCTTTAATAAAAAAAATCTCCAGGTCCCAAAACACTCCATTATTGCTACTGTGAGATATATTTGGGATAGGCAGACACCCCCCATCTCGTGCCCCCTTCTTTTTAATTAGATATTATGTTTAGTTGTACACAGGAGACAAACTTGTATTTTTTTCTCTCAGAAAGATAAATGCCTAAAAACAATGCACCAAAATACAAACCATATGAAACTGAGTGGAGTAATAACAGTAAAGTAAACTTGCTCAAATGCAGAATACATATTCACACTCAAACCTAGAAACAGTAGTAGTATGTGAAGGCCAGATTTTTTGCAGGGGCATTGAGGGGTGGTAGTTTTAATGGAGTACCTTTTGGAGAGAGGTATACCTTAAGCATGCTCCAAAGGCAGAATATATCAGAAGCTGTTGCTCTATCCACAGGTCAAGTTTCTTATGTGGTCCTCAGCTTGGTAGCAAGAGAAGAACTTACCCTAAATGTGTGTCTTGTAAAGCATGGATTTTGGGACTGAGGCTAGCTTGACAGGGTGTAAACTGTGTCCAATTTGCCTACTGCAAATCTAATACCACACGCACGGTGTCAATGCACGTTTATGGCTCTTTTAAAAATGGACAGTCTGGGTGGCATGTTGTCTTTTATTTCAATGCAGATAACAACTTAAGGGGGGCAGGCTGATTAGAAAGGACAAGCCAGTCCTTCCACTCTATAGACTAATTTCCCTGGACAAGGACCGATAGATTATTTACCTTATAGTCAAAATGTATCAGAGAAAGGGCCAGAATCAGCATCCATGTGGTAGATTCATGGTTTTTATGGAGCTACCTTATGTACTGAATGACTTGCACATAACCATTATGGTAATCTACCGTTTCTGAGGACATGTTCTTTCATAATCATTCTGCATTTGTTTCTAAACTGGCAATTTACTTACCACCTTCACAGCATGATGAGAAACAAATACAAAAATCTCAGTACATCAGAATGATAGCAATAGATAAAAAGAAGAAACTATTCCAGAAGCCAATAAAAATTAGACAAAATTCAATATAGATAAAAGCAATTTCAGAAGCAACTGCTCTACTTCTAGGAGTAAGCATTACTTACCAAGTTAAAATTATTCTACAGAATGAGGAAAAGCATTCACACTACTTTAGAGAGTTTCCCTGGAATGCCATAAAGTCAGCAGAACTGCTCTCTAAGGAGTTTACAGCGCCCAATAAATGCACGTAGATCTCTTCCATTATAACACTTTTCTTTTGCCATGTTTTCACTCCCATCTTCAGCTTACAGAATACAGTTGAAATTACAAAAAGTTAACATCAGCTGTCTCACAAACAGGTCTGCTTGATTTCTCTCTCAGCTGCCTTTAACACAGGATGCATCTCCTATTTTGCGGGGGTCCCCTTGCCTTGTTCATGGCCATGCCTTGTAGTGGCATCCACTTCTAGAGATGGGTAACCTGAAGTGAACAAGGTTACTTGATCAAGGTCACCCAGCAAGTTAGAAGCAGAGCTCTGCTTTCCTGGGACCCAGTATTTTAAGTATAACCACTGGCTTACAGTGCCTTTGCATAAGGTCTTTATATAAAGTAATAAAGCATCAGCAAGTAGGTGTTCTACAAATACTTCAAGCAATTTAATAAAAATATTGCTCATTCATCTCTATTGTAGTGGAATGGACTAAAGATGTAAGAAAGGGAAGTGAATATCAGAAGATTTGTTTGGCAGAAAAATCAGGCCAGATTTTCAAAGATCTCTCCAAACGGAATAACAGTAGAAAACACTTGTGCATTTGTATAAATTGGGCAGATAGGGACTTGCATGACCAGAAAATTGTGTGTGCAATTACCCATTTAGAAGGAAAGTGTTTTACAAGAACAGTGAATATATATATCCTGGTATGAGGCCAAGGCAGAGCAAATTTCAGTCCAGTGTAGCATGCCAACAAAGTTCATGAACATCTTAAGTATTGCTGTATGTCATCTCTGGGCTGCTGAATCCCTGTACAGAGGCCGAAATCACTGTCACTGCACAGGTATTTAAAATCTTGGCCAAAGGTGACATAAGACTTTCCAGAACAGTGAGGAAAAAAATTAAAAGAGAACTGATATTATGCTTTCTTCAAACCTGGTAATGCCCTTTTTCACTCTGGGTTTTCTTCTATCTCTTCCCTGGCTTCAAGAACACTGAGCTTTATTATTATTTTACCATTTTTCACCTAAAAAGATCTTGTGATGAAGATCCAAAAAGTCCCAGTAATGAGTACCTCAGGGCATACATCCCATGGGAAGAGGAAACTATGCACACCATAAATAAGAATTAGCTCTTGAATTAACGATCTTGAGGTAACTATCTAGTCTGAATGATGACAAGTGCTAGTGCTCAGAGGAAGGAATATGTGAAGAGTGAATAGAGCATAGGCACAGTTTTGGTGAACGGTCAGGGATGATCCTTCACCCACTTGGACACTTACTTACCTGCTCCTCTCTAAGCATTCCTTCTGCCAGCAGGCAGGGTAACCTGGCAAGTGCCAAGCAATGTTCCTCAGTGCAAACTAACTGCTCCCTACCTGCCCCATCCAGTTTTAAAGCCTCATGATTAAAATGAATGTGGTTCGCTTTCAAATTATTCTTAACAAATTGCCCTTCTCAAACCATCCACATCCTCTGAACAAAACAGCTCCTGCCAAGCAGGAGTTGAAGGTGTCAAGCTCGCTACGCTGGTAATGTAGCATTCTCCTTTGGATTGGCTCTGCCAGGCCTGCATTATCTATGGCCCTTTGCATGGTAGTTCATCATCGTGGTGTCAGGAAAATGGTGCCTATGCGCAAGACACATCATTAGTGTATCATTGTTCAGATGATGTACTACTGCTTTTCCCCTCCATGGCCTGTCACACTGATGGGCTGCCAGACTACAGGAGATTTACTTGCAATAACAACCATGTGTGCACCTTATCGGACACTTCACAGATGCTACTTGGATAATTTTAGCTCCAACCATGTCCATTCTTTGTCACTTCTTTTCAGTAATGCTCCCTCATTGAGCTGGTGCCTGTAGAAAGTTGTGCAGTGTCACATCGTGGGAAATGTCATTGCCTTTCAAGAGCTTTTTCATAGCAAGGCAGGGTCTTAAATTATAATAACAGATGTCACCATTAGCACATAGCTTTCCTTTTATATTTAGGTAATAAATAGAAGACAGACAATAGGGCAGTTGCACCTGTGCATAACAGCATACAAGTAAAACAGGCAGAATAATGCAGTGGCATGTTGAACAAACAAGTTAATTCCATCAACTTGCCCAAGCAAAGCTCCTATTCACATCAATGGCAATTTTGCCTGAATAAAAGCTTTGTGAGGAAAAATGTGATTAAGGAACCAAAGATCTGACCTGATAATAATAGCTCATCTTCTGCTCCTCTTTCAACTACACTTCCAACCCAAGGCTTATTGCTCTTACTGAAATACAATTATTGATAATGAGGGAGTACAAACTTCTGCATCCATGGGTGAAATGCAGTCCTGTGCTAATAGACAAATAGCCAATGTACTCCTGAAGCAGTGTATGAGCTTTACATTTGCCTAGTGCACGGGGCTAAGATCTGTCTGAAGAATATAGATGCTTAAGAAAACACACTTGCTCCTGTGTGAAACCAGCATTTTAGAGAAGAGCTCATTTGTACAAATATTATACCAGAACTTTACAAATGTGTCATCTAGGAGTACTGAGAATGGGAATGGGGAAATGTATATACTGGCAGGTAGCTGAAAGCAACAGATATTTGTTCGTCTTCATTGACTGAATCAGATGAAACGGTCTTGACTACACAACCAAATTCAAAACCAGCTACTACTTTGCTGCTGCACGAAATGCCAGGCTTACAAAGGCAAATACATCACAGTTAAGTCATGGCATTCCACTGGCTTTCTAGGTAAGGCCAAAAGAGGTGTGGCAGCATAAATGTCATAGTAGAGATGTGGGGAGGCAGTGAGCCTGTTACCCACAATCAAGTGTAGAACCAGTTTAATATTTGACATATTCAGTGGATTATTAGCTTGATCTTGCATAAGAATAGATTTAATCCTTTTTCAATGTTAATGAAAAGAAGATTCAGACTTAAAATGACAAATGCAAGGAAACTCAAACTGAAGAATGACACTTCAAGCCAAATTTAAAAGGAAGTACTTCTGGTCCACTTCCAAGTCTGCCACTGAGTGCAAAGGGAATGCCCCCTGCCCCCCCCCCCACATCCCCCCAGCTTGGCGATTGGCCACAGGGGAACCCCAGGTGTCCCCCTAGATCCAGAAGAGACCAGTCACCAAGCTGGGGGCTGGGGGTCCCCCGTGTGCTCCCCAGTGGACCTGGAAGTGGACTGGAAGTGCTTCTGGTCCACTTCTGGGTCCGCTGTCAAGCACACTGGGGGCTACCCCCCCGGGGCTGCTATGGGATGCTCCAGCTACCCCAGCATCTCAGCATTCATGAGTCGCCTGGTACCTTGACATATGTAGCAAAAATATTTAAACTGTGTCTATGTCCAAGTCATTGAATCTTTCCAAATTGATTTAGAGGGTTCTGATTCGATTTGCAGAGATTAAAGGGTCTCCTGATTCAATTCGGATTTGGAGATTTGGCTGCTGAATCAGGCTGAATCTCTGCTGAATCAAATCAGCAACCAAAGCTTTGCACAGCCCTACTACCTACCATAAAATATATATAGCCATTTTTTTTTTGGCAAAAAAAAGTGGGGGAAGCAAGAGTGGACGTTTTAAATCTATATTTGTTATGAGGAGGGCAGTGTAAATCCTATTTGTGCTGTTTTAAAGTGACCATGATTTAGGTTAAGCATTTACAGGTATTAGCTTTCAGTAAGGAGATTTTTGAAAGGAGGATTATTATTCTTATCCATAGCTTCACAGCCAAACCTATAAAATGTGAGCAGGGGCATCCTAGTCTATAAAACACATCATATCTCCGATAGCTTCATGTATTGGATTTGGCAAAAAAAAAAAAAGGGGTAGAAATTATGTGCCCCTCACTGGTAATTATTTTTGATGGGTATAAAACATCCAGCTATGATTTACAGTGGCCTGCATCAGAAAGTATTAGCTAAATTTTAGTAGTGTCAGACAACTAGAGGACCAAGTTATTATACGTGTAAGTGATAAAAATCCTTAGGAATGCTTTTTGCAAAATTAGTCACAGTATATTTTCCGTAGCCATATCTTCAAGCAGATGATTCAGTTGTTTTAATTGCTCTTTCAAATACCGAAAAGTGATAAGACCATATTACAGGCTCATCCCATAGCACATTTTATTTCCTGACTGGAAATAGGCTTTAAGCTTCAAAACTGTGGAGGAAGCGTTAAAAAAACCTTTAAGTATTTTGTACTTTTTATGCCATCTATCTTAGGTATTCTTAAAATGCCTATAACCATATTATTTCTCTATTTGCCTGATTTTTCAAAGGTATTTGCTGTAATTGACTTGAATGTGAAATGCAAAACTGTATACCTTTGAAAAATCAGGATCTAAATACACTCAAGGCCTGCATCCAGATGAGCACGGATGTTTGGTTCCCCAGGGACAAGAAGCAGCAGTACACTAGCAGCCTCAGCAGCCTTACCTGGGGTCCTCGGGGCCAGGAAAACTGCAGCTACAGTGCTCCTGCAGCTTGGAGCCCAGCCAGCAGCCTGAGCATGGCTTCGGTGAGCCATGCTTCAGTTTTGGGTGATGCTCACTATGGCCATGTGCGCAGCCCCTCTTTTTCTCTGCACAGGTTTTTTGACCTTGGGACCTCCCAGAGTCAAAACCCTGCCCCTGTGCTGGGAAATGCTTGAATGTGTGGGACACAGCACTGCAGACGGGTCTGCGGCACCACGTACCACATGGTTGTGCTCGTCTGGATGCAGCCACGTGTATTTAGCATGGGAGAGAACTTTTGCAGTGCTAAACCTTGATGGCCAAATTCTTCTGTTTATCCCTCCCACAGGTATGTTTCTATGCAGGCAGATGGGAATTAACAGGAACGGTCTGCAGATATGGGTGAAGCTACAGCTCAGCCTGTTCAATCTGAGATCGCAAAGAAGGGCTTCAGTCACCAAGACATGTTTTGTAACATGTACACCCATCACCAAAGACTTAGACAGAGACCATTAAAGATTTCACAAAGATTACTAAGGAGTTATTGGACAGTTTTAGAAAGCATTTGGGCCTCAAACCTAAGCGCAATTCAAACTGAAGGCAAAAGGCTTTGAATGAAATTCATGGCAAACATAACTCAAAAACGTATTTAACATAAAGACATTTCAGTTCCAGTGTGAGATTCAGCAGCAACTGTTGCTGTTGATAAGTATTTCCTCATAATACATCACTGAAGAGCTCAGCATCTTTTATAAAAAATAACTGAAATGAATTAACAGACACAAGGGTGAAAAACCTAGGCTTCCTTTGTCCCAATTTAGCCTTGTAACCACAGAACCACCCTTTTTTCCATAACAGCTGAGCACACCATAAATTCTTTCACTCACAGAAGTCCACTTGCAGGTTTGACCTATTGATCATACGGTATAATTATATAACTCTACCTTATAATAAATTCTTTCAAATAGATTTAGACTTGAACAGAATCCTCTGAATCTGTCCAATGACTGACTTGGGGCACTCAGAGACATTTCAGACTTCATACTCTCTTAGCTTCCCTGCAATTAACTGCAGTAGTTTTATAATTAATGCTTAAATGTTGTGCCCATGGGAATAAATCCTTTTAAGTACCTGAAGATCTTGAAAAGGGAGGAATCCATTGCAAGCAAGTGAAACTTACTGAATCCATTAACATCTTGGCAGCTGGCTGAAAATGCTTCTTCATTGTGGACTGCGCTGAGTTTGGTGGAGGTCTTATCTGAAGTAGCAACAGGGCCCATCTCTCTCTGGGTGCTGCTCTGAGTCTCTTTCTGCTTCTTGGCTAGTTTCCTTTAGGATGTTTTGAAGAGAAGAAAAAGAAAAGAGTCAGTTTTTTTTCCATTAACAGTAGAACAAATGGAAAAAAAAAGCTTGGGGGCTAATGGCAAGACAGGGAAAATTTAATTTTAAAATACCTATAAGGAGATTGATAAATATGGTAATATAAGGTCATGTAGCATGTTCTGATAATAAACATTACTGGTGCAGAGAGGTCTTCCACCTTCAAACCCACCAATGGGGTGCCAAGAAAATAAAGGGTATTATAATAAGAAATTCAGAACCAGTGTCATATAGCAAGAATCACAAGCATCAGCTGTTTCAGTAAAATCCTGTTAAGAAAAGGAGGCTGTTGGAATCCCTGAATTCATGTTAGGTGGGCACCTAAACCAACCCAGTCTGGAATTTCTCTATTGATATCTCCAGTGAATAGCCTGACCTACCATGGGTTTGACACTAGTGTCTAATGGGCAGAGGAGGAATTTTTTTGTAGAACAGTGAGGAGAGGAACCTATACCAAACCTGGATGCTCACCAGAACTAGGTTCAGGACAGATAAATCGCACAAGATTGTGATGGTGATTTTAAAACAGCTTCAACCGCTGACCTGTTTCCATCAATATCTATACTCCACTGGTGTCTATCTTTCCTGACTTCAAAGAGCTGACAAAAACCACTAGCGCAGGTAGTGCCAGCTCTGAATGCTCAGTGACAAAGCTGTGAACATGAGACCCCACTTTGCTCCCACAGCTGACAATAAGAAAAATGAAGAGAAAGAAGGAAAAGTGGAAAGTAAGCTACTAAACCTCCACTGACATTTGTCTGTTCTATGCTTCATTCATATCAGAGAGCAAAACTGTTTAAAAATGAATGCACGACATTCTACAACTAGCATCTTGAACAGATACAGTACAAGTCGCTAGCACCGGCAAAGAACTTTGCTAACATGGTTTCCATGGATTAGAAAAACAAAAAGAAACACAAAAAGAAGAGAGAAAGAAAGTAGTAAGTAGGAGTTTAGGTTCCTTCTTTTTCCCTCTAGAAAAGAAATCCTAGTAACTAGATCATTATGTGAAAGAGAGCTTTCCTTCACAATACTGATCTGTTAATGGTAAAGCAAGCCAAGGAAACAGGCATTTGATTCTTAGAAGGACAAACCATATCTACTGCTACTTATTTCAATTAGCTTTGTTTATTTTTAGCAAATAATATGAGGGTTGCATTTACTAGAGAAAATCACTTGATAATTAAGATTTCTACATGAGAGTTATGATGTTTAGGTCAGCTAAATTTTTGCAGGAAAAGACTGGAGTGATACAAAAGCCTGCACCTACATCTCTGTGAAACATCACCTCAATCAAAACAATGTAGTCCATCCCAGGGAACTGCACTTGTGGAGGAAACCTTTACTAAACTCCATTTTCATGAATTTATGCTTGCCCCTGGATAGTCAGATATTTTCACCTGTTGTAGAAACGTAACAACTAAGCCACTAACCAATGGCTTTGAATTACATGGGTTAAATTTAAGTTGTCATTAATTTCCACCTTTCAATAAAATAAAGTAAGTATGAGATACTTACTTTTTTATATTCCTTGACCACCTTTTGATCTCTTATTTCAGACAAATAGGGTGCCTATTGGACTGCTGAGGAAAGCTATACTTAATTACTAGGCCTGTGTGAAGCAGCTAGTATTTGTTTTGGATTCGGCTGATTTATTCGATTCAATAATTCGAATCACTGTCCCCAGTTGATGTGGCCAAATCTGATTTGGAGATTCGGCTGCTGCTGAATCTCCAAATCTCTGAATCAGCCAGGTCCATCCCCACCAGCATCCAGCTCTTTGGAAAAAAAAAAAGCTCCAACCCACTGGATGCTGCAGGTGGAGGGACATCCCTGCTGCCTATCACTGCTCTGCACTGCACTGGAGACTCTGCATGAGCCCCCAAATCTGACTCTCACTCCCCCAGCCCCCCACAGGTGCCCCGCCTGGACCAGCTCTGTCCCTTTAAGAAAAAAAAACAACAAGAAAAGCCCCACACTCACCACTCCTGCTGGCAGGGGTGCAATCCCCACTGCCCCCCACGGCCTTGTACCACATGGGGGGCTCTGCATGAGCCTCCCAAGCCTGGAGGCTGCTGTAGGAGTGGTGAGTGCCAGGGTTTATCTCCGTTTTTTTTTTCTTAAAGGCCCGCACCTGGCCTGGGAGGGTCACCCATGGGGGGAGTTGGGGGAGCGGGGGAGGAATCAGGGAGCTCATGCAGAGCCCCCCCCCCCATGCAGCATGGGAAAGTGGGGGGCATTACTTGGTGAGCCTTGGGGCTTTTCTTTAAAAGGCCGGGAGCTAGGGTGGGTGGGGCAGCCATGGGGTGGGTCTGGGTGAGCTGGTGGGGTCAGGGAGGCTGGCAGGGGTCCCTCCATGATCCCCATCCTCCTCCCCCAGCCCACCTCACACCCGCCTCTAATATTAACTAGCTCAGAGTCAGCTGCAGCTCCCTGCTGCAGCCACCAGGGACTGCCCAAATAATCAAAGCTCTCCAAAGATTCTCTTCTCCAAAGATTCAGAGAGCTTTGAATTGATTTGGACCTTTTAATTGGTCTCCTGATTCAATTTGGATTCAGAGATTTGGCCACCAAATCAGGCCAAAACTCCTTTGAATCAATTTACCACCCGAAGCTTCGCACAGCCCTACTGATTGCCATTTTTGATGCTTAAAATGATGAGCTAATAAGGGTAAGAATTTATTAAATCCAGATTGAATTCTCTCTAGCAATATTTGCCTTCAAATCCCATTGCTTAATGTCATTTGAAATATACTGGTAAGGTCCAAACTTTTCTCCTTTTGAGAACTCATGAAAGCCCTATGAAAGAAATTCTATGCTGTCTTGTAAGACACAAAGGGGACTCTATTGCCTGGACTATTCAAAAGGAAAAGTAATCCAAAGTTAGCATTCTTGATTTAAGACATTTCACAGAAGCATCACAAGCAAATTGGCAGCCCCAACTTACAAGTGGCCCAAAGGTGGACTAAGTCAAGGTCTTTCATACTTGGGGTAGGTATATTGGAAGAGATGCACAAGGAAGCTGTACAGCATCTGGTAATTCTGGGCATGACTTATCAAATGTTTTTTAAGAACAAAGCAATCAGGGCTGTGTGAAGCTTTGGTAGCTGATTTGATTCAGAGAAGATTAAGGCAATTCGGTGGCCAAATCTTCAAATCCAAATTGAATTGGGAGACCAATTAAAAAGTCCAAATTGAATCTGAAGCCTCTGAATAGATTTGGAAAAGATGTGGTGCTGCTTCAGAGATTCGGCCATAGACTAAATAGGCAGCAGTCCTCGCCATGCGGACACAGCTGCCTCCAGCTGGTAAGTCTATTGTGGTGGAGAGGGGAGGGAAGGAGCATGGGGGAGGGAGGGACTGGGGCTGGGACAAGCTGCCCATCCAGGGCAGGGGGTTGCAGGACTTGGGGAACAGGGTGGGGGGGATGCACAGGATGCAGGCACAACAGCACTGGGAGCAGGCACTATGCCCTGCCACTGCTTGCCCAGCCAGGGCAGGGAGATGGGGAAAGATGCAGGTGCGGCTCACTCTGGGCAGAAGGGGACAAGTGGCAGCAGGGCACAGCC
>NW_017728922.1:9020595-9073884 GCF_001723895.1 Crocodylus porosus
ATGCCCCCCCCACCCTGCCCTGGCTGGGCAAGCAGCAGGCTGTCCTGCTGCTGCTTGCCCAGTTAGGGTGGGGAGACATGGGGTGGGGGTGTAGCAGAGCTGGGAGAGGGGGAAATGCCCTGCTGCTGCTTGTCCTCTTCCACCTGGAGCAAGCCATGCCTGCATCGCATCCCCTCCCGCCCCAGCTGGCCAAGTGGCAGCAGGGCATAGCTCCTGCTCCCAGTGCAGCCATGCTCTCATCCCATGCCCTCTATCCCCCTACATCACATGCCCCCTGCCCTGACCGGGCAGCTTGTCCCAGCCCCAGCCCCAATCCTCCCTCCCCCATGCCTCTTCACTCCCCCCTCTGCCCACCACAACATACTTACCAGCTGGAGGCAGCTGTGTCCAGCATGGTGAAGACTGCTGCCTGTTTAGTTTATGGCCGAATCTCCAAAGCGGTGCCAAATCTTTGGATCAGATTCAGCCGGATTGAATCAGGACAGTGATTTGAATCCCCAAATCGAATCAGTGTCCCTCCGAATCAGCCAAATCTGAATCCAAAGTGAACACTTGCCGCTTCACACAGGCCTAACAGTGATCACTACACAAATTAACAAGAGGGACACAGGCATCAGTTCTCCTTTATGGATTTGTCAGCCATGCTTTTTAATAGTATCAGAAGTATCAGGTTGCTGTCTTTTCTCCCACCTCAGTTGTCTGTCTGTTTAGAACAGCAGCTCAGAAAAAAGCCTATTTGGTCCTCTCCTTCTTTGCAATTTATAGAAAGGATTAAAAAAAAAAAAATCAAATGATTCTTGCAACAGTGTTAGGAATACCACTTAAACTCACAGCTAGGTAGAGATTTATTTGCCAGCATGTCAAAACATCTTTGGAATTGGAAAAGCATTTATCTGAAAAAGCTCTGTTTGCAAAAATAACGTACTTGAAGTGATCTCTCTGAATTACTGACAAACCATATCAGTGACATGGCTTCTGCTCTCCTTACTGACCAGCTTCCCATAAACACAACAACTGAAACATCCAGATGAAACTGCTATCAGTGCATTAGTGTCAATCATGGGAGGGCCACAGGCTGCCTAGAACTTGTAACCAGCATGAAACTGCACAGTTTGTCACCGGGCACTGAGAAGAAGCTTTCTAGCTCATGCATTATGCAGTTAGAAAGGGGAAGAAAAATAACTGGACAGATACTTGGAAGAAAAGTCAAGTACAAGCAACATGCAATGAAGTGACTGAAATGTCAAAATGTCATTAAGGAGGAAATAATGGCTGTTTTACTTTTAAGTCCAAGGGAATCATGCTAAAAAGAAACAAGAGCCCATCGAGGCAGGTTATAAGGCTACCTTTGCATCTTCAACGGAGAGGATATTTATAATGTATGCATAGGAAATATACATGAGAAAGAGGTGACACAAAAAAGGATATCCAGAAGTAAACGACCTCATAGGATGTTATCTGTGTTCAGTGTAAAGATAGATGTGGTAGGAGAAGCTTAAAAGCCAACCCATGGAAACTCCTGGTATAGAGTAGATAGTGTACTTAGGCAAAAAAATCCCATGGTTTGTAAATTCTTCAGAGTAGGGACTGCTATGGTTTTGTGCCAAACCTCAATGGACCTAATAATGGTTGATGTTGTATTTGACACCATCCTGATTGCCTGAGTCTTTGACCTGGCTCAAAACCAGAGCAACATGGTCATTTACCAATGTCACCCTTCCAAGTTGCATTGCTACTCCCCCAACAGTAGGCAGGGCCCTTGCTAGGGAATGATCTACAAACACTACGCAGATTCACACTGTGATGTCCAAGGAAAAAAATGACAGCATATTTCCTCCTGCATACTTGGTGGGACTTGAAATGGGACAGTGGATTGTAGGGTCTGTTGGGTCACAGGACAAAACACTCTCTCCCAGGATAAATTCAGCATCTACTTATATACAGCCTGGGATCTTGTGATAAAAATGTTCAGGAAAGAAGAATGGGGGTTTTACTAAATCTTTACTCTGGCAAATCTGAAGCCTAAATGTTGCCAACCCTACTCCTACAAGAAAGCGTTACTATACTACCTGAAATTAGGGCTGTGCAAAATTTTGCCAGCTGTTTCATTTTGATACTGTTTCGATTCATTTTGAGCTTGAAACAGCGAAATCAAAATGAAACGAAAGGCTTTGAAGCAGCCTCAAAATGAAACAAGGGAAGTCGAAATGTTTCGATCCTAGCGCTGCGGAGCCCAATCAAAATGTTGAAACAGTGAAACCATTTTGACGAATCAGAACGGAACAGTGTTCTCCAACAGAAACAAAACTTTACATGAAACACTGTTCCGTCAAAGCGTCAAAACGGATGTTGAAGCGGAACGCTGTTGTTTCGCACAGCCCTTCTTGACATGAATGAAGGTGGCAAAAAGCAACTGTAAGTCAGAACAATCATAGGATTTAGCTGTTTAAAATATAAGTGTGTCTACATCGACTCTCAGACAATGGTCTGATCTGCAACTGCTAGTACAAAATCTGTAATCCTCACTTAGACAACATTTCCTAGTGATTTCATTTGTCATTTTACAAAAAATACCATTTGCTTTACAATGCACTCAGATGCAGGCAAAATATTGCAAACGCAGAAAATCCTTATCTTAATAGATCCACCAACATACTCCTACAAAATCAAAAACATCACCTCACTCACATATAAATAATTTACAGCACTTGCTTTCTGGGATTTGTTTTAATCATCCTCATTAGGATGACATAAACACTGACTCTTGGTTCTGTTCTTCCTGCATCAAATGAGAAGTCAGTTTACTCTCTTTAGGATTCCCATTCTGCAGTTTAGTCTTTGCTGGCTGATCCCTGAATCCATGGACATATAGGCACATACATACCTTTGTATATGTTTATATATAAGCATGCCTATAAATGAAACTGATGTTTTATTTTTCCCCACGTGCCCTGCAGAAGCAGGAAATAAATTCAGCATGCAAATTCTGTGATTTTAAAAACTTTTGGCATAAATTTATCCTAATACCTTCAATAGAATCAATTCTTAAGAAAAAAGTCTCCTAGTTCAGCAATTACCATCGTTACACTCCAGATGACATTAGAATGGATGCTGAAGCTGCTCAGCACATAGCAAGAGGTGTTCTGCACTTTTGCAAGACCAAGAGGAAATGAAAGCTACTTATCTGCTCTTGAGTGTCTTCTTCCCATAGAAAACATTTAGCTGGATGTCTGTATCACACACATGCCTCTATCACGAAAAGCACTTCCACTGAATTCTGACATCACTATCTGACATACTTCATACAGTGGCCATAACTACACACAATCACCAGCAAGAGGGGGACCTCAAAAGCCCTCCACAACATTAACACTTCTATTCCTGTCACTAGTTTACGAATACCAAACCCATCATAAAAGTTCCTGCGCTAAAAGAAGCTTGATTTAAAAATATATTAAAACTACTACCTGGTATTAGACACAAGACCTGTTTTAATAACAAAAATAAGGCCACTTAGGTAAGACAGTAAAAATGAATAAATAAGAAAGTGTAAGGCTTCCACTGCTATGTTAACTAGGCTACCTCACACATTTGCTATGCTCATAAACACTGTAGTGGTAAGCTGTTTATTTGACAAGACCAGAAAAAAAAAATGTTACGTGTGTTGTGCAACAGAGCTAGCAGTGCTATAAGAATCTTGGGCCAAAATATATATTTATGCTTATGTAAATCAGGAATAACTCATTTGAAAAACTGCATGTGACTTAGAAGAAATGACAATCCCCACGGTTCAGTTACCTGTACCTGACCAGGACTCCAGCATGTTTGAAGGGCATTATACCTAGCTAAACGTATGTGTTTTTACCGGGGAGAGGTGGGGCGTGGAAGCGACGGTGCATCAGTTCTTCTGTGGTCACTTTTGTATGTCCACTCCTGTATCACACTAAGTCTAAGCTAACTGAAGGAAGCTCACCTCTGTTTCATTCTCTGTTTTAGCTTCCACTTACCATGGGATAGGAGTGGACATAGGAAGTGTTATCACAAAACAGCTTGTGCTGCAAGTCTCTTCCTTCCCTTTTTAACCCCATAAAATTTGTTAGTCTGTCCTTACCTGAAGTTATGAGGATATCATAATGGCACCTGTCATTTGCAGAAGATTTCTAAGGATTTCAAAGTCTGCAACAGCAATTAACTTTTACAGATGGATAAATTCTCATGGAGCAATATTAAGTGAACCCTCCAAAATCAATTAGCAAATTACGAGTGTGCAACAGACTCAAGTCTTCTGCCCGGAGATCCAGGCTTAATGACTATTCCATGTGGCCTCCCCTCTTTTGATCATTATAGTTTCCCATGACTTTTCCACTGTCTAGTCTGACAAAGAGCTGTTGATGTCCCACAATCGCACTTTACCACAGGATACCCAATAGGCCAGCACTTCACAGATACAAAGTAATAATATTACAAATGTATGAAAATGGCCCTCGAACACACACTGGTTTTGATTCTCCTGATTGTTACTCTTTGTTCTCACCCTGCCTGGCAAGACTCCATCCTGTGATGTGTTACTGCAAAACCGTAAGAACCCTCTACTGGCATTTCCTTCCATAGGAGTTGAGGGTATTCAGCCTTCCTGCAGAATTTGTAAAACCAAATGTTATAGCCGTTGTGCCTAGTAGGCCTCCTTGTATTGCACAATTGACTGGCTAACTGCACGATTACATTAAGAACAGGTACACATGCAAAGCAGCTACCACATGATAAAAAGCTCCAACCAGCTATAATTATAGATCTAAAAATGTGTACTAATTGTATAGCTGGTTGCTACTGAGCTTTAACTTGCATGTGTAGCAGCTGAGAGCCCCATCAGCTATCAGAGCTCCCAGTCACAGGGGTGCACCATGCCCAGCATGAAACCCCAGACCCAGGGGATCACAGCTGCTGTCCTTAGGGCTCAGGAGTTTGAAACCCCTAAGCCTGAGAGATGGCAGCTATAATTTCCAGAGCTCATGGGTTTCACATACCCCAGAGCCTTAGGGATCATGGCAGCTATGACCCCCAGGGGCCAGGGTTTCATGCAGCCCTGAATCTGGGTGATCACAGCTGCCACAATACCTCACCCCAAGTTGGGAGCCCCTAGCTGTGGGAGCTTGCTTCTTGCCAAGGTAGGGGAGCCCAGGATCAGGCTCCCCTTGTACTGGTGAGAAGGCGTGATCTGATCTAATGAACGATCCCACAATTACACCTCCTGCCATGCACGTTACATGGCGGAAGGCACAATTGGGTGGATCACACATTGAATCCCATTGTGCCTTTACCTGCATGTGCAGAGGGGGCCTAATTGCTTCACTGGAACAGACCCTGGTCTTGGTCTTTTATTGGGGCAGACTATTGCAACTCTATAAAAAACAACAAGTTTCACTGAGTAATAGCTATGAGGATGGTCTCAAAGACTTCAAAGACTAAACTTATGAGTAAGGACATGGTTGTAGATTTGGGCCCTTTATAAGAAGGAACTCCAGCCAAGTAGCTAAAGAAGAGTTAAGAGAAATGACCTGCAAGCAGAAGAGAAGAATTATTCAGGGCAACACAGCACTGAATCCAAGGAACAAAAACTACAAATAAAATATGTTGGAGCGGCACATTCCATGGCCTTGTGTTTAAGAATCTTTCAATGGATACATTTGAAAGCCTGCTTTTAAGGAGTGGTAACTCAGTTCAAATTTGCTTCAGGGCTAAAATTTACAACACAGTCTTTTGGCTTGGGAGCCAGCTTCATTTAGAATAAGTGTAATACATTTGTGCTCTTTATTTCTACTATTCTCAAAAATCAAAAACAAAACATGACCAGATAAACAAATTTAAAAAATCTGACTTTGCTTATAAGCCACATAAAAGACAATATTAACCAGTCAAAATAACCCTGACCCCTACATTTATAACTCTGAAAAGGCCTACTTTGATGATTTTGGAAATTTCACTAAAAAGAAAAACAAAACAAATGTTCCATAAAAATTATATTCACTTGAAAAGAGAACTTTTTATTTCCATGAAAGATTGCACAGCATTATACCTGAGAGGCAGGGAACCCAAAATAAATAAAAAAAACAGAACAGTAAGATTTCCCCCATGGCTCTCTGAGTCAGGGAAGCCTGGAAAATGCTATCAGTATGACAGGTTTCTCTACGAAGGGAAGTAACCCAGAGATAGTTGAGAAAAATGGCAGTTTTTTCCCCTGAAATTCATAAATGACCAGAATCTGCACAACGGCACCACAGCTGTGCAAAACCTTGGTGATGAAATGCACAGACAGGTGAAATCCAGTTCATTTAAAGCTGTTTCAAAGCCCAACATTTCACATAACGTATGTTAAAAGATATGTTGCAAAGTGTATAAACTTTGGCTCAGCTTTAAGCAAGCAATGCAAAAATCCACTATTTTAATGGTTTTAACTTGAAACCAGTGGTTTTAACTTGAAACCAGAAATCAGGTAACGCTTAACTGTCTGCTGCTTGAGTCACAAGGATGCCTTTTTTCTCCTGGAAACCACCTCTCTGCTCTTAAATAATTTAAAAAATAATTAGTATTTAAATAATAATGACACCTGTTAATGATACTTTGTTCATTACAAGGTTTATTCTGGAACCAAAGTGAAAATCAGAAGGGCTTTGGAATCCTCAAAAGGGAAGAAAATACAATTCAATCTGTGTCTCTGATAATCTCTGGAATTTAAAGGCAATCCCCACTGTTTTCAGATTTAAGAGCTATGAAGGAAGGAACTTCACCCACCTTCTGCTTGCCTTATTCTCAACTACACATTCAAATGCAAGGCCTAGTTCCTCAGATGAGGCCAAGCTATGCTTTTGGAGAACGCAGAGAAGACAAAGACATTCTTACACATACCTAGTGCCTTGCTCTGCCACTGTGACCACTAAGGTGTCCACATGGGGGTGACAGCACTCATCAGCCAGGATGGTCCTGATTATGTCCCATCCACCCATTCCCAACAGGGAAATGCACTGGAGAGGCTACTTCAGGCTCACTCCTAGCAGCTGCTCTGAAGCACATTGGAGACAGAGGTCATGACAGCAGCCATAGAGACATGCCCAAGAGCATATTTCCTCCTGTGGGGTAAATGGGGAAGGGCACACTCAACGGCATGCCTACCAGGTCACAGTGCCACTGGTGTGCAGACAAGCTTTTAGACCAGGCTCTGGTTTTCTTCAAATTTGTAGGATATAATGGCCCAAGGAACTGTTCAGGCAGCTGTGCTCTTCACTCCATCTGGAAACTCCTCCTACCTTAGAAGACATTCAAATATATCTTCCTCCCAGAGAACTGTTAAACAATGGCAGTGAAGTAATTTTTACTGGGCTGCTTAAGCCAGCATTATGGCCCTGCCATGGAAAATGTCACAAGACCCAGAATTTGACCCATGATCTTTATATAAGTTAAACTTAATATTACAAAAATTAGGTACCTTGCAGACACAGTGTGACAGGGGGCAACTCTCGGGGCCAGGTCTCATGCCATCCCATCTACCTGTCTTTATGGGGCAGTCCACCCAGTCTCGCCTACCACAATTTTCCTGTTCCCATAATTGGTGGAATAATGCAGGAGGCTGCCCATTCCCAGCCCCAATGCCAGCAGGCACTACCTGTGGCTTCAAACCTCTCCTACACTGCAGCCCATGCCTCGCAGATGGCATCTCAGTTCCTAGCAACTCTGGCCCCACACTGGGTCCCATAACCCTCCAGTCTGGACCCCAACTATATCCTTTCCCATAAGGCAGCCTACTCTACCATCATTTTGGGCTGCTTAGCTCCCTGCATTGTTCCCCTCTCAGGTGTGCCCTTCCCCACCCAGGACCTTTGGCCACAGAGGCCCTGGCCTCACCTCCAAGGCCAGTCAGAAACCCAGGGCCTTGGCTCTGGGCATCCCTCGTGGTGGGCCCCCGGACCTTTTGACCCGTCTAGTTCTGGCCTCAGCATTGATCAGTCAAGGGGTGCCTCGAGTCAGGGTTCTGAGAAACTAGCTCACACTCTCTTACATAGGTCCTCCTTGGGCCCTACTAAGTGGTCATCCACACGGTTGTGGGAGCTGGGGTTATTAAGGTGCCCCAACCCATCTTTCACCAGGGAGGCCACGCATCCATGGCTGGGTGCAGTTTTAGGTCATGCCCAGGACCAAGAGCCTCCTGCTCTTACCTTCAAGATGTTCCAGCTGCAGCTCAGCCAAGTGATGTTTCTACCTGATCTGGCAGCAGAAAACTGCAGCCTTTATATCCCTTGTTCTAAAAATGGCTGCTGCCATCAGGCACCTGGTAGCTGCCTGACTCTGCCCTTAAAGTGGCAGACACCCAAAGGTGTACTGCCAGACACAGGCTATCTATAATAAAGGACTCAAGTTTCATGGAAGACTAAGGGAAAAATTCAAAAGAAGTAGTAGCTGTTGATTTTAAATTATATGAAAGCAGTGAAGTAGTGCACACAGTACTCTTTAACATTCAGATATGTGGTGTATGCTGCAAATGAAGGGTTTTAAACAAGGAGTGTGAATAAGTGGGAAATTATGTTAAAACAGCTCCTATCCCATTTTAACTTACATTCACACCATTCTCAGTCAGATCATGTAAAAAAGAAATCAACTTCCACTGTAGTCACACTTCCCAAATTCACACTAGACAGGCTTCTCATCTGCAGCATTCACGCATGAGCCATAATTATATATTATACTTACTAGGGCTTAAGCAGGTGTGTGGGGTTAAAAATCTGAACCACTTACAATAAGTACAGACAGTCAAAAAGCCTGAGGCTTAATCAATTCAGTCTTCACAGGTTAGTCTAAACTGTATAGATTAAACTGATAAGAAAATTAAACAAATATTCATTTTTTATTTTGGAAATGCAGCCACATGCCTGCAGTGGTTCAGGCCAGAAACTGGGGGACACTAGAGCACACCTCCCTGCTCAGCTGAATCAGACAGCTTGGGCCCAGGCTAGCCCACTGACCCTGCCAGGGGGAGGAACACAAGGGAAGATTTGTGGGGAAGGTACAAAGTATCTTGGGATACTGGGGGACTGTGAGCTAACTTGAATCTGGAGGGGTTCTGGGCAGAAGTTCAATGAACTGATTTAAACCTAAATCAGCTAATGATGATACTACATCCATCCAGGTTTATCTTTAACTCATTTTGGTGACATTGAGAGCAGTTTACATGCACTGAGCTTCTGTTGTGTTACAGATTTAAGCCGGTTTCTAATCACTTATACTGGTTAATTTCTGTCTGTAGCCTTAAACATCAGATGATCCGATCTAAACTCCCTAAGTCACAGGCCTGGTTTCAAATGGGAATATTTTCTGAGGTATAATCTGATATGGTTCTAGCTACTAAAATGTGTGAGGCCTACATAAGGTCCACTTGAACATGCTTTATATTTTTAACCAAATTTTTATCCAAGACGAAGAAATACTAATCAATAGTTCTTGGGTGTGAATTTCCTGGCAGAGAAGGCAGGGTTACCAATAAGAGTGTGGAGAGGATATTATGTACTTCAGCTGTTGCATTAGGTGAGTTGTAAATATATACTGACATTTCTGAGCCCACTAGCTTACTTTGCAGGGGCAAGTGTGGGTACAGTGAAGGAAAGAATGAAAAAAATAGTGTGAAGGTGAGAAAATAAAAAGCATACTTTTTGAAAGGCAAAGATCAATGAAACTGATAGAAAAGCAAATGGTAAAGGAAAACACACACTTGTACAGAAAATCCAACACTATTACTATAAAGCACGTACTCAGGAAAAGTCATCTCCAGCTAGGTACTTACAAGTAATATGAGTAGGAATATGCATTTCTTCTAAATATTGATGGCCAGTCAGATGAAGAAAATGTCCAAAAAGGGAAAAAAGGGGAAAAAAACATAATTAGACTTATTTTGTTTCTCTGAAATGTATGCAAATATATGTGCCATCCCTTGTACTGAACTGTTTCTTTTCTAAACCTTTCCTGAAAGGCTGACATAGCCAACAGGGTAAGAAGATAGATTTGGCATCAGGAAATGATGGATCAATTCCCAGCTTTGCTGTCAACTTGCTGTGCCACCTTGAGCAAGTCACTTCATCTTTCGTTGCCTCAATGTTCCCATTTCAAGAATGCAGCTAATGAAAACTTACCAATCTTTGTAAAGCACTTTGAGATCTCTGGATGAGAAAGCCTTAGTGGAAGCTAAGTATTACATCATAACAGTAAGTAACAGACAGTTGTACATCTTTTGACATCCTACCACATCTGAACAAAGAGAACTGATTTACCAAATCTCATCAAATTCTGAATTGGTGGGTGATAAGGACATGGCAAATGATTCATTATGGATTCTGGTAGAAACAAACATTTGATCTGTGGAGATGTACATGTTCCCATTCTATGTCACTACTTAATGACTGTTAGGCATTTCCTATAAAAGCCCTCAAAGAAGATTTAGCACATTTTGAATATTGAATTCTAAGGAAATATGTTTTAGCAAACATATGTTGCAGGTCATGGTGCTTCCTTGTTGGAAAACCTGTGCAAAGCCCCTTGTAGCAGGTCATTCCAAATCAGATATGGCACAATGTATTACACGGTATTACACATTAACAAACATGACAAGTCAGATCATTGTAGGTAACAGGCACAGTCACGACAGAAGTGGGGCAATGAAACAGAAGCTTCATCTTTGTAATTCTATAATTTTTTTTGTTGTAGGAACTACAAATACTGGGGTAGACTTTCAAAATGTAGGTGCACAACATGAATGTACAATATTATGATTAACCTGTACACACAATTATTCCAGCTGTATATGGACACTTAGTAGTTGAGCATGTGAATGGTTAATTAGGAAAATCTGTATGCATAGTTATCTGATTTGTGTGCATAATAGCAGCAATTAGCACACACACATTGGGCATGCCCTCACATTTGCATTTGGCACTCCTGTCTTTTTTGTTGCAAATATGACCTACTTCATTTTCTCGTTCACTCACAATCTGCTGCCTATGAAGAAATTTCCTCAGGGGGAGAACAGCTGACTACAGATGTATAAAACAATTAAACTGAAACAACACGTTTTGCCTGATTACTGGTCTTGTTACAAACTCAAAACTCAAGCCAGATTCTTCAAGGTTTTCCAAGCTTTTTAGTAACACTGGGTCCCCAAAACACTCATAGTTTCATGTTGAAATTGCATGGAATTCAGTGTTCTCTATCGTTTTATAGGATTCTGAATTAATTTCAACATACAAACAAAAAGTCAGGTGAAGACGTGGGAAGTGAAAACCTAAGAGGACAAAACCCAAGTAAACAATCCAAAAGGAACCCTTTGGAACTGAAACTGCTCCATGACACACAGTGGGCATATCTACTACGGATTGGACTAATTAGTTCTGCAATAAAGTGTCACCATCTAGACACGTGATACTATTAGGCTGCAGTATATTAATTAACTACACCGTAAGATAGTACTGCCCAGCGTGACAGGAGGCTGTCTCATGGCTGGTCTAACCATTGGCCCACCCACCTGCCTCACCTTGATGTAACAGAGAAGTTGTTTATAGGCGGGAGGCTGCCTATTTACTGCCAGATGCCAAGGGCGTTAATACGCAGCTCTGTACCACTTCTACACCATGTCCCATGCTTGCCAGATAGCATCCATTTCCACTATTACTAATGACATTATTGGGCCCCCAACTTGGTCTATGGCCCACTCAGGCCTCAGGTATCTGTCAACATGCCTGGACCCCAGGACCCACTTAGTGGGCCTGGGTCATGTGCTTTTCTCTTAGGGTGTGCTCCCCCTAGCCTGAGGACTCCATGGGGTCACTCACAAGGCAGTGGGCACTGAGGCTTTCTGGTACCCCATACTTACCTTTCACTGGGAAGGCACAGGTGTGGCATTTCCTGAAGACTATCCCGTCATAGGCAGTCCCACCACACCATTTAACCCCAGCAGGGTGTAGTTTCAGGTCATGCCCCAGGACCAGGAACCTCCTCCCTCCCCATAGCCCCTTGCCATAGTTCCTACCTGACCTCCAGGTATTCTAGGAGCAGCAGATCTCCAGCTGGTGATGTTAGTCCAGCAGCATCCCTCCAGCAACTGCCAGCTCAGCTCTGCGTACCGTACCTGGGTTTATACTGAGGATGCCCAGCCCCATGCTCCAATTCAGGAGCCCTCTTGTGGTCATGTGACTGCCTCTTTAGGATGAACTGCACTTGCTAGCTCCTCCACAGCCTGCTCAAGCCTCTTAAAGTGGCAGCCACGCCAGGTGCCCTGCTACGCCTAACATAAGTAGTTATCTAGTTCACTGAAATGTATGTGTAGACACTGACCAGGGCTGTCTGGGGCACAAGGATGATACAGTTTGAGAGTGCCCGCTGGCTATCCCTGCACTGTAGCACCCTCATGCCCCAGCCAGCCCCTCTGCAGCACATTGAGCCTGGACTGGCAGACTGACCCCTGAGGCCCTCTGCCAGCCACAGCTGCTCTGACCTGGTTCAATAAGCTGCAGTCCTGGGTGCACATGCAAATATTTTGTCCTAGAACAAACTCTAACACAAATTGCACTGGAGTTTACTGAGTTGAATTAATTTCACATGTAGATTTGCCTAGTGTTATCAATTCTAATGATTTTTTGATAAATGTCATCATAGTCTGTATCTTCCCTTAAATCCTTGCCACCCAAATTGAGCAATTGCAAAAAAATCTCAGCTTTCATTACAAAAAAGGAAGCCCCAAATTCAGCTCTGCCTTTAGATGGTTACGTAGCACATACACAACTCAAAGTAGCTGTACAAGTGACCTTTTGGGCCAGGTATGCAATTAGGCCCCCCTCTACATGTCACAGGTATTATGAAATTAACTGGTTAAATTTGCAATTAACTGAGATCAGCTATACATGCAAAGTAGCTATCATGCCATAAAAAGGTCCAACCATCTAGAAAGTTAGACCTTGAAAATGTGTACTAAATTTATATCTGGTTACTATACAGTTTTAATTTTCACTGTAGCAAGGTGCCCCCTGTAGCTGGGAGCCCTGTCAGCTGTGGGGACTTTCAGTCCTGGCAGCACCCAGCAAGTGCAGACTCCGGTTCCAGCACTAGTCCACAGCTGCTAGGACCCAGAGTCCTCCAGTTGAGCATGCTGGGTCCCAGCAGTACCCCATGGTGCCAGGACCGAGCATCCCACAGCTGTCTTGGGAGCTGTGCAGTGAAGCTGTGATGTCCCAGCCCTGAGGGTGCGTGCCGCACCCCGGGGACTCAGACTACAGCTGCTGCAATCTTGCAGCTATGGAGACAGACCATGCACCCCCAAGGCTGGGAGATTGCAGCAGCTGGGATCTCTCAGCCTCTAGGGGGGCTCCACATCCCCCTGAAGCTGGGAGATCACAGCTGCTGTAATCCCACTATGTACATGTGGCATTCCTATTCTCCTGGGGAAGGCAAGTAAATCTCACAAAAACAGGAAAGCCCTGTCAAGTGAGGACATGTAAAGATGCCCATAAATGCTACACACTGTCTCTAAAAGGGAGTTGGACTTTGGCCTAAATGTTTAGTGCTCAAAGATGCAGACAAAGCTTGAATATTGGAACTATAAAGAGTCAAAACCCAGAAGGCAGATGCAAAGAGACCCCCTATTGTTTAGATCTAACTTGGCAAATTTTTGCTTGCTTGCAGTTGACAATTCTATATACAGCAATGGGGTTGACAAATCACTCTTCCCTTTTAAATGATGTTATAACAAATCACCAAAAATGAATCGAAGAGGGAGAAAATCTAAAAGTTCCAAAAATAAATAAATAAATAAAGACAAATGCTGGAATCCAAGGAGGTGCTTTTCATTTCTATCCATTTGCAGGTGATCTTCCGTGTGCCATTTCCTCAGTGTCCTCTTATCTCCTACTGAGGATGTCACCAGAACAGTTTTCTGTAAAGCCAAAAATAATGCAGTCTAGGATTTCCCTTGAATGATCCATTAGAGCTGACCCATTAACTAGCTAAATTCAGCTCTTGAACCACTATGACTAAATTTAATTGGATTTTGAGGTTTTTGAAGGGCTAGGTTCCCGATTTCTATTAAATAGCATCTGACTCAAAAGAGGGAAGGGGAAGTTGTTAGGACCAAATTCTAATTAGTCTCTTTTTCTGTAAAGGCACATTGTATTTGTCCTAGGAGAAAGCCTTTTGTCCTCAGATCCTACAGATGTACAAGTCCATTGCCTGCTTCAAGGCCCTGAAGTATACAGGATAAAACGTGCTGGTGCTTTTTCCCAGAACATGACCATGGACTTCTGCAGATACATTGTGGGTTGTTCCAGGGCCAAGCTGGCCAAGCTTTGGGCTCTCACCTACTACCAACTAGCAAAGGAGAAGCAACGGAAGTTGAAAGTACAACATGGATAAATGACTGAACTGTGCCAGTTTTGATCATGGTTAAATCCTAGAATAATAAGATCTGACTCAAATGAGACAGCTATTTAAAACCTTTGACTTGTCTAGGCATTTTTATTAGTAAAACTTAGATAAATAAAAGCAGGTAGTTCCCCCATTATCAGTGTTTTTTTGAGTCTGGATACATCAATAGCCACCCATCTGGGTACAAATACATTCAAAGAGATAATCATACACATGAATGGCAAATCTCTGAGAGCCAGTGAAGTTCATCCATCCTCCTTTCTAACCCTGTAGAGATGGGGAACCATGTAAGTATCAATACAAGCAGTATAAACCTCAAATAATAATATTACCCGGATTCTTTCCCCACAGGCTGTTCCCAGTCCACAGTCACTTTCTCAGATTACTTGTCCTGTCCCATCTAATTCTTTGGTGCTGAAGCTATTTGGCCCCATGGGCCTAATCCAGTGTATTTGGTCAGTCTACGGATGTGATGTGGCATGCAAGGTGGAGTCTATGGACCAAACCAACAGCTTTCACAAGACCTGGCTATGGACCTGTCTTAATTCTCAGGGCCTTTAATTCCCTTGCCTTATCATATCCATGTATTTTTCTCTTTCCATGCAGATTAAGGAGTTTTCTCTTCCTTGCTGCTTGGGGTGAGAGCTTGGAAGTGAGACATAATCTTTAGAGCATCAAGTCTCCCTGTTTCAGTTCTGGTACTGTTCTACAATAACCTACAGCAGCCCAGAACATCAGCTACAGAGATCTACCGACTCCCCACAGACTTCAGCATGCTCAAGGTACCCAAATTCTTCTGAGTTTTCAGGTGCAGAGCTGAAGCATATTTCAAATGAATGTGAACATAACTTGTTCTGTAACTTAGTGCTTTGCTGAATTGGAGAATATATTTGCATAGAAAATTAGGGTTGGAAGGGAGGTCATCTAGTCCAACCTCCCTGCTCAAAGCAGGACCGTCCCCAACTAGATCATCCCAGCCAGGGCTTTGTTTAGCCCAGTCTTATAAACCTCCAAGCATGGAGATTCCACAGCCTCTCTGGGTAACCTGTTCCACCCTCCTAGTGAGAAAGTTTTTCCTAATATCTAACCTCAACTTCCCCTGCTGCAACTTGAGACCATTGCTCCTTGTTCTGTTATCCGCCACCACTGAGAACAGTCTAGCTCCATCCTCTTTGGAACCCCCCTATAGGTAGTTGTAGGCTGCTATTAAATCCCCTCTCAGTCTTCTATTCTGCAAACCAAATGGGTGCCCGTAGACAAGCATGTAGGCTGCACCAATGTGCTGCAATTACAGTGCATTACAGCAGACTCGATACTCGAGCGTGGTAATTACTGTCCTTCAGCAGTCTCCCATGTCTCGTGCATAAGCATTCCAGCAATTAAAAATGGTGGAAGGGGTGCTTGAACTAAAGCTCATCAGATGAGCTTTAGTTCAAGCACCCCCTCCACCATTTTTAAGTGCAGGGATGCTGATACATGAGACACTGTGGTGCTATAATTAGAACAAGTCTCAGAGCAGCTCTAATTAAAGCACCATCCCCTCCCCACCCCCAGAGCACATGTAAAAGTGCCCAATAAGCACAGTTCCCTTAGCCTTTCCTCCTAAGTCATGTATCCCAGGCCCCTAACCATTTTCGTTGCCCTCTGCTGGCTGGACTCCCTCCAATTTGTCCATATCTTTACTGTAGTGAGGACCCCAAAACTGAACACAGTACTGCAGATGTAGCCTCACCACCACTGAATAGACAGGCATAATTGCTCCCCTCAGTCTGCTGGCAACAATCCTATTAATGCAGCCCAGTATGCCATTAGCCTTCTTGGCAACAAGGGCGCATTGTTGGCCCATATTCAGCTTATTGTTCACTGTAACCCCTAGGTCCTTTTCTGCAGAGCTGTAATATCGATAATACAGCTTTTAAAATATATATAAAAAAATGCTGCCAGAATTTTTTATTAGTAGGAAAATTAAGAATTTTTCTTGGCTTTGTTTTGGAAAAAAACCTAAAGCATTTTGGCTTGGATGCGCTAAAAAGAAGATTAAAGAAAACAAAACAAAACTTCACCCCACTCTCCAAACCAAGCCTGAGGGAAGCTGTTGATATGCAACAAAATCAAGCCCAAATGGTTAGTTTGGCAAAGTTATAAAGTAACTGAAAACAGAGTTTTTAATGGGAAGTGTCACACGAACAATAATACATGATGCAACAAAAGCCCCATCTATCGCATAGGCAGAATGTCTTTCATAAACAATGGTATAAACAGGACAAGCAGGAGTTTCCCCAGTGAATATACAGATCCCTGTAGAGCACCTCCTTCCTACAACACAAGCATCTGCCACTTTGTAACAGACAGCTGGGTTTTATTTAATTAGTTTAATGTTCAGACACTAATCCAGAAAAAAGGAGCTAATTTTCTTAGAAGAATATAATCCTAGACCTTATATACACCCATATTTCCTTTTTTGCTAGCACCAGCAATTTGAGGAACTTATTTACAGTACACCAGTGACAGACTGTCTGATCCTATTTATTCAGTTGTATACTTAAAGGGGTCACTAGAGGCTCAGTTTTCTCAAACTTATAACTCAGAAAAACATCAAATTCTTGACTCTCTAGAGGCATGTAAGTCACAACAGTTAAAACTGTTCAGATAAAAAAGGACTGATGACAATCCAAATACTTACGGAGTCCAAACAGTTAAATCATATTTGCTCATCCAAAAATTATACAAATGTCTATTTGGGCTTCAACAAGAATTACTAACTAGCTGTATAATTTATTATTCCTTATATCTGAAAATATTCAAGTAATTCAACAAATGAACAATCTACCATCTGCACAGTATTGACAAAGTCCTTGATGTCTACATACCATGTTGGAGCTTTGAAATTGGGAACCTGTCTCACTGGAGATTTGTCAGCACTGAGAAAGTGAGTGACATTTTATCTATTATGATTTGAAGTACATAGAAAACAGTCATATTTACAAATATGTTAGCTGATCATTGTCAGCTCTTGGGTTAAATGAATATCTTTTAGCCAATATATGTTAACGGTCATTAATTTCCCCACTGTAGAAAACTGCTGGGTGGCTAGGTACATGTATTAAACCTTAAATAAGTCAATTTAATTAAATCATATAGTCCAGTTTGGAAGCTTCACAAAAAGAACTAGAAGGATTTGAAGATGGCTAAAATCAACTGAAGATTAGGTCTTTGCCTAACTTTTCATATAGGGTTTCAGGGAACCCTCTGGTTTACATAATCCAAAAGCAATCTTGGATTATTTGACATTCTTAATCTGAGTTATATTGCCTTCTTTTCTCTCTCCTTTCTGTCTCTGCACTGATTAAGCAAAATGCTTCATTCAGGAAAATCAAATGCATTGTGTCTATTACTGATTAGGTATACTGCTCTGGGCCACAAGCAGATGTCACTGTGATATCTTCCAGCTTCATCTGAAGGTACTGCCTCAAGTTTGTCTAATTAAATTACTTCCTTTCTGCATCATTGCCTTGAAAGACAAGACTATCTTATACTAGTGCTTCTGTTGGCTAAAAGATGATTCTTTTTTCTAAGTGAGCTTGAAATCAAAGAGGTTAAACTGCTTGTGTTTTTGCTTGTACAACAAGAGAGCAAATTTGCTGTGAAATAATGTATTAATCTGTACTGTGGGTGTTTTAAAACCACAAATCTCAAGAAGTCTAAATCAATCCATGGCCCAAGACAGCATTTCCCATTTTAAGATCTGGTCCCAATACACCTTTGCATGCAACGAATGGGTTTTGTAGGCTCATTTTCATCTTTAAAGGACAACTGATCATATTCCATCCCTTCTCCCCACTCCCTCAATCTCAGTTCAACATGCTTGTCTGGTCCATTCCATAGTAGCCCAGAATCGGTACAGTAAGTATACATACAGATTAATATCAAGTTGTGCAAGGAGTGGTGGCTGAAGTAAGCTTCCAGAACATAATCACACAGTGTCCCCGCCTTTAAAGTGGAAAAGATTTTCCAGGAAAGTAGCCAGTTGTACTCTAATATGACTCAACATTGTTGTTGATATAACATAACCAAGGCTATAGACAAAGGGGTACAAACCGCAGTGATTTTTCCCACACGTAGTGAAGAAGGGAAAAATGGATATTGAAGATATAGAAAGAAATGCAATGTTCAACTGCTTGAGAACAGATTCTGCGAAACAAACATCATGTTCCTTACCCCCCACCCACTAAATTTCCATGATCTTCATATTCTAATTCTAAGATCCTGATCCTGAACTACTTATATTTTTCACACCTGGAACTAAGACTATGGACAAACATGCCTTTTAACCACTTTAAAAGTGGAGAAATAACTGCTGCTTGGGATCATATATTACCTGTTATGATCTTTAATGTCTGCCTACTTCTTTAATGATACAAGTTAATGACATCACTCTAACTTTGACCCTGATTGAAACAAGGTTTAAACAAGGTTTAAAATTACAGGGCAATGCTACATTTATGTTGTTACAGAATCATGTACATATAAGTTTCATTATAATAGTTATATGACCTTATATTAGTATCCTTTGACACTGATGCAATTGTTTTATTTATCTATATACCTTAACTTGTGTACAATTAGCGCTTTTGCAGGACTTCAGCATGAAATGGTGGGGAACAAATGAGAATGGTCCAACTTGCAAGAATTGTATCAGTTATGACAGATGAAGTACCACAAAAATCTAACAAACACATAGGCTTGGTTTGGACCTGAATATCCCTATGCACCCATATGAACCCAAAGGGAGCCAAAAAAAAAGAGGAAAAACCCTGTGTTGTCTACACATACCATATAAATGACTTCTTGATACTGTAGAGAGCCCCTGGGTTTCCTCCTGGACACTAGATAATGTTTGTTTATATAGTGCAGCCAGGACACAGTTTCAGCTCCTAAAAGTTAAACCTTCTCTCATACACAAGTAGTTACTTCTCTCTGTTCCTCTGAAAACATTATGCAAGATTTTGTCCACTAGTGACCTGACATTTCTGATGGACTTCAAACTTCTATTACAAGAGTGAGGATTATGTAGATCCTTTACAGGACTAGGTAAATATACCACTATTTTTTCCTGATATAGATAAATATAGCTCCCCTTCAGCAGCATAAGGATGCAGCCCAGAAGCTGGAGTGCAGGGGGCAGACGTGGTTTCCAGTTGTCACTGCAACTGTAATTGCATGGCTGTCACTAGCAATTGCTTTTTTGTGCCCCCACCTCCATCCCCCAAGTCAACACCCGGGAGCATTGCCCTGCTCACTAGGGCTGTGCGAAGTTTTGGTCACTGATTCAATTTGATGGAGATTTGGCCCGATTCAGTGGCTGAATCTCTGAATCTGAATTGAATCAGGAAACCCATTCATTTCTCTGAATCAAATTGGAACCCTCCAAATTGATTCAGTGAGATTTGGAAAGATGCGACGATTCAGACAGACACAACTTTAAATGTTTTTTTCTACATACCTCAAGGTACCGTGTGGCTCGTGAATGCTGTGATGCTGGGATAGATGCAGTGTCCCAGAGGAGTGTGTGTGTGGGGGGGGGGAGGGGGCGCTCCCCAGCATGCTTGGCAGCAGACCTGGAAGTGGACCAGAAGCATTCAGCTCAGTGACTGGTGCCTCCTGGGTCTGGGGAGGCACTCGGGGTCCCACCTGGCCATGCGCTCGGTGGTGGACCCAGAAGTGGACTGGAAGTATTTCTAGTCCACTTCAAGGTTTGCTGCTGAGCATTCAGAGCCCCACCCCCATACTCCTATGACACACTCCATCTGCCCCATCATCACAATGTTCACAAGCCTCCTAGTGCCTTGAGATATGTAGAAAAAACATTTAAAGCTGTATCTATGGCTGAATCGCTGATTCTCCAAATCAGCATCAAATCTTCAGATTCAGATGAACTGAATCAGGGACAGTGATCCGAATCAACTAACTGAATCACTGTCCCTTATTTGGGCCAAATCCAAACCCAAACTGAGTACGGCCCATTTCACACACCCCTACTGCTCACCCTGACCTTGTTATGCCACTGCTCCATTTCACTCAATGAGATTAGTGGAGTCAAACTGAATTATGAAGATCTGACTCAGCATCTCCAGAGGAGCAAATTACTTACCTATATTTCTGTTCGTTTGGATCCTCTGTGATCTTACTTTCAAACTGTGTTGCTGGGAGATTGAGGAAGAGCAACAGGCTAGTTCAGCAGTAAGCATGAATCCTGCCCTGGTGTTTTTTTAAGATGTACAGAACAAAAAGCATGGGCATGATTCATGTCAGAGAAATGGGTTTTACAGAGAAATTTGATGGAAGAGAAAAGGGACTATTACCAAACAAATATATTCAAATAAGACCCCCAAACTGGACTAAAACAAAGAGACTAAAGGATTAAGAATGGGAGACTCTAATCTATTTAATTTCTATGTAAACCTATACACAGGAATTCTGCAGCATGTACTAGAAATACTGAAATTAATACACAGTCTGCAACAGGAAAAACTGGGACCTGAACTTCAATATGTATTACAGATACCCATACACTAAGATGAGTCCTAGGCTTTCATGATCTCCAGGGACTATGACTGAAGTATTTATGTGTGTACACACTAACAAAATAAGTGCTTATACACACTTTGCCAGTTTGTGGTTTCAAGTCCAAAGTAGAGCATTAACATTTACAAAAAAGTGTATGTCCTGACCATTTCAAACAAATTACTTTCTCAAAAAATCTCTGACTCTAGCAACTGTCTATTTTATATTCTAAGTCACAGGAAAACTAACGCCAATAATGGGCTTATGATCACAATCAGAAAGTTATTGTTTCTTTTCTTTACAGATATTTGAGTTATAACTATACTATAACACGGGGCAAGAAAAATGTGGTCAATACTCAAAGGCCTGGGGAAGGTGTGGCATTATTCTGTATATCATGATTGCTTTACATCAATCATGTCCTTAAAATCTTGCCTTTCGATCTGAAAATAAAAACATCATTTAAGGGCACATGTGGGACTCAGAAGAGATGGGGAAAGGAATAAAAAACTAAAATAAGACCTAGAATAAGATCCAGCTCAATTTCTTTTCATGAATTTTTTTTTCTATTTTTCACTAGAGATATCTCATGTTTTCTGCATATGACTTGAGAGCTCCTGGATGCTGGAAACAGATGTAGCATTTAGGTGGGCTATTAAACAAGGGTGCAAAAAACATGACTACAACACACACACACTTCAATTTTTCCCCACAAAACTTCAAATATTTGTGCACAACTAAAATTGAGAACAGTAGCTGCAAAACCCAGAACATCCACAATATCCATTCAAGTCAATGGGAGCTGAGAGTATTCATTGTCTATATAATTAACTAAAAATCAAAATATTAATTTATTTGAGATGCAAATGAATATAGTAGATGAACATGTATTTTAGCAGGCATAGTCAGCAGTGCCCTTATCTAAAATATTTAGTAACATGGATTTGGAGCAGTGGCAAGAGAGCTGGATGTAAGTGTTTATTAATTTTTAGGAATATGTGTTTGATCCTGCAAACCCATCTCACATGACTATTTGTTATTTGTTATTCATGCATGCAATTACTTACTTATGTAAGTACAACCAGTTAGATCTTATTTCACTTGTTAGACATCTAACCAGCAACTGTCAAAGTGGAATTCTAATCCAGTTTGCTTAATACCCTGGAAAAATATGAACACTTTTACTTCAATTTACCCTTAATACTAAATCATAAAATGCAGCAAGGAGGAAGAAGACCCTCTCACCTTTGTGACAACAACTTTTCAGGGGCTTAAACTGGATTTCACTTAGATATTTAGATGTCTAAATGCTACTTCAATGCCTAACAGGTTGAATAGGATTGTGTCCTATCTAATGAATACAGAGATGGGTAAGACAGCTCAGATTTCATTGTGCCAAAATAATATTGAAACTTAGGGTTAGCATCAGAAAATTGACTGGTAAAAATAAACACAAAGTATCTCCCTGGTACTAAACTATTGCTATCATCTCTCTTTCTCTATAGTAAAAGCAGGGCTTTTAAAATGATGAAAGGGAAGCCAGATGCAAGCTTTGTTCTATTTTGAAGGCTGAATGTCGATGGTTCACAAAGAAAGCATACAGCCATACAAATGAACTACTGGAAAACTTTGCTTCTATGTACACCAGCTTCATAATGTTTCAGTCAAGCATAAACTAAAACTCTCAGAAAAACTTCTATCCACAGCAAAGTCAAACCCTCTGTCCAGCTGAACAGATGCTTTAGAGCAGGGTTGTCAAACTCATCTGGCCCATGGATCAGATCCGGATCAGACCCACAAACAGGCCCCACCTGCTGGATCCAGCATGTGTCCTGCTCCAGCCACTCAGAATCCATGATACACATGGCAGTAGCTCCAGAGTTGCGGGGGCTATGCTACATGCAGTGGCCAGTCAGGGGCTGCAGGGCTGCACTCCAGGCAGTGGCTGCTCTGCTGTTCCACGGTTGTATTGTATGCAACAGCCAGTCCAGGATATATGACGTTGGATCTGGCATGGAGCCAATGTATGCTGGAATTTGTGCTGCATACAGTGCAGTACCAGAATGGCTTAAGTGGGCACTGTGTGTGGCACACAGGCTCATCTGGTGCACCCCGCATGCTGTCTGTGGGTCTGGATGATAGGGCTCTGCAGGGCAGATCTTTGACACCCATGCATTAGAGAAAGGGCCATTTGTATGCATGCCCAAGCAAGTTGGAGACTTAATAATCCTCCTGGAACAAGCCATTCTAGCATCTTTTCATCTAAAAAAAAGAAGACAAATGTAGATGACTTTTGTCTGAGATCTCTTTTGCATTTCATAGCCATGTATTTGATAATTGCATGGGAATACTATATGCATCTACATCACATCTCTCCTCTTACCAAGTGCACAAAAAAGGACAGTTGTGAAATAAAGGCAAGTTTAAGAAATATGCAGAACAGAAACACTGGAAAACAGCTCAAATCCTATTTTAATAATACCATTTGTGCCTATTTAGTGTCATTAATTTCAGGATCTGAAAGTGCTTTACAAACAGCCTCAACATCTCTGTGAGGCAATGTTACCCATCCCCCTACCCTGCTTTTTACCCAGTGGGAGAAGTGACTTGTGAAAAGTTATGTTATGATGCTGAGAAACGGTAGACAAAGCCTGGAGGTCTACATCCATGTTTCATGCCCCGGTGTTCCTGCGCACCCCGCCCCGGGAAAAAGAACGTTCTAACTAGAAGTCTTTCATTCATGTGATCATCTACATTTTCATAGCTAGCCTAAGAACTCTGCTTTAAGAGCTTAAAAGGATGAGTCTCATCTCCCCATCTCCACCTTTCTGCTGGGGTCCCACAAAATGATTTCCCTGGTCTCTTTCTCCTTACAGGGGAGTGGGGGGGAGAGGGTGCATCAACAGAGCAAAGCTAAAGGAGCCACTGGGTAGCATGCTTCCACTGCAACTTAGATAGGTTCCTAGTTATAGACCCTCTAAGCTAAAACCTTGATTTCTCTCTTCAGTATCTCCTTGTGAATGTCTAGTTATCAGGTCAAGGTCAACACAGCTAAAGCACACAGATACATTTCCTCTGCACCAATCACTTTGCTACTCTTCTCTTGATCACTGGGGGTAACAGTACCAACCTGCCTGTAGCTTAGGTGACATCTTTGACTCAGATGACTCCATACGTTCTGACTAACTAGATGCTTGCTGATTCTTTTTGCATGACACCCTTAAAATATGGCCTTCCTTATCCATCCACACAGTTAAAACTCTTACCCAATCCCTTATCATTTTGCATTTCAGTTATTTGGATCTCTTGTCCAGCTTCTCAATGCTTGCACAAAATACCTGAAATTTTCTCCCATGCTGCCCCCACCATGTTTGGCAAGAACATCATGTATATATTTGCAATGCTACTTCATGATTTTCTGTTAGAACCCTCCTTCTCTGTGATGGTTAGGCAAAAAAACCTTGAAAACTGCTAGACTTGGTGGGCCAGGATCACTGCCTATTATGCTGACCCATACTGTCTCCTGTTCTTTCCCATCTCTATCTTTCAGCCGTCAATTGTCTTATATTTATATTTTAAATTCCTTGAGGTAGGGACCACAACAGTGGTCTTCTTCCTCCTTCATGAACACAACTGGAGTCTTTTATCTTAACCAAGGTGAAAAATTGAGTGAAGTTAAAGTTATCTTAACCAGTAGGTCAAAAATGAAGCAAAGCAGAGACTTACCTTCTTTTGATAGTGAGCATTGCTCCCAAGAGGATAATAACAAACATCAGAAGCCCAGCTATAACTCCAGCCATTTTCACTGTGCTGTCAACTTGTTTTTCTGGCTCCACTGCATTGGAATTCTGGGTGGAAGCTCCTTAAAGTTGGAAGGAGAAAGGAAAAAAATAAAGGGGAAGTGTATTGAAAAAAATCTCATAATAAACAGGTTTTAATGATTGTTTTAAAACCCAGTAAAGAAACTCCATAAAATCAAAAAGCCATATAATCAAATGGATCAAAAACCCATACATGTGTGAAAAAGGAGGAAACCCATTTCTGGGTTAAAACCTGTATAATCAAACTCCAACAGACCAATTGTTGATCAAGCCTGAAACTGTGCCAATATTAGTTATTACCAAATATTTCAGAGAAAGTTATAAGGCTTTTTCCTCTGACTAGTTGTACAATGTTACATCAGACAGGGGAAATTTTGTCTTCAGATGACTGTCATCTTATGCCCAGAAGCAGGAGAATTAATAGTAATTGGAATTTTCATCCCATGTAGTTTAACAGCAGTTCTTAGTCACTGAAGCACTGAACTGCAGAAGGTTTGCAGTGAAATATCTCCATAATAGTTTTGTAGTAACATTTTTCCCTTCTGAAATTGGAAAATAAACTATACCATTGTTCTGGATTTTGTAAATGTGCACTGACAATTTCACTTTGCTACAATCATTAACCCAACCCAAAGAACACACCTCCACATTGTCTACTTTGAGCCATGGACGAGTTCTGCTCTGACTTTTGCAAAAGACGTGTGATTTTTATCTCAACCAAAGCGTATCACATAGGCACTTAAGTATCAAAAAGATTTATACATTTGGGGTTTGCAAAACTTTTCTTTTTTCATTTACTTGTCAAGCTCTGACTTCAAGGTTCTTTCTCCCTTTCAACAACTGAGGACCTTTCAGAATGTGACTACTTATTTAGATAGAGGAGTATACTGAAGCCCATTGCACACCTGTGTTCCATATGCTTCAGTACTTTTGGTATGAATACCCTTCCAGAAACAGCTCAAAATACTGAGTATGACCTAAAAAGCCCAAGCGAGGTTGAATCTTGTCTACCCTAGAGACTGAGACAAATGCTGACTGCTGTTATACCACGGCTATATTTATTTAGTGCCTGCTGAAATCACTCTACTGACTAGAGTTACTTAAATCTGTACTGGCATAATTGAGATCAGAATGTAATCCTGTGCTCCACCAGCTGGATCTTCATGTTTGTAGATTCTAAATTTGAACACTCAGACAGAAAGTACATGAAGGATTGAGAACAGAGCAATATTGTACCACAAGACCCTTGGGGTTTGCTTTGCTGATTTCTTTGGCAAAAGCTTGAGTTTGCTGATCTTCAGGAAAAATTGCCCCCAAATTGCTATTCAGTAGAAAGTTTGTAGAGAGAGAGACTGAGCAAATCAACTTTTACTGAGGCAATAGGGCATACCATAGGTTATTTTTCTGTCAATGTGCGAGTTTGCAATGTGTTTTAAAAGGTCTGTACCTGCAAAAAAGTCACCGTGAATATATTTGCCTAATTTAAATAAATGAATGTAGAGGATATAAACCCTCCCCCCCCCAACTCTGGCTTGGGTAATGCTCTTCAATGCGATGAGGATTTGGTTCTAAAATCATCCAGGGTGTACTGCCCTAAGAATCTGTTTTGTTCTCATCAGCTGATGACAGGAAAACATGAGACAATGGCAGGTACATTAAAAGGAGGCACTGGCTTCCAAAAAATACCAAAAAACACATACACTTTCAATTTCCACCTTAATGGATTAGACACACAAAATCTGGTATGAAGCCCAAACCAGCCAGACAACACACTTCACAATTTCTGGGTGCTTAAAACCCAGGATTTGTTGTGGAATCATTTCTGGTCCATGCAAATCAAATAGTCTCTTTAAATGAAGGCTCTCACTTAAACTCATCCCTAGCCTGTCTTACTCGTATGAAATGTCTGATACCTGGAGATAGTTCATATGAAACCCGCTACAGGAGAAGCTGACAATGTTTTGAAGGTCAGAAATGAAGTATAGTATTCTCCCCTATAACATCTTCCATGCTTCCATGGCACAATGGTGACTTTTTGTTCAAGATGCCTTATTATATTGCATGAGAAATTCAAAGCCCTTGCATGCCTTAAAATAAATGTGCATAATAGAGCTGTGCAAAGCTTCTGTTGCTGATTCATTTTGGCAGAGATTTGGCCCAATTCGGCAGCTGAATCTCTGAATCTGAATTGAATCAGGAGACCCTTTAACATCTCCAAAGCAAATCAAAATGCTCTGAATTGATTTGGAGAAATTCGATGATTTGGACATAGACTATAGGGCTGTACGAAATGGCACCATTCCATTTCAACTCGTGTTTCAAAGTTTCAATGAAACAGGGTTTCGTTTTGAATTGAAACCACTATTCCATTTCATTTCATTGAAACAGTGACTCTGTTTCAACATTTTACCCATAGGCTATAATGGGGAAGCTCAAAACAGCCTCTCTCATTTGGCAGACAGATCAGAGGGCCGCAACCCCAGGAAGGCTGCGGGGGTTGTGCCAGTCCTCCCAGGGTTGCGGGCCCCCAATCTGCCTGCCAGATGAGGGAGGGAAACTGGGTGCTGCTGCATGGGACTGGAGAACTGGGGAAGAGAACTGAGCCCGATCACTCAGTTCCCCTCCCCAGTGCTGAGATCGATTGGGCTGGGGCAGGGAACTGAGCCAAGCTGACCTGAGTTCCCCTCCCTAGCACTATGTTTGGGCTACAACTGCAGTGCTGGGAAGGGGAACTTAGCTCAGCTGGGCCGAGTTGCCTTCCCCAGCCTGGTCATAGTGCTGGGAAGGGGAACTGAGCAATCGAGCTCAGTTCCCTTCCTCTGTGCTGCGACTGGCTTCCTAGCCATGGAAGGCAGCTCAGCTATGGGAGGTGGGGAGAGCCAGGGCTGCGCTCCCTGCCCAGCTGAGCCACATGGAGCTCCAGAGCTACTGAGAGCACAGCCCTGGTTCTCTCCTGTCTCCCAACACCTGGCTCCTGATTGCTTCGAAACTTGAAACGTTTTAAAACTTTTGAAATGTTTTGACCAGCCTCATTTTGTTTTGAGGTTGTTTTCAAGGCCTTCATTTCATTTCACTGTTTTGAGCTCAAAAAGAGTCGAAACAGCGTCGAAACAAAACAGCCGGTGAAATTTCACACAGCCCTAATAGACACAGCTTTAAATGCTTTTTCTACATACCTCAAGGTACCAGGCAGCTCATGAACTCTGAGATGGTGGGGCAGATGGTGCATCCCATGGGGGCATGGTAGGGGGGGTGGTCCCCAGCACGCTCTGCAGTGGACCCAGAAGTGGACCAGAAGCACTTCCAGTCCACTTCTGGGTCCACTGCAGAGCGTGTAGGGGAACCTCTCTCTACTCCCCAGCTTGGCAACTGGTGCCTCCAGGTCTGGGGGGGTACCTGGGGTCTCACCAAAGCTGATTGCCAAGCCAGCGGAGTGTGAGTGGGGGGTCCTCTGTGTGCTCAGCGGTACACCCGAAAGTACTTCCGGTCCACTACCGGGTTTGCCTGCCAAGCATGTGGGGGCCCGTACCCCATGCACTGCTGTGGGACACTGCATCCACCCCAGCATCTCAGCATTCACAAGTCATGTCTGGTACCTCAAGGTATTTAGAAAAAACATTTAAAGCTGCATCTATGGCCGAATTGCTGGTTCTCTGAATCAACATTGAATCTTCAGATTTGGCTGAATCAACTAATTGAATCACTGTCCACCGATTCAGGCCGGATCTGAATCTGAACTGAATATGGCCCATTTCACACACCCCTAGTATACAATATCTACATATTTAGCAAGTATTTGAACAGAACATCTGCAGTAGGTGATTTGATATGGCACACAATGCCATCTGCTAGAGAATCACTCAAGACATGAAGCGTGATTCTGAAGTACCTTTGAAGTTGTGTGACAGCCTTTAGAGGATCTTCTAGACATACTTGCAAAACTTCATAAAGCATATATAACATGTATAATTAAATAAGTCATTAATAGTGCATTTATATACTGTTCTGGCACTTTAATTATGCCATACAATATGTTTAAAAAGTATTCTTAGTTTAGGACATTCAGAAGATGGCATTCTTCGTTTTGAGTCCAGTATGAGGACAGAGAACATGATGCCATGTTGCCCATATTTCAGATAAGAATGAAAACTTGAGACCTCACCATTAGTATAAAGATTTTATTGGACTTTTCTCTAAGATGGGGTCCCCAGTTTAGCTCCTGGAATAAAACTAGCCGAAGCCACTACAACTTTTGCAATTTGCTGCCCTGATCTGTAATACAATTGTTCTGTGTGTTTTTCAACAGTTGCTCCATTCAGTTCAGAGTTGATGAGTCTGCAAATTAATATCTATGTATATTTAGCCATAAAGCACTTCGGAATTCTTCAGTGTGAAAATTAAATAAAATATACACAATAGAAGGCATATAATTTGCCATTTAATTTCTGCCATCTCCAGCTGTGAACTTTTCTTATTAAAATCCAGTAGTACAACTAACAACCAGACAATCTTGATACTCTGACAAACAGAATGTATAGTAACCACACAGTTTTCTTGCTGTTGAGGGTTCATACTTTAGCAGTATAATATTTAATTTGAAATGCAAAAGGTCTCTTTATTGGCCTTCATTCGTATTACAACAGCATCTATGAAGCTGCAGTGGTGTCAGAAAAAACTTCACAACCACAAACCATCTGAAGTTGGCTACAATGATTTTTCCAGCTCTTAAGTCTCCTCAAATATTGAGATAGGTTTTCATCCTGGTAATCTAAACTTCAACACCCAGCCAAGGCTACTCCCCAATGATGGAGGTCACAAACTTGGAGCCTCCTGCTGTTTTGCCTACTTATTTGACTGGTTGCATTTAGCCCCACTGGTCAATTCAGGAGAGACAGAAGAAGCCATTTTTCATAAGGTCCTTCAGGGTGAGAGGCTGCATTTATTACATTTTTACTTGACTGCATTTAAAAAAAAAAGTTGGAACACACTGTAATCCTCACCACTAATTTGCTGTATATGTCTGACACTGGCAGGCTGATGGCTACCACATACATTCCCATAATTTTACCAGTTAGGAGTAAGTGCACTTTTATTAGATATGTCACTTCACATTATAACCTACTACAGTTTTATACAGGGATATAAAGGCTTCTTATCCATCCTGACACTTAGAGACCACGGTGACTGATTCACTAGTAGCTCCTATGTAGCTAGATCTACAAATCTTGGCAAAGGCCAGCAACTCCTTTAGACTACTGATCCTATCATTTGTAAACTGTCTCAGCTAATACTACCTAGGAATTGATCATTTGACAATATTAGAAATTCCTAAACCTCATCTTCTATAATAATTTGCTTCATTTGTGTCTTTGTGATTCTGTCTGTCATGCTCAAAAAACCACATGTGCTCTCACTTTTCTGGACTTTCATGGATTGATTTCAATTAGTTATGGTGTACTCTCGGTATCTAAGCAAAAATTGTCCCTTAACACCCTTACTTTAACTTAAACTCATAACACCTTTACCAAGGTGAAGTGGAGAATATACTGCAATTGAATGCAAAAAGAAAGGCAAGAGTAAGACAAAATGAAATAAATGACCAAAGAGAAGGTCACAGAAGAGATGCAATGTAAACGCCCACAAAAAATGACCGACAAAAATAGGCTACTTGTTATAGGGCACCACATTTCTGTTATCCACCGTGTCATTACCTACTTGAGATATTCTGCCTGGTCTATACAATGGATATCCATCAACATTTCCAAGTGTCTCCTCTTGTAAACTCCTTTGGATATTTCTTCAGACATTAATGATTTTTCATGAACAGTGTGTTTGGATTCAATCCTCCACATTGTTTGTGAAACATATATACTGTCACAATAATCTCTGGTCAACAGACAATGCACTGTTGTATGATCGAATGTGAGTTTTAAAGTTCTGGTAATGCTCATTGTTTTGATTCATCATCAAATCCTGCAAATACTCTGGAAACAGTCTTCCTGGAGGCAGAATCATTCTACCCTTATGACAATAACTCCAGAATTGGCCATCTGATGGTCTTTCAGCTGGCAAATTTAAGAGTTACAGAATTGGCACACCATGTTCATCAATCCACAACTATATTCCTCAGTCTCATCTTCAGTGAATCTGTTGTTACCTACTCTTTCAGCCTGTCTTCTATTGTCTCTGTGAACCCTTTGCCTTTCCGTTGCATCAATTCTATGACATCCTCTTTGCTCCTTTGGTTTTTTTTGTCTTACTTTTGCCATTTTTTCTGCATCCAATTTCTGTCTATATCCGCTTCACCTTGGTAGGGGTGTTATAGGTTAAAGTTAAAGTAAGGGTGTTAAGGGACAATTTTTACTCGGATACTGAGAGTACACCATAACCAACTGAAATCAATCATTAGAAGTCCAGAAAACCAAGTGCAAATATGTTGAGTGTGACAAAGACACACAAAGCAATTTATTACAGAGGATTCTGCAAGGAGCTCATTAACAACATAGGATACAATTTATGTCATGCTGCAGAGATACAAAGAACATAGGATCAAGGAAAGGTGTTCTTTTCCCAAGCCACTAACCTCATCAACCCACCAAAGTAATCTATTGGTACTATCATTAGCAACATACTCACATGTGCTAAAGGTTTTTAGCTATCTATCTTGGCATTGTGACTGCAATTTATATAGAACAAAATCCCAGACTGCTTCTGTAAAGTGCAACTAGTAGAAAACTAGTTTTAAATTGTGCCAGAATGTTAGTCTTCTACAGCTCTCCAGAGCTTTCAACTTGCTATATCACTCCTCCTCTCTTCAGACTATGAACAAATCTGGCACTGCAATGACTGCCAAGTTAACAATCCATTTCTTGGGAATAGGAACTTTAAAATCCAAAATGAGTTCTATTATATCTGAACTGCACTGTGTATTCCACTACGTTAAATCTTTCAGAGGATTTCTCTTGATTTCTGTGAGCTGAAATAGTTTCTGTGGCAACCTACAGTAACTGGACAGTTCAGCTCTTTATAACAGAATGTTCCATAAGAAAAGATTTTAAACATTTTTATATAATGCAGAGGACCCCAGTGTGAACTGTCACTAAAAATCCTGGAAACAGATGTGTGCAACAACTTAGATGGATTTTGGGAATCTGAAAAACTGAAATAAAATGACCCAAATCCTAGTAAGGATTAATATTTTGCACTTGATACATTCATACTGCACAGTGGTAGAGCTGTTAAGGTGTCATGTTAGTATTCCAGAGGTGTGAGTTGACTTGGCTGCAAATGCATACTTGGTCATTCAGTCTTGGGAATCAAAGGCTACATTGTTCTTTTGTATGCCATTGGTTACAGAAACTATTAAGGCTACACTAGCCTTATGGGCCTCTGGCATTGAGAGGAATTATGACCTTGACTTTTTGTGTTGAAAATGTTGTTTATATATACATTAACCTCAGAGGATTCATGCAACAGAATGAAGCAATTATTTTATCTCTATTTTACAGAAATAAAGCTGAGAGCATGAAGACACCCTGCCTTGGGCCACACAAACATACAAAAGAAGGGCCCTGAACACAGATAACTGGACTGAAATCCTGTGCCAATTTCATCATGCCAAGCAGGCATTCAAAGTTTGCTAGCAAAAACCGAAGCAGGTCACAGAAAGAGAGGAGCATAAGTTAGGTGCAAGAATAGCTGTATGGTGACCACCCATGCAAGAAGTGGAAATATTTTTTGTTTGAAAAGACATCAACTCCACCTTTCAAGCTGGAGGATTTAAGGGCAGAAATACAATTTAGAAACAAGGAGATTCAAGTAAAAAAGTACCTTCCATGAAGATAATGATGCACATGAAAGACACCCTTAGAAAAATGGTGATCAAGTATAGGGAGTTAAGAAAAGGCTGCTGATATTTACACATTTATTTTGAATAGGGTGGCTGCAATGCAATCATAAAGGCATAGGTGAGTAATTACACATGGAAAAGATGGTTGTACAAGGATGGGTAGAACCATTCTTTTGGTACCAAAAAACCCAACAAACATGATACATCATCCAAAGTAATTTTTGTCCCTGTCTACTGAGGAATATAATCTCCATTTGCCCTAATTTCACTAAAAGGAAAAGCTAAAAATGAAAAACTGGTTCAGAGCTGGGCAGCCTAAGGCATGTGTACCCCAAGTGGCCTGGTCAGCCTCTGCGGTACATGGCAGATGGGGCGTGTGAAGGGAGCAGGCAGCTCAGTGGGAGTTGGGCCAGGGGGCAGAAAGCAGAGCAGCAGATAAGACAGGAAGCAGAAAGCAAAGTGGTGGATTCGGCAGGGGAAAGAGATTAAATAGGCACTCAGGGAGGATGGTGGCAGAGGATGGGGGAGTGGAGCTAGTTTCTGGCACACATGCCAAAAATGGCCCACACTGGACTAGCCCACTGCCAAGAAGCAAAACCTTTGAGACACGTTTTAATTTTGGAGAAAAAAGAAGCAACCAGCAGCACATTATAAGAACAGTACTACCCAAAGGAAGGTGTAGGGAAGAGAAATGTGGGACTCTATAAGGGATTATCAAGTGCACAGGTAGAATTAGTGGGTAGATGAAAGTAAATACAGTGAGGAGTTAAGATCAGTGCTACTAAACTGAGTGAGAATAATAGTAATAAAAACAGTAGAGAATCATTGATTTTTGAGATTTCAGTCAAATTCACAGTGGAGACTTTTCCTCTCTCTCTCAGTTCCCCCCACCAGAAACATTTAATTTTTGCTAACAGCAGATGTATAGCCTCAAGGGTGGAAAAGTTTATTGTGTTTACTTGGATGGGAGAAATATAGGTAATGATGATGATAATAATATTAAAGTACAACAGTAAATGACTGCAAATGACGCTGTAGTTAAGACAGCATTTTCCCATTATACCTCCTTGTTCACATAGAAGGTATTACCAGTTATAAGTTGTAAGAATGGGGGGAAAGTAAACATCCTCTCCTCAACATCACAAACCTAAATTTAAAAAAAGGACCTAATTTCTATATGTGTGCATGCTTCTGACTGGAATGGGTGGGGAGAAGCACAAAAGCTTTTGAGTGATATGGGATAGAGAACTGCAGGTGTTTTATAGCATGATTAAATGCTATAAAACTTACCATAGTAAACTAAATACAGCATGCTATACTAATAGAAACTAATCAATCTTCACAGCAACAAGTTCCCATCAAACAGTGAAACAAGGCCATCTTTCCAGCCCAGACAGCCACAGTTGTCTAGGCAAATATAAATTCATCTTCACTGAAATCCGCTGAATGATCGGTGAAAGAAAGGAGAACCATTATGGTCTACTATGTGGACTATACTAGGTAGCCTAACAACATACACTGGGTGTGCTGAATTCCTAGCACAAAATGGGTGGATCTGTGGTAAAGTGAGAAACTTCCTAGCCTTTGCCTGTCACTCTTGCAAACAGGACCCAAATGAAGGCTTTTATTTTCTTGTATTTTTGAATCCCCCGACAGTTCCCCTCCCTGCCAGTCCCCTGCATCCACACAGCCCCAGCTTCAGTCCTCTCCACCCCGGTCTCTACTAACCTTGGGATGGAGCCCAGGTCCAGGGCCCTGTAGCCTGCACCACTCCTTGCCCTGCACAAGCTTCAGCGTTCTGCAGTATGAGGACAAGAAGCAGCCATAGAGACGCTTTGGCTGGCTACCAGAGCATCTGTCTGGAGGACCCGAGCCTCTGATCACCTCAGGGTATCGTCCTGGACCATGCCCTCCCCTGCTTTTTTTCTGTGTTGGTTTTTTTTTTTTTTTGTAATATATATATACCTGGATATCCAGGTTTCAAAATTTGAGCCTGTACTGCAAATATGCAGTGCAGGGAACATTTTTTTTTTGTTCCCAGGGTGCCACTTGCCATGTCTAAACAGCTTTAAGGTGCAGCAAGAGGCACATGTGGGCTCGTCTGGATAAGCCTCAAGAGTATGTAATGGCCTATTGCATACTTACCTCTCTCGTAACATTTATAAACATTTTATTGCCATTATAGGATGGTATCCCTGAAGGAAATTGAGAACTTTAACGTATTAATAATAATCCTGTCCATTTCTGAATGTGGGCTCATTGAGAAACCTATTTAAGGAAACAGAGGCATGATGTATTAATAATAGCCTTGGGTTTGTCATGCCTTTGGAAGTGCTGTTTAAGGACATCAACAATGATAATGTATTAATGAAAACCTTTTAAAGAAATCTAGGGAGGATGAACAACAATCAATACATGCAAACCCAACAAAATAATTTCCATCTATAGGGAAAAGATGGGGAAAACTTACAACCCCATACACTGGTGGGAGACTATCAGAATTATGAACATATGACACTCCAATTCACAGCTTTAACCTCTGCAACTTGGTACTCTCTTTCTGTTCTTCAGCTGCAACTGCTCTTACCTTTGCTCACACTTGCTGTTCCAGGCTTCACCCAAAAGACTATAGAACGGTATTAGACAACTCTCCTTCCCTCTTACTCCTCTCGTTCTCTCCTAATTTTGAAGTATACGGTGTTATATAGTATGCCCCACGCCCCTGCCAATACTCTACCCTGGTTTGGCTTCCAATTTCCTTTCTGACTTTGAAACCTTATTGTCATCCTTCTTCTTCATTCATCCCACTACTTTTTATTTTAGGAGAATTCAGCTTGCATGATTCTAATCAGTTCTACTCTGCTGCCTCTCACATCCTTTCAGTATTTTTTGGTGGAGAGACTATCATAGCAAGTTCCAAAATTATGGCATTCCTTGGGGTATTGGTCCAACGAATGCCCCTGGCTATTTATAGTATCATCAGAAAGTAGGGCTGGAAGGGGCCTCATGAGGTCATCTAGTCCAGCCCCCTGCTCAAGACAGGATCATCCCTGACTAAACCATCTCAGTCAAGTGTCTGTCCAACTTGCTCTTTAAAATTTACAAGGATGAAGATCCTACAACTTCATAGTAGCCTGTTCCAAGGCTTGACCGCCCTCATAGTCAGAATGTTCCTTCTAATCTCTAATCTAAATTTCCTCCTGCTGCAGCTCAAGGCCTTTGCTCTTTGTTCTGTCTCCTACTGCCACAGAGAAAAGCCCATGCCCATCCTTTCTCTAATCAGCCAGTTGTGTGAGGAAGGATTGCATCACTGAGGTGAGAGCTAGTGTCTTCAAAATACTTCTGCCAAATACATTAAAAAGTCTATCCCTAAATACTGTACCTCCTATATATTTCTTACATCTCCAGGCTATTCCAGGTGGGGTGGCAGAAGGAGGCTCCTACCCTGGGGGTCTTTAAGAGGAGGCTACATGAACACCTTGCTGGGGTTGTTTGACCCCAATACTCTTTCCTGCCGTGGCAGGGGGTCGGACTTGATGATCTGCTCAGGTCCCTTCTGACCCTAGAAACTATGGGGGAAGGGGGGGTTATCACTCAGAGACCATCAGCTGTATTAAGCAGCATAAGCAGTCTAGTATAATAGAATGTTGTCTTTTAAGCACCAAAACTACTAAATTCATTTAGTGTATAACCAAGTTCCCACATTTAAACTGAATTCTCCAATAAATAAAGGTTAGATCATTAAGCTAGGATTTCATCCACACTGCATATTTTAATTCCATTCAGTTATTCTAAATACAAAATTTGAGTAGAATTTGAACACACTAGTCAGATGGGCATCTGAATGTTGAGAGGTCTGTCTGATTTCCTTTCCCCATGAGGAATATTTTCCAGCAACATAAGCACTGGTGTTATTAACATTTAATTATAGTGATATGAGAGCCTGTACTTAAAAATAACTTTTCAAAGAGAGAGTGAGAGACTTGTTAAAGAAAAAAGCCATTTTCATGTATCTAACCTAAGAAATGCAATGAAGCCCTTTGAAATAAATAGCATAGAATGAAACAAATCTGTCAAAAGAATAACATTCAAGTGCATCAAAAGACAAAATGCAATAACAAACAGACTTGATGTGGGATTAGATCTGTTTAAAGAATACATTATCTGTTTGCCAAATGAGAATATATTTCAGAAAACAACAGAGGCCTCTTAAATGAAATTGAAGGAACAAGACCAGTCAAAGAAATAGTGTTCATAGGGTAATGTTTGCAGTACATTTTCCCCTGACTTTCTATTGTCCTTTTTATTAGCATTATTTTTATCAAAAATATTTATTTCACATGATTTGTGGTGCTTGGGTCAGGTCCCAGAGGGCTGGAAAAGGGCCAATGTAGTCCCTATTTTCAAGAAGGGGAGGAAGGAGGATCTGAGTAATTATAGACCAGTTAGTCTCAGCTCTATCTTTGGAAAAGTCTTTGAAAAAATTATTAAGAATCATATTTGTGAGAGTCCAGAAAAGCAATGCAGCAGGGCAACCAGCATGGATTCGTAGCGGGTCAGCATGCCTGACTAATCTGGTTTCTTTTTATGACCAGGTCACAAAATGCTTGGATGCAGGAATAGAGGTGGATGTTGTTTATTTGGCTTTTAGGAAAGCCTTTGATATAGTATCTCATCCTATTCTCATAAATAACTTAAGAGGTTGTGACTTACACAGTCCAGTGGGTGACAAATTGGCTTGGGGGTCGTGCTCAAGGGGGGTGGTGGATGGGTTAGTATTGACCTGGAAGGATGTGGGCAGTATGGTCCCGCAGGGCTCGGTCCTTGGCTCTTCAATGTCTTCATCGGTGAATTGGATGTGGGCAGAAATTGGATGTGGATCTGTTCAAGTTTGCAGATGATACTAAATTGTGGGGTGAAGTGAACACACTGGAGGGTAGGGAATGATTGCAGACGGATCTGGACAGGTTGGAAAACCAGGCAGAACACAATAGGATGCAGTTCAACAAGAACAAATGCATAAAAATATCCAGCACGCTTACTGGCTGGGAAATGACCCTCTCAGCAGCACAGAAGAGGAAAGGAATCTCGGAGTCATAGTGGAGTCCAAGATGAACATGAGACATCAGTGTGACAAAATCATCAGCAAAGCTAACCGCACTTTGTCATGCATTAGCAGATGCATGACAAATAGAACCAAGAAGGTGATACTTCCCCTCTACGTGGCACTGGTGAGATTGCAAGTGGAATACTGCATCCAGTTTTGGGTGCCATACTTTAAAAAGGATGTGGATAATCTCAAGAGGGTCCAGATGAGGGCCACTCATATGGTTAAGGGTTTGCAGGCCAAGCCCTATAAGGAGAAAGTAAGGGACCTGAATCTCTTCAGCCTCCACAAGAGAAGGTTGACAGGTGATCTTGTGGCCACCTACAAATTCATTAGGGGGGCGCAGCAAGGAACCAGAGATACTCTGTTCACCAGGGCACCTCTTGGGGTAACAAGGAACAATGGTCACAAACTGACAGAGAGCAGATTTAGGCTGGGCATCAGGAAGAACTTCTTCACAGTAAGGGTGGACACTGGCCAGAATTTGGAATGGGCTTCCAAGGGAGGTGGCGCTCTCCCCTACGTTAGGGGTCTTTAAGAGAAGGCTGGATAGGCATGTGGCTGAGGTCATCTGACCCCAGCACTCTTTCTGCTCAGGGCAGGAGATCAGACTCGATGATCTGTTGAGGCCCCTTCCAACCCTAGCATCTATGAATCTATGATTCTATTGGTCATTTTTAAAACCTGAGTTTATGTATGAGCCCTAGTGATTGATACGAGCTCAAATCTTCCAAGTATCCCCTGATGTCCAATTCCAAAATTCCTTGCATTCAAATAATACAGCATAAAAGGGCTAAATAACATCACCCTGAACTGGATGATTCTGAGCCTGGGTAGCAATCAGACACTTGTAGTCATCCTGGAACCTTGCCTGTCCAGTCTTCATCGCTGCTCCCATTTTGCATGGTTAATAAAACTTGGGCGGGGGGAGGGATGTGGAGAAATGGAATGACCTCGTCGCACTGAAACTGGAACTTCTTTACAAGGATTCTATTCACTCGAAAATGGAAAAATGATTTTCCCCTACATGTGACATCACATATTATAACTCAGTGCCACACTAACATCACACAGCATTTGAGTAAAGTGGAAGATGTTGTGTATTCACAAGATGATGGGGCTTCTTCTTCTGTTTTTGAGCTGTTCTAAAATTAACCAGGAGCATGCCACAAGATAGCATTAGACAGCATTAGCTGAGCTTACTCAACACAGCTCTTCACAGCTATTTGAAAGTGAGTGGTAAAATTTCTCATTTTATGTCTTTTTGTGATATGAAATAGTTTAAGAACAGCACAGTGAGGGTTTGATTTTGAAAATCCTTTGGTATGAAACTCTTAATTACTCTACACATAGACAGTCTGTAACATCAAGGCTGATTTTCTCCCCTCCTCCCAAATATCCAATATTGGAACCCAGGTCTCCAAAGATAAAAAGTGTGTACATTAACTCCAGGAAGTGCCACGGACACTTTAAATACACTGCAATACACTGTTAGGAAAAACATCTCTACGCATGCTCAAGATGGCATTCACCACCTGGAGCAGGTCAATATAAAATCTATATACTTCCTTCCTCTGCTTGAATGCTTTTTTGGAAGACTCAAAACATTTCCTGGAGCCTTGTGTTGGCTCCTCTACTCAGGATTAAATTCACTATCAGCACAAAAAAATAATATAGAAGAGAAAACTTTCAGAGTAACTTCAAAATAACTTTCCCACAGAGGCAAAATTATGAAACAAGATCAAAAAGCTGTTCAGCTGCTTGAAATTTCCTTTCCCTGAACTGATAATCACCTGTGCTCTACAGGCTGGGTGGGTATTGTGTGGTCACCTGTTGCCTATCTAATCTGATAAGAACAGGGAAAGCCACTCCCGAGAAGCATGCACAAGAAAAGATAAATAAAAATAAAAATAAAAATAAAAATGTATCATTTAATGATTAAAATTGCATTTTTTTACAAGAACTCAGACTGAAATGAGAGGAACCAAATATCAGGAGATAAGGAACCGTTAATGAGCCCTCTGCTTTGGTTTCAATTATGTTCTGAAATTAATTTAATGTACTCTGAGAATACAAGAGGTAATTGCTCCATCTTCGCAAGAGGTTGCAATTTTCTCTAATAAAGTGTCAATATAAATATGGTGTTTTGAGGAGGTGCGGGGGGAGGAAATTAGTGCTGAAAAAAATGGGTCAGATTAAAATAAATAAAATAATGTCATCAAAGAAACTAAGTGGCAAAACTAATAAACAAACTGGATAAATTAATACGGTGTGGCAGAGTGTTGGTAAATTGGGGTTTAATTACAAGCTTGGATTTAAAGTGTGCACTGTGCTAATAATATGCATCCAAGGTGACTAATAGTTAAGTAATTTTCCTTTTCTTTTTTTAATTGCTATGGGGGAAAAAAAGGAGGAGCCTGTATGTGTATTGGCTGGAAATGGAAAGGAATTTGAGACTGATCAAAGTGAAAGCAAATGCATACATACATAAGGCTAATGGCGTTAGTTTATGGGGTGAAAACGTATTAGTGAAACATGAAAGGGCTACTGGAGGCTGGACAAAAGCATAAAGCTTTCTGATGGACTTTCAGTGCTATCAGTGCTAAGGCTGAAAACAATTCCCAGTCTGAACCTAATTTCTATCCCCTTATTTTGAAGGGCAAACTCTTGCCCTAGCCAGTGCTGCTAACATGAGGTAGGATACTGGCACAGATGCACTACAAGACTCCTGCCTTCCACAATGGAATTCTACCCACTGTGCCTTAGAAAATTTGCTACTGGCAACATGAGAACCGGTGCTCTGAAACGGCAAAAACAATCCTTATGCAACGAGTTAACATAAAGCTTTTGAACTACATAAATCATTTAGGACATAGAGTTGCAGTGATCTATTCTGGACATCTGTGAAATGGCTAGTTTCACCCAAAAGGTGAAACTAGCACGTTGGCAGACTGCATTCCTGAGCAAACTGAAGAAAGCAGCACGTGAGTAAAGTGGTGATATTCTGGACCTCCTTTACTTGCAAGCTGGTTCCCCTCTGTAGGTAGTCAGTGCTCCACATCACCCCGTTCCTCAGTACAGAATCCCTGAATTGAGTTTATTGAAATGAAAAGGAACAATGGCCCTGAACATTTTTTTCATAATAACATGAGAACTAAACGATATCATAAAAGAATAAGGAAAAATCAACATACTGTGAAGCATCTCAATTTCCCTTGTTTAAACTAATAAAACTACTAGAATTTCGTAATTCTTCCAATTGTTTGAGAAGTGAACTTTCAAAAGCAAACTTCCTCCATTCTTGCTGGAAAAGTAACAATGGAATAGTGAGTTGAACTTCTCAAGTAATCCAAGATATTCAGCTTTCAGCTGGGTGCTTCATAAAGGCACCCAACAATGTGTTATAATCACCCAGTAACACACTACCTGTCATATCTTACCACTTCATTATTCCCACCTTTACATTGACTGCTCCTGATCATATGTCAGTTCATGAGAGAATACTTCCTATATTTCAATTTAGCTGAATTCTAATCTCAGTTTCACCAATGTAAATCAGGAATAATTTGACAGACTTAACCTGGCATCAAATGTGTATAAATGAACAGCAGCAACTAATAGACTGAAAGGAGCTTTATTTTTTGTCAACTCCAAAACCAAGATATGCTCAATCTATGGTGCAAGTAAAATGTGGAACTTTCCAACTGTCAATGCTGCAAGCCCAGTGCAGAATCTGAAAGCTTTGCTCTTTCTGCTTCTTGACATGTCTGCTTGTAAAGACACTGCAGTCACATATTAGCTGATAGCTTTGATGATGGTACCCATCAAGACGAGATGGGACCTCACTGATTCTGTCTTACCCTCCAAAGCTGATAACATCAATAGAAGTATAATGAATCAATATAAATAGAAGACATATGGGGAATATATACATAGAGTAAGATGACCCAGTCCTAACAGGGTAAATTCCCCTTCCCTCTCCCTGATTACAGTTACAGTACCGCAGTTGTGTAAATAAATCTCCACATTTGCAAGTAGCATATATAGGCCTAACATGTTTAGAAGCATGAGGCCCTGGCTCTCTCACAATGGCATGGCTCTGCTGACTTAAATGGAGATTACAACTTAGCCTCATAATATAGGCATATCTTAAAAGGGATTTCCAAACAGAGGAAGGGAACATTTTGCTCTTTCCTCAACCTGGGTGCAAACCCTTTTTCTACTGCCAGCTCTAGAAGTGCCATCTGTAGAATATAACAAAGTTGTGTTGTTTCACTGAGAATGTTGATCGATTGATCCCCAGGCATCCTAATTAAAACTGAATACTGTACCTTCATATTGGTTGTACTTTGAGCAGGGGTTGGATTGGATGACCTCCTGAGGTCCTTTCCAACCCTACTTTTCTATGATTTTATAGACCAAATAAGTTGGCATAAAAGTTACCCCAGAAGTATCTTAATACTTGCACCCTGCTTTATGAGCATTTGCTCAAACTTATACTGTAGAAATTTATCCAGAAAAAGAGGAAAATGTCACATATGCAAAAAATGTATTGCACTAGAGACAAAGCAAAAGCAACCCCCCCAAAAGCAAATTATAAAGAAACAAGACATTTGCCTATATGTATAGCAAAAGCAATGTCCATCTAAAGATCTAGAGAGAGACAGAGTGCATCTCCACACCCAGTCCTAGAAATAGGATTTAGAGGTGAAAGAAATAACAAAACAAAACTCCTACAGCTCTTGAAAAATTAAGTTATCAAATTTTACACCCCTGAGAAGAGACCACTCTCCCGCTTCAGTCACATTTGGGACAACATTTTGTGTGTATTCTAGTTTTACCCCGACTTCTCTCATCCATACCTATCATGTTTCTCATCTGAGCCTATCTCTACCAGTAGAAAGCTAAAACAATGTTTCTGAAATGGGCATATAACTCAGGATTTGGGTAAAGTCAGGTGGAGGGAGGGGAGAGTCAAGATGCACAAAATGTTTGAACTCAGATAATAATAACTTAAGATGATGATTTGATGAGGAATGTCTAAAGAGGAAAGCAATGATATGGTGTGGGAGCATTACAGAGAAATGGAGCCACATAAGAAAGGAAAAGAGGGAAGAAATGGCTTATTGTCTTTGGGTCACAATGGTGACACAAGATGTTTCCAGCACCAGGCTCTGGCCAACGCAGTTCTTGAGGTTGTACAGAACTGCCTCTTATCCAAACTACTGTGATCCCGAAACTACTACACTGACTATCTTAACTCCTCCATTCCCATGCCAAAGAATCTGATGACCTGATAACCTTCTCATATTAGGTACCTGTCAACTGATGTTTCATAGCTCCTTGGTGCTATGTCTTTTCCAAACTACTCTTCTATTTTTGTTGCAAATAAATTGCTTTCTTCCCACTTTTGTTTGCAAATTAACCCTTGAGTTGATTATTACATCATCAGTCAAGTTATGAGCAGTTCCATAACCTGAAGAGCAACCCAGACACTGGGATGAAAGGTTCCTCAGAGTTCTACTCTGGGGATTCAGGGATGAGAAGTGTTATTCTTAATCATACATTGCCAGTGCATTCTTATCAATTCACCTGCTACCTGACATTTGCTCAAAGCTATTACTGAATCTATTCTGAGCTCATACCCGTGAAAGCAGAAACTCTGGAGCTGGACCCTGTGTTTAAAGTTGGGATTTTTACATGCTCAAATTCCAGCTTTGTGATAAATCTTCTTTCACTTATGTACTGCAAATACTTGCAGAGGGAAATAAGTTAACAAGAAGAAGGGGTTGGGGGGGGTGGGGATTCCTGTTCCAACAATGCCTTAAATACTTGCAAAGGCCATAGCAGGTGATTGTGGAAATGGGATTTGGCCTGGCCAGTCCAGACCTGCTTTAAGAAAGGCCCATGGCTTTCAGTGGTCACTGCAATTATGTTGTGTCATCATGGTAGCTTTTACCTTATTGGCATCATACTAATAACCAGGGAGAGAGAAACTCACATACCTTTTGTCGCCAGTCGAACACAGTTGATTTTGGTCTCCTGAAAACATCAAAATATAGGAGAATGTCAGGGTGCTTTGTTAACTGTCCATTTGCAAGACATTAATCTGTTAGTTAAAGTATCATTTTTCTTCCACTTCATCTCAGAAAATACTGCCAACTCTTTCCTTTTCATTAAATACTCAATATTAACACACTTGCTTACAGATGTTTCTCTAGTTGTTAGGGAGTTACAATGACAACACATTCACAATTTTTCCTCTGCTGCTATGTGACAGAAATTGTCCACATAAGTGGTTGATTAACTAATAGCATTTACCAGTTTAATGACCTATTTTGTAAGAGGCAGAGAAATGCAGAGTCAAAAGTGCATGCAATTGTACATCATTGTTGTGATTCTTGCAAATTAGGTATTTACATACACATATGGCAAACGGGGTTCTACATGTCTGTTTGCATATCCAGTTTGTGTGTGAAACAGCATGCCATATGACCAGTTCTGTCAAATAAGGAATACTTAAATCAGACTACCTTAGTTTATTCATTACAGAGCTGGGAAAAATCCCAAACCTTTTATCTGATCCACCTTAGATTCTGAAAGTTTGGATTAAAACAAGAAGAAAAAAAGAAGAGCTTAAAACTGAGCTACAGTACTGAATTTGGCTTTACTAAAAGCAAAAACTCAGATGCCTTCCCAGCCCCTTTCTGTTATCTTCAGTGTCCTGAATTCCTCATTCTACATTAATTATCTGCACAGATTATGCTTGTACTGCACACGGATGCTATCCAAACCCTAAAATGTCGCCGTGTTTAAAAATGATTTTGTCAGGCTATAATTTGCTGCTGGGCTTTCTTAACATTTATGTCTTTGTAAGATCTTTCACACATCTCAAGTGTAATGAATATGGCATAAATTACAACATATAACAATGTTGCATTAATACAAACATTGTATGTACTGCAAATGACAGTGGAATTGTGCTGCTGAACAACTGACACCAGCAATGATACACACATTTTTAAAGGGTGACTTTGTGCTTACAGAAGAACTGCTTTATGTTGGACAGACTAGCAGTGGCCCTGGCATAGGTGTAGGCAGACTGTGTGGAAAGTTTGCTTGGTACCAATATGTATTTTGTACAACAGACAAGAGACGACGATATTCTCTCTATTTGGGAAGCAAAGGGGCAGTTCCCCCATCTCCCTTCCATGCGCACCTTGCTCATGTGGTGTGGGTGGAAGCAGGACATTGATCCCTCCCCATGATTGTCAGTGGGGTGATCCAGATAGTATTGTGTGTGTGCTGGAAGCAACTGGGCTTTCTGTAATACATTGGACCAGAACACTAGAGAGGATCTCTTGTTTCATCTAGTCCAGTTGCCTGCTTTCAGGTTTGTTATCACAGGCTATCACATCATCCCATCCATGCTTTCTTCCATGAAGGCCTGCAGCACAGTTTATTCTTGTGAATATGAGTCACATTCTACTTGGTTCACTGGACCTTAAAAAAAAAATGTGTGCAACTCAGCACTGCAGAGCCAATAGAACTGCAGAAGGGAGAGCTGCATGCACTTCTACTTCATGCATTATCTGCTAGAATTGCCAAGTATTGCACCATCTCAGTACCTTTACTGTCAGTGATGATATATGAAGCAGAAAGGACACAGCTTTATTACCAGAGAACAGCCTCAGCATGTTATGCTGAAAGTCACAATAAATGGGAATCTTGTTGCAAACTCTGAACTGAGCAAATGCAATCAGTGGAAAGGCATCTACGGACATGACACGCAAAACATCAGGGTAGCATTTTTGCAGGTCAAAATTTGCAAGGCACTTTAACATATAAAATCCCACGTTTGGTCTTGGAAAATCTTCTCCTACTTCCATAGATTCTTGTTAGCTGCAACATGGAACAGAAGGCTGGAGAAATTAGTCAATGTTAATAAAAGTATAGGTGAGAAAACAAAAAGAAAATTCTGTTAATGATGCTGTAACTGATCTCAATTGAGCATGTGCATATTCCTGACACAGGGTAATTTGAGAAGACAGGATACAGTGTGTTCTATTTGCATTTACATCTACTAATTGCTGTATTTAATGCAGACAACTGCAATTATTAAAAGACAGTGCTTTGGCACTGCCGAAAGGAAAGGAAATCAATCACTCCAAGAACAAGACATCTGGACTTCAGAAATGCATTTAAAATACTTCCTTTATGGAAGGAAGTGCAAAAGCCACCAGGGAGAACAATTCACGTAGATGATGGAGTTTATTGGCTAAAATGGAGAACTTGATCTCAATTTCCGATTAGTAGACAGCCTGGATTTCTCCATTTAAAAATCCCAAATTCTCTGATATAAAATCTCAAAACCTGTGGTTTTCTGTGATTAAAATGAAACAGTACTATAGATACAGGTATCAGTTGAACACAATGTTTTATTGATATATTTACCATTTTAAAGCAGTTTGGAAGCCTAACAGTGCCTCAGTCATTATAACAAAACAAATTCTAAATATCTTTATATTTTGGCATTTGATTTTGGTTTTTTTATCACGGTAAATCAGAGCTCCCCCTATCCCCTTTGCTCACCAGGATGTAGATCAGGCTGTGGTTGTCCCCACCCGCTGCTTTGTGGCACTGAGCAGCCCTGATATGTCAGTGCCCTGCCCCTCACTCCCAAGCCACAGCCCCCCTCCCATCTCTGCCAATGCCCCTCACTCCTGATGCCCAGCCCCCTGGTCCTGCCAGTGCTCCTCGCTCTTGACCCCCAGCTTCCCCAGCTCTGCTAGGGCCTCTCATTCCCAATCCACTATCTGCTGCCCCCAGGCCCCAGCTCCACAGAGTGTGAGGAAGGTGGTGGGTGTGTGGGGAAAGGGAGTTGCGGGCTCAGGTGATGCACCCCAGGGGCAGGTGCTCCCCCAGATTTATGCAACCACAGTGGGGCATGGGATGTGGGGCTGCAGCCTGGCCAGAGCAGCTCCAGGTAGGAGCCACTTCCGCAGCCCAGTGAGTGGGACCTGGTATGGGAGGAAGTGCTGCGCTGCCACAAGTGCCAAGGTGAGGTGTGGCAGCAGTAGTAGCATAGAGTTGTGCTCCCTGCTGCTACTGGATGGGCAGGGGGCACCTCACCTTAGCCGACCCTGGCAACACAGCACTGCCTCATGTGCCAGGTCCTACCCACCGGCTGCAGAGGGGGCTCCTGCTCAGAGCTGGTCCAGCCTGGCTGCAGCCCCATATCCCACTGTGGACACAGAAATCTGGAGCGGAGGGGTGCACTTTCACTCCCCTCACCCCCATGCCCTGCCATATCACCTGTGCCCCCTTGCCCACTCCCATGTCACCTGTGTCAACTTCCCCCTCCCCCCACCCCCATAGTTGTACTTGAAGGGAGCTGTGGGACCTGCTCTCCACCACCCTGACTGGCTGCCATGTACATGTATGGGTGCACATGTGCTTGGGGTGCCCTACTGCTCCCCTGTGCCCTGCTCCCCCAACCCCAAGCAGCCCCTTGCAGGCTGGAACTCAGCCAGCCTACAGAGGGAAACCCAATTTTTTTCTCAATTTTTCTCCTTTAAAGAATAAAATCCATGTTTTTCTCCTTCAGAAGAGAAAATCCATGTTTTTCCTCGCAAATGGAAAACCCGGATCCCTGATGATTAAGGCAAGGCAACAATGTTGTCTTACATTCTATTAATAAGAAATCAGTGTTTTGATGTTTTCTTTGATCATGTTGATGACTTTTCCCCAGAGAAAATTCAGTTTATCAAAGTCTTTCCTCTGTACAGGTAAAAGGGAGAGGGTGTGTGTGTGTGCGGGGGGGGGGGAGGGTTAAAGCTGTCCTTTAAAAACCCTACCATTTTCTGCCTCTATTTGTCTTTCACCAAAACTTTTAGTATAAACATGGAGAAATCACTGTAGTCCCCCGTGTTTCAGTTTAGCCCATACTAGGTGGGACTAATTAATACAGGCAAAGCCCAGTTACCTAAGTAGCTTACAATTCACAATAAAAATGACTACACAGGAAAAAATGTATTTAAAAAAATAATATTTTTTCGAAAGGTGAATCCCCTGAAGTTTGAATATGTTCTGGAGCCACTTAGATAATCAGTTAATTTATTTCATAATCTAACAGACATGTTGTGATGCTTAATTCATATTTTTAAAAATCTTAAACACTCTCAGATAGACTTGTATTTTGTATGTAAAGTACAGTTTGATTATGCTAATTACAAAATGCTACACAGCCAGAAGGTTAAAGTTCCCCCAAATGCCTAAGTCAAGTATAGCAGACCACCTTTGGCATTTGCCACTTTAACGTCTTTCCGTGGCAGCAGGTGTAGATCAGCTCTGATGAGGTGGTCACATGACCCTGTGAGGGCTCTGTGATTGAAGGAGAGCGCTGAGCAGACTCCATTTTAGCTCAGGCCCTTAGGGATGAGCCAACAGTCTGCTGCTGAAAGCCAGAAAGATAGTACCTGCCTGACTGGCTGCTCAGGAACACTTTGGAGGTAAGGGCAGGAGGGTCCTGGTCCTGGTCCTAGTCCTGGGTATGACTGGAAATTGCACCCTGCTTGGGAAGAGTGCCCTGGTGGTACTCCTTGTGGTGAGAGAGTCTCCAAGAAATTCCAGGCCAGTTACCTCCCTGGTGAAAGGCAGGTAGGGGTACCTTAACCCCATCCCCCACCATCTGGTGGGTCACTTAGAGAGCAGATGGGGAGGCAAGCACATCTCTGGATACCTGAGCCCCATGGGCTGAGGGCCTGTAGCCTGCAGAGAGGAGGGCTTGGGACAAGCCAAATGAGAGAGACTCACTCCGGTGGCCCCAGGAAGGGGGCAGAGTGAAGTGGAGAGGGGCTGATGGCTGAGTTCATCCCAATGTGGGGCAGAAAGCTGGTGGCCACACAGAGTAGGGCAGCATGTGTTCTGGCTAGAGTGCATGAGTGAAGAAGCCTGAAGGGCCATGTAGATTAGGGCCCAAGGGGGACCCAAAGAGCTGTGTGGCAGGAAGCCACCTTTGTTTCTCCCCAAAATCTCTGCTCTGTGACAATTGGATTAGGATGGGCCCAGCAGAGGAGACATACCTTTACCCTATCTCTTTAGGTAACCTGAGATGGATACATTCCTGAGGGAGGGGGGAAACCTGCTCCCTTTGCCTGCCTGACTGGTATCGGCTACCTGGGTGAGGGGCTTCTACCTGGTGGGCTAGAGCCTGCCCGGCAACTAGTGATGTATTTCAAATTGGTTGGCCAACGGGTGCTGGCCTCCATTGGACCAGGTGAATGAGGTCACAGGGACTATATAAGTTAAAACTGCCCAGGAGGAGGGGGCAGCAGCCATGTGGGGGACTCAGACTTAGAGAGGAGCTTGACCATCTGAAACTGGCTCTCTCCCCCATAGCTCATGAGCTAGGAATGGCCTGCCTCCAGAGGGAATCTCCAACAGCCTCTGGATAATGATTGTGAGTAAGCTACTCAACATCTGGTTAGATATATAGCTGGCAGTAACTCGGATGCATGATCAAAAGGCTACCTCAGACAGACTGTTTTGCTCTATGGGATTTCTATGATATTGAACCCTATTTTCACCCTACCCCCTGTAATCAATAAAGTTCTCCTTTGTGACTGGTGTAGGAGACTTATTGAGGGGTGGGTCTAAATAATGCTTAAGAGGCCCCTTACCTCTGTGGACTAAGAGGGACTTTCCTTTTTGGCCCCCAACTTGGGAAGTGCCCCAAGTGCTTGTACTGGGTTGAGTACCCATTGGACTATTAGGCCTGTGTTTCCCCGAGGACACAGGGCTGAGAGAGTCCCTTCTCAGGGTGGTGGCAGCTTACGTTACCCCCAGGCTAGCGAGTGTGCTCCAGGAAGGGGGTCAGCTGGATGCGAGACACCCCTAGGGAGACACTTGGAGCCTAGAAGGTGGTCGGGCGCAGTGAGGTGGGTGGCTTAACACAGGAGCGCCCCCTACTGGCTCGCCACAAGCTGCGCAGAGTAGGGCAGGATGTGTGAGGCCCAGTGAGGGGCAGCTTGAAAGGGGCCCTGTGAGAAGGGGGGTGGAGTAGAAGAGGCCCTGTGAGAGGGGACAATATGTATGAGGCCTGAGAAGGGCAGAATGTTAGAGGCCCAACAAGGGGCAGAATTTGACCTGGCCTCTAGCCAGAGTTATTACAATCCTGGATGCCACCTGCAAGGCATAGTATAGGGGAGGTACGGAGCTCTGGATGGTGCTCCCCTGGCATTGGGGCAGTTATGGGCCTCGTCCTGCTTACTGTATCAAGTTATTACATCAACTTGTGGCAGGAGAGACCGGGCAGACTGCACTAGACAGGTGGGTGGGCTGATGTGAGACTTGGCCCTGGGGTCGCCAACCCATCACATCAAGGTTTCAGCAGCAGTGTTAATTTGACTGTGTTCATTATGGATATTTTATAATGCGTGCAATAATACACTAAAATACACATATTCACCAGAAACTCAAGATTAGGAAATACTAAAAAACATCTGTGCAACTGCACTGAGCTAATTCTGTTGTGAATTTTCTAGTTTTTATCGTGTTAACTGTGATCACGGATATTAATACCCTTTTTTGCATTCAGCTTCCTTGTCACTGTCCCTGCACCCATTCCCTTTCCTTTCCCTTTCCTTCTTCTTTCAGAAGAAGAAAATTGACCTGACTAACTATTATCTTGTAAATGGTTCCATTTAGGTTTTTAAGTTCACATCTCCCTGAAGTGCCCCTGGATGATGAAGAGGCAAGCTCTGCTCTCATCTGCTGCTAATGTTTGGACAGGGACAGTTTTCTGCAGAAAGGGGTTATCAGGGCAGCAGGACATATGTTTAGTCTGACAACTGCATCTTCACAACAGAAAAGGGCAAACTGATGATTTTTTTTTATCCCTTTTAAAATAACAGCTTAAGAATGTACAGACTGCAGACATAAAAATAGGGGCACACCTTCAACCAGCATCTTTTTATATCCACATATTTTCCTTCTTCTAATATTAGAGCTATTCTGCTCTGCTTCAGTACATATTTCTACCATTTCTCTCAGAGAGAATAAATTGTTGTCAGCTCCTGAGCCTATTAAATAGGCAGAGCTTTATTAGATTGTTACAATTCTAATAAATAGTAATTGAGCATCCTCAGAAATAACTTATCCTCTCCACCTACTTTCTTTACAAATTTGGGCCCCAATCTTGGAGAGCTTTACCCACATGCTTAATTATAACATGAAAACTGAATCAGTTATTTGTATAAATTCATTTTATGTCCTGCTCTTGCAAATACTTGTACAACAAGGACTATAAATGAAATCAAATCTCTGCTTCCCTTTTTTCATATCACTCTTTTCTTATTCCCTTTAATAAAATAAAGTTACAAATACTTCATTTATTCATGAATGTGTATTTGCTGCCACCTCTCTCATACCTTGTGTACAGTTTAAAAGGTTTTGCCTAACCTAACAAAAAGCTCCTTATACGGAGAGCCACTGAAGAAACATTCAGCCCCAAATAGTCAAGAAAGTTATCTACGTGTGAAAACAAGGACTCATTATAGTTGCAAAGCAGTCTCCACAAATACTGCACTGGTGTTCAGGGCACAACATAAGAACTGTGCAAAAGGATTGCACAAAGTACATGTTATTGTACAGAATCTTGTATTGAAAGTGCCACAGACACACACTAGTGCAGGGCCACATCAGTTCTGATTCACATATTGCAAGTTGAGCAAGCCCTTTTATATAGTAACTAATCAAATGCCCATCAGGAATGATGGGGGAGGAGAGGAGGGGACAGGATGGAGCACTGCCACCTGCCACCATCTCCCAGGAGTGGAGGGGGCAAAGCTTGGTCCACTATCTCCTCCAGCACCCAACACCACCATCACCTCCAGGGGGCAAGGCCAGCAGGGTGGTGGGTGGCCTCACCCCCTTGCTCTATCTGTTCTGTTGCCACTGCCTCTAGGGAGCAGGACTGGAGGGTGTGTGTGGAGGGAAATGAGGCGAGCAGGGTGGTAGGTGGCTCCCACTCCATCCGCTCTGTCACCGCCAAATCCAGGGAGCTGGGGGGGGGTGGCGGTGAGGCTAGCAGTGCTGGCCTTGCCCCCCTGCTCTAGCCCCTCCATTCCCGCCATCATGGCAGTGCACCATTGCTGCCACAGCCTCCTGTCCAAAATGCTCTTGGAGCACTCTGATTAGTTGCTTCAGTAATCAATCAGAGTGCTCCAAGAGCGTTATGGACAGACAGACAGATGGCCTGAGCCCTTTATTATATTAGAATAGCCCACATGAAATTATTTATTTGTTTGTAGAGCTCTTTAAGGGTGAAATGCAACCCTGAGCAAAAGAACTATGTCAGGCCTAGATGCCATTTATACTCTCAAAATAATGCAAAAGCAGGATTTAAGTGTTCCATTGACTTTTTGTCATCTCAATGGGAGTGAATGTCACCTTAAGTGCTGGCATAGCTGCTTCTGCCCCTAAAATCTTCCAGGAGTAGAGGAACATGTTTTAGTGTGATTAGACTCTGTTAGTGTGTAGCAATCCAGCCTGAGATCTTCTTGAGATAATGAACTGCATGAGCATACCTGCAGAAAAAGTTATTGGACCTGAGGAGCAGGGGGAAATCAATGAGATTCTGTATAGCCCATCATTCCTTCAAAAATTGTATTTTCACTATCTGAGAAGATGACATTCTTCATACTTATGACCTGAGAAAAGATCATTCACTTGGTGAACCACCAGCATGTATTATACGATCTAGTAACAGTGCCTCTGTCTCCCATACTGTGTCAGATTGAATTATGAAGCCTCTCCATCATTCATCTATTCAAAGAAAAAATAGTCTAGTGGCCAAAATATTGAATCTACAGCTTTAATTAAGATTTCATTTTAGTTTTAAGAAGTGAAGCATAGTGATTGCATGCAGTAACCCTGAAAATCCTTAGTGTCCATACTGGATACCACTTAGTTTGGCTTGATTGTGACCATGAAATTCCCCACCCGTGCATGGAAAAGATGGCTCAGAAGCCAATGATGTCTGGCAAAGCACTTTTGACCGGTTTTGCCATGGCCAACACCAATGGTAACCATTGGGAGATGGAAGGGAGTAACACTAGCATGATAATTCTGGCTTGTCCTCACCTCACCTTCTGAGAAGAGAAAAGTCATTAGGCCCTGCATGTTCCAATGGGTTGAGAATTGATGTAAGGTAAAGAATAGCTTCTAGAGACAAAATCACTCATGCTGCATGGACATAACCGCCCCCCCCAGCATCTATGGCAGCATGGCAAAAACATATAGCACATATCAACTGACTACCTGAATGACAAAGAATGCCTTAAAGAAGCTATCCTTCTCGCACAAAGCGAGACGATCCCCGTGCGAGGTAAAAGAGGGAAAGGGGCCAGGAGGCTTCCCTGGCTGACCAGAGAAATCCTGGGCAGACTAAGGGCCAAAAGGGGAGCACATAAAAAGTGGAAACAGGGAGAGATCACCAA
>NW_017728922.1:9073895-9133871 GCF_001723895.1 Crocodylus porosus
CGGACTCGATGATCTATTGAGGTCCCTTCCGACCCTAGCATCTATGAATCTATGAATCTATGAATCTATGAAAAGATATCAAACATCAGAAGAAAACCCTGATCTTCAGATGAAGACTCTAACAGTCAGAGAAGCCATTCCACTTGATCTAATCCCCCCTTTTTTTTTTATTGCCCACAGTCTCTTGTGTGTCAAATGTACGTAACCATTTCCATTAGATAAATAGGACCTAGATGTGCCTCTTGCCCTCGGTCTCAGACAAGTGCTAATCTTGATTTGGGATTCTGGTTGTTTTTTTTTTCTCTCTTTACTTTTTAAACTCTGACATATTTCAGTTCAGCATCTGGCTTTTGACAATGCCTTGGAGAGAAATTCACACAATTTGGAAGCAGGTGTTTTGTACAACAAAGCTGAAGACTATTCTGTTTCACAAGTGTTCTATTTAGACACTCGTCTGGCAGCAACACCACACAGACCATCCTCATGAGACGGTCCAGAAAAAAAGAATTCAATGTACAACAGCTATCTTATTCAAACTCACAAAACAAAACAATTATAGCACTGCACAAGAAAAGCCAGGGAAGCTCATGATCTGATTTTGGAGTAATTTTACTACACTTGTTTTGCATCCAGCTGTTAATTATGTTCTTTTCAATGTAATAATCATGGCTAATGGTTACCAAGCAGATAAGAACATGGAAGGAGCAAAGCCCGCAATATGGAGTGAAGCTGAAACAAAGTAAATATCCTATGCTACTGTCACCCTCCTCCTAATCAAGCTGCTTTTTGACTGGTACAGACAGTTTCTTCAAGTTAAACTCCCATTGGAGCCCCTTACTTTCCAGAAGAGATGATGTTGTTCAGTGCTCAAATGAGGTTCCTCATTCAAGGTTCTGGGTGTGGAAAGAAATGTCATCATTTCAAAACTATTAGTGATTGAGACTATAGAACACCTTAGTTTGAGACAAGAGGCAAATACTGCATTGAACAGTTCTATACGTATAAGTGATGTACAACTAAATTTTAGCCCTGCCTTAACTGGGATCATTTGCAGGCTCCATAAGGATCACGCTTACACGCATTTATGGAACTCTGAAAGTATTCAGAAATCTAAAAGGCAAATTATGCCTGCAAACAACTCTGGACACAAAAAATTACAGAATATTTTGTCCTAAAGTAAAGAGGAATATGGAGTATTCCCTGAAAGATCTAAATCCTGCTTGTAGAATTGCGCACAACACAGGACATTATTACACTTGATGTATGCTCAAGGGACACTATTTTCTACATCAGTGGTTCTAAACCTAATTAGATTCAAGATGCCCCTCAGAAAATGCCAACTTTTAGCTTTCTCTTGGTTTCTTATCTATGATACTCAGCGAAGAACACACAAAGACCACAATGGGCCAGAATGTCTATGATACTACTAGTGAACTGTCCGTCAAGAAAGACAGGACAGGGGGGCAGGTGGGGAAGGAAGCTTGCTAACCCTAACTGTAACTGCCTCCCCTCCCCGTGCTGCCGCTGCCTCCCAGGAACAGGGCGGAGGGAGGGGGTGAGCTTGCCTTGCCATCCCCTCCATCCCCCCTCATGGGCCACCACCTCCAGGAAGCAGGGCAGGGGTGTGGGGAGGGTGGTCTTTCAATAACCAGAGTGCTCCAAGAGTGTTACAGACAGACAGAGAGATGGCCTAAGCCCTTTATTATATTAGAATGGATAACTCTTGGGGTTTACCCTATGAATCATGCATAAGGGCTTGCACACCTAACTGTACTAATATTATACAGCACCCTGAGGCAGGAGGATCAAGGAGGGTGCAGTTGAGGTGGAGGTAGATTCCTGCTCCACCCAAACTTTGAAACCAACTGCCTGGGAGAAGTGGTAGCCTTTCTGTTCAGGCAAAACTGAGGAAGTCAATTGACTTAATGTGACTAATTATAATCTATCTGATTTCTGCTAAACTCTACTCCACATGTGTTAACGACCTCCTCTCTCCTTTTCAGACTAAGTACAAACATTTGTGAGGTTAAGTCGAGTCAAAAATGTCCACCTGATTTAAACTTAGCGCATGCCAACCTTACACTTTCAGACCCAGTCTCAGTGACCAGCAATCAGTCTAAACCTGTAACAGAACAGAAGTTCCATGCACACAAATGAGTTTAAAAATTGCAGAACCCAGTTTAAGATAAACCTGCATCTATGTAGTATCAGACTTATTCAATTTAGGTCAAACTGATGCATGGAACTTCTGTCCACATCTCCTGCACATCCCTGGGGCTGGGAAAACCTGCCCATTGGCCCTAGCCAATGGCCTTAGACTTCTTTTCATTCTCTTGTTCTCCTACACTGTTCTATCTTTTGCACCCCCTGGCCCCTTCCTCCCCTTTCAACCAGTGCTCAACATCAATCCCACAAGCCAGTCTGGGTGCAGCAACTTTTATCAGTGTTCACTGCTGCCAGAGATGAGCAAATAATTCCTGGGGAGGGGTGGGAGGGATGGGGGTGTAATTTTGCTGGGGGGAAACTCTCTACATCCCAGCCACAGGTCATGCATGGTCCCCCCCACCCCACCTTTGGGTCACACCTGCTACCCCTACCCAATGTATGGGTCATGACTGCCCCCTCACACCGTCCATTGGTTGTGCCTCCAGCTGAAGTATTGGAGGCACTGTCAAGACAGATTTCATTTTTAAAATCTGAATAAGAGATGTACATGTAACTATGATGACTACAAAACTAAATGTAAACATATCTTTTTTTGCCTACTTTGTTTTTTAAACTTCACATATAACCTAAGACATTATTGCACATTCCAAAATAGATATATTTATTTTTGCTTCGCTCTTAAAGTAAATAACGTAGCACTAGACTCTTTAGCATATTAGCAAAGCTTCTAGTTTCTCTTTAACTGGAGACACATAGTTGTTGTGTTATATGTGATGATGTGCTACACATCTGCACACCCCCTTTTCAAAATCCTAGATCTGCCCATGCACCAAAGTACCCTGAGAGGGATCAGACAGCACCCTGGTTGAGCATCCCTGTTTTACACGTACCACCTAAAGTGTACCTTAAAATCACACTGGCACCTGCTGTGTCAATGAAACACATGAATGCAAAAGTAACTGTGTGCTTAAAGAGAAATCTGGAACAAAATTTCCTGTTTTGGATAGAAATATATTGGATAGAAATATATTTTGTGCACCCAGTTGGATCCTGCATGTAGTTATATATTTTGAGTATTTGGACCTAAAATTTGGTTGTATATTTTGAGTATTTGGACCTAAAATGTCCTTATTGATCAAGAGAACAAATCAAACTTGGAACCCAAATATTTTTGTCTTTAACTCAAAGTTATGGACTAATCCCCTTGGTCATATTCAAGGATACTATGCAATCAGGTTCAGCCCTTCATGTCTTGCACTGAATTGCATTTAACAGATTTATGCAGTGAAATATTCTAGCAACAGAACTCCAGAAAGAAGACAAGCCACACACTGCTGCCTTTATCCAGCATGCCAAATGAAGCCTACATTTCCATTCATATTACCCATTTATGATGGCATATTATATTATACTTGAGCAAATAAACCTTTTCTTCCCAATAGACGTATTCACAAGCACTTTACAATCATATAAAGGATAACTAACTGGACAAAGACAAGCACATATATGTGTCTATATCACAATTTTCTTCTAAAGAACGTCTAAAATTATATTACATGAAGGATGCTGGAAGGAGACAATGTAGACTAGTATGGAAACTTACATGAGGAAACAACCTAGCATTAAAGAGCTTTGCTGGCTTTTAAGTTACACAGAAGAAACCACACAGGAGACTGGTGATAAATGATGGCAGTAAAACCTTTAGTAACATTATGAATGCTCAGTAGCATTGCTACTCTGTTAAGTCAAACCCAATGCTGCATTGATTGAAGTGTTGCCAGAAAATCAAGGGAAATGATTATTTCCCTCTATTCAGCACTGGTGAGGCCCCCACTACCGAAAGGATGGAGGCCCCCACTACCGAAAGGATGAGGACATATTGGAGAAAGTTCAGTGGAGGGCAACGGAAATGGTTAGGGAGCTGGGGCACATAAATTATGAGGAGAGGCTGAGGGACCTGGGCTTATTTAGAGTGAAGAATAGAAGACTGAGAGGGGATTTCATAGCAGCCTTCAACTACCTAAAGGGTGGTTCCAAAGAGAATGGAATTAAATTGTTCTCAGTGGTGAAAGAACGAGGAGCAATGGTCTCAACCTGCAGCAGGGGAAGTTTAGGCTAGATATTGGGGAAAAAAAATTATTACTAGGAGGGTAGTAAAACACGGGAACGGGTATCCAGAAAGGCTGTGGACTCTCCATGCTTGGAGGTTTTAAGACCTGGCTAGACAAAGCCTTGGCTGGGATGATCTAGTTAGGGATGGTCCTGCTTTGAGTAGGCGGTTGGACTAGATGACCTGAGGTCTCTTCAGTAACAAGTGGGCATCCCAGGGCTTGTCCGAACATAGGACCACCCACTTGTGTTTGAGCAAACCACCTACCTACCTTTCCTGCCATGCCTTGATGATAATGATTGATAGATCTTAAAAACACAGGAAGCTGCCTATTTACTTGCCCTGGTGCCAAGGGCTGATACACATGGCTCTGACCACCCCTGCACCATGTTCCATGCCTCACAGATGACATCTGTGGCTTCACACCCAGCCTTGGTCTGTTTGGCCTAGCATCTGGCCTACTTGTCTGGCCTAAACGCCAACCACTCAATCACTTGGGCTCCCAGACCTTTACTGTTCCTTAGGCTTCCAGCCTGGTTCCATTCATGGCTCCCAGCACCCTATAATTTAGGGCTCCAAGTCCCTATCCCAGTAATCTTGGGCTCCCAGCCCCACTTTGGGCTCCAAGCCTCCCCCACCACACAGGGTTCTCAGTATCCTCAAGCATATCCCTTGCTGTACGCTGGGCTTCACTAATCCCTAATCGTTTCACCTCAGAAGCTTCTTGTATAGGTCCCTAAAGGCTCAGGGCCCTACCCCCCTGGAGCCTTGCTCCTGGCTCCTGTTTGCAGCCTCAGAGCTCACAGTGAGTCTGAGTGCTGCACCAGGTTCTTTCCTGACCTGGCACCCTGCCTCAGAACTCACCATGAGTCTGGGCTCGTGCTTTGTCCTTCACAGTGTGCTCCCATAGCCTTTCCCATCCCTGGGGTCACCCACAAAGCAGCAGGGGCTGAGGCTTTCTGTCACCCCATACTTGCCCTTCATTGGGGAGGCTGCAGGTGTAGCATTTCCTGGAAGCTTCCCTGTCACAAGCAGCTCCACTACACCATCCAACCTCATCAGGGTATAGTTTTACGTTATGCCCCAGGACCAGGAGCCTCCAGCCATCCCCATAACTCCTGCCCTTACCTCTAAGGTGTCACAAGCAGCAGCTCCACCTGGGTGGTTGTTCTCCTGGCTGCTAGCAGCAAACTGGTGCCGGCTTTGCTGTTCAGAGCCCCTGTTCTTACAGGGCATGCTGGGCCCTGTTCCCAATCAAGCAATTATGCCCAATTGGGTTTGCAGCCAGCTGCAGGCTGCCTTGCTGCTTCTCAGGCCCCTGCAAGTAACAGAGCACATCATGTGCTCTGTTACATCTTCCAATCCTAATTTTCTGTGATTTCTGTGATTCCTGTGTGGGTAGGCATGTCTTTTGTGTGTGAAGGGGCTGACACTGTGTGGGTCACCTGAAATGGAACGACTTAGTCAGCTCACCTTTGAGCACAAATCTGTGGGAAAACAAAACTAAATTGACGTTTTAGAGACAATGTATTTATTAATATAAAAAGAGATGGGGTTGAGTGCTGGGAAATGTGCTAAAACACACACTAAGCAGTATAAGTAGGAAAAACAGAAATGCCATCTAGCTTCTATTTTGTTCCTCTGATAATAGTAATATTTCATCACGGCAGGTGTAGACCTTGCTAACAAGAACAGTCAGAACAGACTCTTTATCCACGTGGTCTCCATTTCAAACCAATGTCTCACATTAAAATCTTAACATTTCTGGAGATAATCTGGGATTTTTCAAAATAGCTCAAAATTGCTAGACACTCAACTCTCACTGAAAGCCAGCATTACTTCAATATTGCTTCAAAAGAAATTCTCAAACATAAGTGTTAAATTAAAATATGGCCCAATATAAGATTAGTGGTTATCCTACTTAATAGTTTCTTGTAGCTCTTATGTTCCATAATCTAATTTGCAGACATGGCAAATGTTTGTAAGTGGAGATAACTGGGGAGTACTATCACTATCCCCTTTCTAGACCCTTCTCTAGAGTTTAAAAAGAATGCACCACTGGAAGGATCAATCATACTGCAGCAAAATATCACCAGCAAATTTTTGTTGTTTGGCAAAATATATCTCCAGTGACGAGGTTGTTTTGAGGTTCTCAGTGCAACAAAGAGCCAGAGGCTGAGCATGGAACAGTAGTGACATGTTTAATTTTCTTTAACTTTTCTGGGGGGAACAATGTGTATTTGTAGGAGGTAGAGGGATGGAAGTTGGCCATTTACTCCAAGCCCGCCTCAGTTCTTTCTGTACTTACTCCATTTGCTTTGCTAAGAGCCTGGAAGTAGATGCTGTAGCTTTTCAGTGGCGAGAGTGGAGCATTCCAATATCCATTGTAGGTTTTGTTGTCACCCACTGTGAAGGGTTGAGTGACTGGCAGGTTGATGGGTTTCAGCTCAGCTGCAAAGTAATGGGGTGAGTCAAGGCTGGAAGCATTCTTGTAGCTCACTGGGATAGAGAAGCACTCAATGATGTCTGCAGCCCTCCGTGCTTTCTGCAGCCTCTCTTCTTTGACAACAAGCTGATAGACACTGGAAAAAGAGGAGAGAGGAAGGGAGATAATGAAAGGCACAATTAGAATTGCACCAATTCCAGCAGAAAAGGACAAAACAAAGCTGATGCTGAATTTAGAATATTTCATATGGAAAAAACGCCTCCAGTGGAGCCTCCACATTGTATGCAGTTACTAGTTCTTTGCTGTAGTAACAGCTAAACATCACAGGTGCTTTGAGGGCAAGATTTGGATAATTTACTTCATAAATTTAGCACAGTTATTCCAGATATACTCTGATGAAACTGAGAAGAGATACCAGTTTTACCTCCAATATTTGTAGAACACCTTGGGTTTTCAAAGGTTGAAAACTGTCACAGAAATGTGCTTTTTTGTCCTAATTAAATGTTACATTTATACAGTGAAATGCATTTGAACAATTAATTTCAGTAACTATAGACATGGACAACAAGAAGGCAAAGAGAGAAATGTGTTAGGAGAAGTCACAATATAAAACTGTATGTAGGCCAAATGGGATTATGGTTAGAAATATGTGAATTTGTTGGCAAATAGTTATTCAATTATTCAATAATTATAATTATTCAACAGAAATTAACACCTATGTCTACTGATTGTTTGAAAATTTAGATCAAAATGGGCAAATATTTCCTGCTTTGCCAATTTCTGGCCCAAAGAATATTTAGTAATTTCATTCAAAGGAGAGAGAGACCTATTCTGAATTGCTCTGTAAGGTACTTTTTCTGGGAAGTAAAGGATTTTGGTTCAAACCCTTGTTTCAAATCATGAAACCAGGGAATCTGAGAGCTCCCACTCTCTGGAAGACTGTCTTAGCTAGTCAAGTATATGAGGGGGAGAGGGAAACAGCAACAGCAGAATCATAGATTTGCAAATGTTGCTGGTTTCCAAATTTTCTTTGCTTAAATGTATTTATTTATTTATATATCACCCTTCTCAATAAAGGCTCAGGGCAGCTTACAGAAGACAACACAATAACATAGAACAAGTGAATTAGAGAACAAAACTGGAAAAACTATTTATAAATGCCAACAGAGAATTAAAATAAATTATATAGCAAAACCCTGATAAACAAGACCTGAGCTTAGGTTTCTTTGCCTGCTAGATGTTTATCAAAATAGAAAGGGCTTACAGCACTTCTGGAAGATGTGGCTTAGGCTGTGGTGGGCCTCAAGGAGGTGGTTGTTCCAGAGCTGACAGTTGACTACTGAAAAGAACTTTTCATGTGTTTTTGCCAAGTAAACTTGGTGAATTAATCATACTTTACAGGAGATTTCTCTCAGCTGACCTTTAGGATTGCAGTAGGACATAAAAGAGAAGGGGGTCACTTAGGTACATAGGGCCTAAGCCATTAAGGGCCATATAAGTCAAAACCCACATCTTAGGTTTTGCCCAGAAAGCTTTTGGGAGCTAGTGCAGACTCTGATGCACCAGAGTCATATGCTCCTGGTGACCCACCCGTGTCAAAGAGCAGGGTACTGTGTTCTTTACCAGCTGCATCTTCTGAACAATCATCAAAAGCATGCAGCCCATAATAGTAGCCTAGCCTCCAGGTTACAAAGGCATAAATGATGGTAGCCAGATCTGAATCTGAAAGAATGGGTCACAGCCTTTCAACCAGATGGAGTTAGTGAAAAGCCACTGCCACCACCTGGAAATCCAGGTGCAGCAGAGGATCCAGCAGCAACCCAAGAATGCAAACCAGAATGGAAAGGGGAAGCTGTGGGAGAAAATAGAGACTGCAGCGCTCAAGTCAGATGAGAAATTTAGAGCTGGGCATCAGCAACGTGCTGATGGCACTTCACTTCATATCTCCACGGAGATAGTGCTAGAAAAAAATACTAGAAACAAAAATGTATCATTAAATACAAAATAAACTTTCTGATTAATTCAAGGTTTAAAGAAATGGTGTAAAGTTGACCCAAAACAATTTTTTCCCCAATTATGGTTCTCTTCCACCACTGAACAATAAGGTAATGGTTTTCATGGGCAAGAGGATCAATACTAGATATTAGAGAGAAACATCCTTTATGATACTGGGTATGGATAATAGGGGTGTGTGAAGCGGGCCCTATTCGATTCAGATTCAGCCGGAATCAGAGACAGTGATTCGATTGGTTGATTTGATTCAGCTGAATCTGAAGATTCAATGCTGATTCGAGGAATCAGCGATTTGGACATGGATACAGCCTTAAAAGTTTTTTCTACATACCTGGAGGTAGCAAGTGCGGCTTATGATTGCTGTGATGCTGGGGCACATAGAGCATCCCACACGAGTGTGGGGGGGGGCCCTCCACGTGCTCAGTGGTGAACCCAGAAGTGGACTGGAAGTAATACCGGTCCACTACCATGATTACCGGGATGTGCGCTGGGCCCCCCCTCCCACGCCGCCCCGGCTTGGCAATTGGCCGAAGATGGAACCTGGATGCACCTCCTGACCCAGAAGGCACCCACTGCCAAGCTGGGGGGTGTGAGGGCCCCCCACAGCGCACTCCCCGATGGACCTGGAAGTGGACCAGAAGTGCTTCTGGTCCACTTCTGGGTCTGCTGATGAGCGCGCTGGGCGCTAGCCCCACACACTCCTGTGGGGTGCTCCATGTGCCCCACCATTACAGCACTCATGAGCCCCTGCTACTTAGAGGTATGTAGAAAAAACATTTAAAGATGTCTCTATGTCCATATATCCAAACCTTTCTGAATCTCTCCAAATCAATTTGGAGGGTTCCAATTTGATTTGGAGAGATTAAAGGATCACCTGATTCAATTCAGATTCAGAGATTCAAATACTGAATCAGGTCAAATCTCCACCAGATTGAATGAGGGACTGAAGCTGCACGCAGCCCTAATGGATAAACATTTTAGGTGATTTACAAGAGGAGGGAAAGCTGCTACTTGGGAACATGCAACAGCCATTACATTTGCCTGATTCTGTAGTGATACAAGTTAGTCAACATGCCCAACCTTTGACCCTGAAGAAAGCAGGGTTTTATGAATATGCAACAACTGCGTGGCATGAGCTTGCATCAATACCCTTTGATACTGATACCATTGTTACATCTATCTAAACTGTGTGTGAACCCAAATGGGTATATAAATAATGCAGATATACAAATACACCTTTACTTTTTCTGCTGTGTTCTTTGGGATTCTGTCCTGGAGCAGAAGTACTGAGAAATAGTGCTCCCATATCCATTCTCGACGAAAAAAACATCTTCCTAATGTCCAATAGAAAAAATTGGTTTCCTAGCAAAGCATGTGGCTTTATATCCTTATTCAAACAAAACTGTTGGAAAACAGCAGCTCTTGATATTCTTTCTAGCAATATAAACCTCTAATTCCTTTGTGAATCCTGCTAAGATCTTGGCCTCAGTCTTACCTAGTTCCTGATATTTCTAGCCTAGATTTACAAACCTGAGAAGGCTGCACAGCATCCAAATGCACTATCCTTTGTTTTCACAGAGAGTTAACAAAGCTCTTAAGTTCAACACTGCTACAACTGAGGCAGACACACTGACTGCTTAACATTACTCACCCATTTGACAAAGAAAGATACTACTGCAGTCATTTCACTTTTTGTCAGAGTATTCATACATGCTGCCCTCACCTGTCTATGTGAGGCTGGTTCTTTGTCTAGTTAGACAGGAGAGATCGATGCAAAGATTGGAAACAGCCAGCAGCACATCATTCTACCTGCTTTCAGAAGCTCATTGTTGCAGAAAAATTGGTTGGAAAAATTTCTAGCACAGCAATGTCTCATCAACATTTCTATATGAAACAAAAGAACAGCAGCTAAAACAAGCCAGTGAGGTAGCAAAACAAATCCATGCCTTTTGATTATTTACCATCTTATTTTTAGAGGTAGCTTGGCGTATTGTCATCTAAAAGAAAGTTGGGCAGGTAAGCATTTGACAAGCTATCATGAAAGAGAACAGCTTCCAAATTATAGACATAATACTGGATGATCAAGAAATATGAATCACTTTAGATTTTTATACAACTGGAAATGGCCCTTCTACAAAGTGTCACAGAACACTCCCCATGCCAGTGCACAGGAGCATGCCAAGAATACAGCAAATCTGGTATGTTCTTTGGCCTGTGGATGCGCCCCTGCCCTTACAAGTTCTTTCCCTCTGAGCTAGTTCCAGGCCAGAAGGACCCAGAAATCCTGGCCTTCTGCATAATTCAGACCTCATTTCTCATCTAGTAATTCCTCCATCAGCAGTAGTTCATCCTCAGTTTTAATACACAGAGATTTCACTACAGATAACTAACATAAAAGAGGAAAAGTAAGAGAAAAACAGTAACTTCAACACTTATAGCAAAGATCAGTTCACTAGTTTGTAACCAGATGTTAGAGGCAGAGTACAATTGAAGGTTAGGGCTGTACGAAGCTCTGGTCCGCGATTTGATTCAGCGAAGATTTGGCCTGATTCAGTGGCTGAATCTCCAAATCTGAATCAAATCAGAGAGCCCTTTAATCTGTCTGAATCAAATCGGAACTCTCCTAATTGATTCAGAGAGATTCGGAAAGATTTAGCGATTTGGATATAGACACAGATTGAAATGTTTTTTCCACATACCTCAAGGTACCAGGAGGCTTATGAATGCTGCAGTGCTGAGGCAGATGGAGCATCCCACAGGAGCATGGGGGACTCCCCAGCTCACTCAGCAGCAGACCTGGAACTGGACTAGAAGCACTTCTGGTCCACTTTTGGATTTGCTGTGTTGTGCGGGGGGGAGAGGGGCTGCAACCCCCAGGCTCAGCTACTGGTGCCTCCTGGGTCTGGGGTATCCCCCAGTGTCCTGCTGTGGTTGATTGCTGAGCTGGGGAGGCATGGGGGGGGGCATGGCGTGCTCCCCGGTAGACCCATAAGTGGACCGAAAGTACTTCAACTGCCTGGCATTTTGGGGGTGGGGGGAAGAGGTTGACTACCCTGCTGTGTAGCTGCAAGTCTTTTACTAGAAAAGGAAGGCAATACTGGACTCCTTGATAAATTTTGCAGGTTTTATATAGATAAAACCACATTACTTTACTTTAATAGAAGCTATTTAAAGTTTTTGACAGCTTCATTCTAAATCACTGATAAAAGCACCAGCCATAATGGTCACCACAGTGTAAGCGCTGTGTGCAGGGGAAGAAAATGTGCTCTTATCATCATTGACAAGGTAATCTTTTAAATGATAAGTTCTCCATTCAGTGTGCAGGCATGAGAGTAGATGATAATCATTCCAAATCACAGCCCTGTTTCCCCACTACTGTGAGATCTCTGGGCTCTGTCATGCTTCCTCTCCTATTCTCACTGCTCTTGCTTTCTTTTCTATGGCTTGCAGAACAGGTGAAAAAACAAGCTGAAATAGGCAAAAATATAGTTATACACTTGGACTTGAGTCAGGTTTTAAAGATTTCTGATAGGCATAAGGGTACAAGGTAAAACGTATATCCTATTTCTCCCAAGTATTGGTCCTAAGCTCTTTAGTGACCTGACTGGTAATACTTCCCTAAAAAGTGAAAGACTTTATAACACATCTAATAATTATATGCTGTTTTCAGGGAGCTACACCTTCCTGATCCTACACTCATACTCTTATCAAAGCAGTGTTTCCACAGCCAGTGCTCCCTCCCAATGCAGATTGTTATTTACAAGTCTTTACACAGAATATATTGATATCAATCAAATATAAATATACTATATGTATCTTTACCTATAAATATGTGCACGCATTAAACATAGTATATCAACACAGTATGTACTATTATTTCCAATTACATTTTTCCTCTGGAAGAAAGGTGAACAGTAAGGACAGCTTATCCTACAGTCTGTAAAGTTAGTGGGAGACTCCTTTTGAGCAAGAACTACTAGACTGATACAAAATAGGCTAGAGATCGTGGAGCCTTTCATTTCTAGCTCAAGTGTGGTCTAAGTTACTAGTACACAATCATCATTTTCAGCAAGATAATTGTTTTGGAGGCTCTGAAAAAGATGAGGAGAATATCAATCAATTCACTGGAGAGAAGTATCAATGTCTCAGCAATATCCTACATTTCAACAGAACTATAAATGGGCAGCAATGCCCTTGTTTGTAGTCATCTTAATTAAAAATTGAGGACAAGATGAGTAATGGTACTGAAAGATACTTAACTCCATCAATGCAGATCACTCTGTGTCAGATCTGACACACATTGGATAGGAACAGCCAAGCTGGTGAGTGTGCACTGCATTGATATTTATTACATCCATTCATTGATTTCACAAGTACAGAACTTTTAGGAATGCTCTAAGGAATGAAAGACTCATCAGGCTACTATAGTTCATGCAACACTAAGATAAAGCATGAAATACACAGGCAGTTGCATACATGTTATTCAGAAGGGTCAACAAATAACACAACCTGTCCTCTTGTTTGAGGTACACAGATTTTATTAACATATTCTCAGGACTACTGAGTTTTGTGGTATACTTAGAATATTGGCTGACAGATATCATCTGCAGTCTCAAAGATATTCACAACACCATACTGCTAATTTCATATAGCAGAGCACAATAGCAATCTCTTGGAGACAGGCATGAAATGCAGACCTTCAGGTACTGGGCTTGATCTCCATCTTACTTTCATACTTTTAAACATTTTCCCCTCTTGCTAGTTAAACATATTGACCCCGATTCTAAACACTGCGCCTACCTACATCAGTCAAATTTTATGCAAACTCTATTGTAAGCTGGCAGAGAAGTCAGGCAATAGTTATTTATGTATTAGTTAATGAAAACTTCATTGTGAATGTCTGGTTTTGCATTTAACTCCTGGCCACATTCAATCTGGTTGACTTCTTTATTTATTTACATACAAGTGTTCATGAAGGTTCTTCATCCCAAACTGACACCATGGGCTTAACTTTCAGACTATTGGGGAGTGTTGACATGATATCCAAAACTCCCATTTAAAATTTAAGATGGACTTGTAGACATGAATAGGACTACTTTGTGGTTTAGTTTAGAGGTTGTCAACCAGGGGTATGTGTGCTCCTGGGTGTACTTGAGAAGGCCATAGGGGGTATGCCCAGGCAGGTTAGGATGGAGTGATGCCCCACCACGCCATGTCACTGCCTCCCAGGAGTGGAGCCTGGGGGGAGGGGGAAGCTCACATGCAGTGGCTGCCTCTGCCACCCATTACCCCATGCTGCTGCTGCTCCGCATGTGGCCGCTGCCAACCCTGCACCCCTCTGCTCCACATCTGGCTATGCGCTCCCCACCCCGCCTGCTCTGCATCTGGGCACCAGGGGTACACTCACAGGCAATATGTGGTGGGGGCATGTGCCCCCCGAGATTGGCCCTCACTGGCCAGGCAGTGGGGTGTACCAGCTGGTGCCCTCCCTGAGAAGTGCTGTTGGCACTTCTGATTTTGTCACCAGCACTTTCACGGTCGGCAATTGGCTGCTAAGGGATCCCCTGCCCCAGTTGGTGATCGGCCGCTGGTGTCCCCAGGTCACCCATGGGTATATTGATTTTAAAAGGTTGAAAACCCCTGGCTTAGTTGATTTGGGTGTCCCAGACATGGACAAGACAGTAATGCACCATTCCCATATTTTTCTTTACTCAAAACATTTAAAATATCAATCCTGGCTTTTGGCACATTGGCAAGGGGCAAACAAAATAACTGAGCTTGCATAAAATTAACCTTGTGGCAGCCTCACTAAAACCCAAAGTTATGAACATGCAGCATTTTTTTGATAACGGACTTTTTTCCCTGTGATGCCTATATTATAACCCTTTAATACATAGCCATAATTTTTCTCCTGATTGTATGTATAGTCTAGTAGAACAAACAGGGATGAAACTCAATAGGATTCTATAAAAATGTATTGGGGTTCTACAAAACTCACTCCAAAACACTATGGAATTTAATGCCAGTGCACTTCCTACCTATGCTGTGCTTCTTAGCATTCCCTTATAATTACATAGAGGACTGTCTGATACATTTTATAAAACAATTAAAAAAACTATCAAAAGATTAACACTTTTCTGTTTAAAAAACCAGAAGACAAACTATACAAATGTACAGTTAAAGGGTAACTTGAGGGTCATCTAGTCTAATACCTAAAATGGTTAAAAGGCCTGATTAAGAGACTTTACTAATGTGAGCATAATTTGCACTTCCAAAATGTAAACCTATGATCAAATTGAGGGTGAAACTCTTGAGCATTTGCCCCTCTAAGCTACATCCAAAAGCAAGCACTTAGTATCAGGCATTCAGAACTGCACCTACAGTTGGTTTGTGCATTCAGAGTGTGAGTCCAAGTTTGCAGGAGTGACTTATGGCAGTAACAGGGCCAGAAGTTTCATATATTTTAAAATGTCACTCTTAACAGTTTGCCTTTCTACAGTACATTTAGTCCAAGGGTCTCAAGCTAACGAAATTAACAGATACCATTGGGATGTAGATTTAGGGCCTGACTGAAAGTCAATTAAAATCAACAAAAGACTACCATAGACACCAATGGGCTTTGGATCAGCTTTACATCCAACATATCATATTGCAGTGAAGCTTAGCTCATGGAAAACATGTTCATATACAAATGTAGAACAAAGTAATCATGCTGTCAGTATCTTTCCTTTTAGATTTGTATAGTTCCTTCTTCCAAGATTGAAAAGCTAGGCCATTATGAATAACAGGAGAGCTCTTAAAACGCACCTTAGCCAATCTAATCAGTAATAAAAAGACAGGTTTTTTGATGATGCAGACTTTCACCCAAGTAAAAATCATATTAATGATGGCACTTGACTCAATTTACAAATGTATTCACACCAAATCCTAGGGGTTCTTTTTGTTTTTTCTTAACCTTATTTAAATTAAACATGTAAACAGAGGCAGGATTTCCCAACAGATACCAAGAAATGTCTGAATACAGGTCATACTTATTAAAAAAATAAAAGGTCAAAAAAAGAAAGGGTATTTAAGAAGAGTATGTAGAGATGGTTCCAGTTAACACTGCAATCAGCAGACCTGCCAGGTTAGAAGTCATCCAAGAACCCCTGAACTCAGGAAGGAAAAAAAGCTACTAGGAGAACTTCTGTGGCGAGCTGAGTTCTCCCAGCAAGGCCAAGAGAGCCTGGTTTTCTTAGGCTTCAAGACACATTTTAGCTCAAACTTTCTGGTATGGGTTGGTGATTTCATATGTTTAGAGAAGAATATTTCATTCTGGTTTTCTGTATAAATGTTGTTTTTGAGCTTGACAAAAGGCCTAGAGGTTGGGCTGGGAATTTAAAATGGGAATACAAACAAACATGAAGAGTTTATCCCTGAACAGACCGGGGGAAGGCCCAAAGATCCCTTCATCATCACCTTGTGGAAATAGGTCCTTGCTAAGTGCTCCCATCCCTCAGTGGAGGAAGTTTTCCCTCCATTACAGAAGGGCTATAATCCTCTGCCCCCTTCACAGAGGAGCTTGCTGTATTATCCTAAGGAACTGTGTGCTGTGCCTGGCACACAACCACTATATATCAAAATGCTGGAGCACAATGCCTCCTAGAATATTCCCGAAAGTACTGTAAATACGCACTATCCCCAGCACTGCCCTGTGGGAACCATACACTCAGAACTTGTGCAGTAACAGCCTCAGTAAGTTTCTTGGGCTAGCCTCATGAGAAGTGCATCAGAATGATATACTGACCTTTAGACTGGATATTTTGGCACTGAACTTTAAGTAGCCTTCAAGGGTAGCTGTGTACATTCAAGAATCCCTTTTGGAGGCGAGTTCTGGACTTACGAGAGCGCCATAAATTCATAGCGAATGGCTTTGAAAATAGCAATGCAATCTTCTGTAAAATACTGAAAGGGTCTACCTAATGACCTTTTATAGAAGAACTAAGAAAAATAATACCCTCACTTGGAATGAATGCATTGATGGGGCAGAATTGAAACCATAAATGTTTCCCCCACTACTGAAAAAGTCACCAGACTTTTCCAAGAGTGATAAATCTGTCTTCTTTTACCCTGCTCTAAACTCAGTCTCCCAAATGCCTTGGACAGTTCATCACAACTTTCATGTCAGAAAGTTAACCACACAAACTTTCAAATGACAAGGGCTGTTTTATGTAAGGAAATGAAGAAGGCGTTATCAGTATGTCAAGTGTATATTGGATACTATAAAATATGAGGATATCCTACCTGACAGAATTGCGCTACTATTATGAATCTTTACATAAAAACTAATTATAAAGTAGCTGAATTTTGTTTATAGTGAAAGCTATGCTTTACCTGCGAAGACTATAGCAGTTTTCACATACTGGGGCAGTGAGTATAGTTTCACACCTTGACTACTACAGACATTCTCAAGTTCTCATGATCTGGTGAGGCCTAATAACTATTATTTCTGTTTTACAGATGAGTAAATTGAGGCAAAGTGAAGTTAAAATGAGCAATCCACCTTCTCATGACCGTCTCAGCCTCTGGTGTTTCATTCACCACCAACAACTGCAGTAGCGAATAGCTGAGTCCTCACCAGGCTGGATAGATACTTTCAGAACTTTAGAAATTCAACATTTCCAAACAGTGGCAGGAAAACCCTGTGATTAGGGCAATGTCTGTGAACAGCAAAGAAAAAAAAATGTGCAGACAGGAAACATGCACTGGTGCCAGGGGAATGAACAGATTTATGTTACTTGCATTATATATTCACCTTTCTTTTACATTCATCAATTCTCTGCATTTAATCTCCTTGGAAATAAAATCAAAAAAATCAAAATGAGGGCATTTCAAAGCTATATGCTTACTTATCTAAGCCATCTTCATAAGCCTGACCTGGCTTGCAACATAGATTAGACATAATAGCTGCTATTCCCAGAGGAAGAGGCTAGTCCCTATCTCTCTAATTCAGTGTTATTCCATGCTGGCAGATTCAAAATAATGAGTGCAGACAGATATGGCTTTCACTGTGACAGGAGCTAATGTTAGTGGTTTTGGAGGTGTTTATTCCCTCCTGAGCCATCTGCCATCTGTTTGATCTGCAAAACAAACAAAAACAAAAAGAATGAGAAAAATTTGTGTTAATGTCACTTAGCATTAGGCAGCATCACTAACTGGGGTCTTGTCATCTTCAGTGTTCAGTTTCTTTCAAGAGGAGACAGAAGTGACAAGGACAACCAGAGCCATGTGTTTAATGAATGTTCAGTATGAGGTGAGAATGTGGCCCTTTTCAGAGATGGGATGGCTGTGGTAGGACATCTCTGCATGGCTCCTGCCACTCTTCTCGTAAGTGTATGGGAACAAGTAAGGACATGCTGATATCTTCAGCTAGTGCAAACAGAGGCTCATCACTAGCTTAAGTGGAGCTGTACAAAGTCATACCTGTGGATGATCTGGCTCATATTTTTCAAAAACCCTCCTCTCACCAACGTGCAGAGCTAGCACTAGCAGATTATGTTAAAAAACAAATAAAAAAACCATATATTTTAAAAGATGACAACATGGTGCCTAAGAGTATAAGATCAAGAATACTGAAACATGAAGACAAGGGCCCCAGAATAAGTATCATGTGAGCAGATGCATCATGAGCTCCAAACACACTTGCCCCATCAATATACATCAAACGTTTTGGTGGACCAGCCGTGCTGAGACGTCTCCTTGAGTTCCAGGCCTCTCTATTCTGACACTGCCTGCAATCTGCCAGTTTTGGGCTGCTATAGTCATTCATGGACTGTTCCAGCCTATGCTAGTGCTACAGATGGGGGAGTTTTAAAACCATAGAGATGGTCCCCAGAGAGCTGGATCTTGCCAGGCCTCCTCCATGCCAGCACCTTTTGCCAGGGAAAAGAGGACAAAACACAGTATTCACCTTCCGAATTAAAGAAAATTTTGACTGAGTGTTAACTCCTCGAGCAAATCACAAATTTGTGCTGGTGGACAGTAAGACAAGTCAACACTCAGCTTCACCTTTCATTGATTCCCCAGCCCCTCCTTGCCTTTCTTTTATATGTTCTTGAACCACTCCCAGTCATTATTGTTACTTTGTACTTGTACTTTCTTCTCATTGGTCCCTCTCCCTGTTTTTCATACCTTATCTACTTTTCCTCTGCCTTCCCCCACCTAGTAAGTGAATCTCCATTCTTCAGCCTTCTACCAACTCTTGCTTTTGCTCTGGAAAAGTGCTACTAAAAGAGAATTCACAGCTGAAATAGCATTGTGGCTGCTGAGGCTTCCTTTTTTACTGTCTGTCTGCATTTATGATAATCCCCGTATCCCATCTGCAGCCCACACACTGGTGCAGCAGCCCCCTTTACTGGTTCCAAGAAATTATGTATTCATTATGGAAGAAATTAACACCTCAAAGCAAACTATAATTAGGAATTCTTCAATTCGGTTTACGCTTTTTCAATTAGGCTCTCTATAATTTTAATCATGGGAGCATTAACATGTTTCTGGAATTTATATACCTGTGGTATAATTAAATCCTGAAATATCTTAGTGTGCAACATCAAAGTATCGCTTACTCATCTGCCCTTTTATTGCTCTTGTGTATTAATATATACCCATAGAGGGCACCTTCTTATGTACATCTACTCCTATGTGGCCTAGGTGAGAGGAACTCAAGATGCTCAGAACAGAATTTACTTGTTCTGTGAATCAATAGCTCTGGGCCTTGATACATAGGTGAAATTCCCTGCAGTATTAAATGTGTGTGTTATTTCTAAGATGGAGACATCTGCCAAGGACTAGAGGGCCTAAGCCCACTGTAGACAAAGAGAGGCTTCACATTGACTTCAATAAACTTCACATCAAGCCCTGAGAGCTTCACAATTATTTCCTTTGTCTTATAAGCTAAATTTTAACCAGCCTCTATGCAATTAGCCCTTTATTTGAGATAATGGGGAATACATTAGAACTAGTAGATGTGAAACGTGTATAGAAAATGCTTTTAAAGAGACGCCCTTAAATTGGCAGTGATGTACATTTTCTCCTGTTCCCTCCTTGTCTTACCAGTTGACAGCTTAATGTGAGAAAATGGCCATCAATTTGTGATTCTCAGCTAAAAGTTCAGACTTCATTAACCTTTTGATTGCTGGAATTGAACCTGACAGCTTACATAGACAACATGAAAGATTTGTGCCAAAAATATACTCCCTAACTTGCACCATTCTCAGACCTTTATAACAGGCAATAAAAAAAAAATGCTATCAAAGCTTCGGCGTGCAGTTAATACAATATTGTTTGACCCAAGAGAGAGATTTTCTGTATCTAATTTAATTTTTTAGATATTGTAATTAAAACAGTTCCTGCTTCCACCTCCCGTTTTCTAGTCATTCAAAGCTTCCCCATGGGAAAATTAGCATGGCACAGTAGGTCATGAAGTCTCAGAGCAGGTATATTTTTGAAAGCTGATGAATAGGCAAAAATAGTTTTATGTCATTTTAAAGGACAATATGTTCAGGTGAACAGTAAGCAGATTCTGTTAAAAATGCAAATCAGGCAATTCACCCATCATATCAAATATTCTGTCTTGTGGTTAAAACTTGAGGTTTAAGAGGAATTCTGTAATACTATATAAAGGATTAAAAATTCCTTCCCAACCATTATAATGATCATCTTTTACACCCCAACTATGAGGTTTAATTATATTTATCAAAGTGAATACAGTTGCAAATATCAATGATCATAAAATCACCTTGTATTATCTAAAACTCAGCTCCACTAAATGACAGTGGCAGGACATGGCAATACATGACTACAGTTTTGCAACTCTGCTGGTTAGCTCATCATGCATAAGACATGTTAGTGGGCCTAACTCAAGTAATCCTGCAGTGGTGTTCTGCTCAGTGTTATAGTGCAACAATCTGAGCAGCTATCAACATCAAGCACTTTTCCTCTGTATCCAAATTCATGGAAATAACTATTAACAAAAAAGCAAACAAACACAACTTGCTTATGTTTAGCAGAAAACACTACCTGTCAGTTTACCCTCAAACTCTTGCTTAAAATAAAGCAAAATACTATGAGAAACTCAGCTTAGATGAATTCAGATCAAAACCTCCAAGGTTTATTACATGACATACTAATTAACACAGATAATCAGTTTTATAATATCAGATGCCTGAGTTGATAAGACTTATTCCTCATTTGATAATATAAAATTAATAGATCTAGTATGGTGATTCTTTGCCCTCTATCCTGTCAACCAAATCATGTGGTACATACTCTTTGCTCTTGAATGCCAGTTAACAAAAAGCTAGCACACATTGTGTATTTCTAAGTATTTATACTGCATCGATGTACTAAAATTGAGCCATCAAAATAACTGAGAGCAGGATAATTTGCTTATGTTCTCTTAACAGGTTTAAATGTTAGATCCTTTTTGCTGTTTCATTGATCTTTGATTCCCTTATTTATTCTCAATCTTTTATAAAAAAAGGTTTATTATATTTATTCTGTGGGGGCTTCAAGAACAATAAATTGCCAAATTTGTTTGGGATTAATGAAATCATTAGCAACACAAAGGCCTGAGAGAGCTCACGTGAAGCCAATAAAACTCCATTAAGAAGTGTTAAGGCAATGAGCAGAATAGCATGTTTCACTGTGTAGCTGCCATAATGTATACATCAAAACCATGAATTGGAGAAAAACTTTAACCACAAGTTTGGGGAATAAACAGGAGGAACTGGTTCTTCTGCTAAACAGAAATGACTCAATCTCATAGGGATAATGGAGGTCTGGTGGGACTCCTCCTGTGACTGGACTATGGGTATAAACAGCTATACCCAGGACAGGTGAGATCATGCTGAAAAAAGGGGCGGGACTGTAGCTCTCTGTGTGAAGGAGAGCTACATGTCCCTACAAGCTGTGATTGGCACCCAAGAAGGATGACTGGAGAGCTTCTGGGTTAGAATGTGGTGAAGGGGTTACATCGGTAGGAGTCTACTACAGATCTCCAAATCAGAAACAAGAGCTTGACCATGAATTCATCAGGGAACTGGCCACACTCTCTGTGCATAGCTGTCATGGGAGACTTCAACTACTCGGACATCTCATGGGAAGAGCACTCAGCCAAATCCATCAGGTCTCAAAGTTTCCTCACATGTGTGGATGAGCTTTACTCATCTCAAGCAGTTTCTTGGCCAACAAAAGGTAAGGCAGTATGGACCTGCTACTGGCCAAAAGGGATGATCTAGTCCGTGATCTAAGAATCAAAGGGAAGCTGGGAGATAGTGACCATGAGTTGATCACTTTTACTATCCATCGCAAAGCTGGCACGTCAGTCAGCAATGCAGTAGTCCTCGACTTTATGAAAGTCGGCTTTCCTAAGCTCAGAAGGCTTGTTGTCAAGACCCTGAGAGGCTGTCATTGGACAGGGAGGGGAGTTCACAACAAGTAGTTGCTCCTTGAGGAAGTGATCCTAGAAGCACAAGGGAAGTCCATCTCAACTGACAGGAAAGGTGGTAAAAGGGTTCAGAAATCTCCTTGGCTCAACAGGGAACTCATGGACCTCCTACATCTAAAAAGAGAGGCTTATAAAGGATGAAATACTGGAAACACCACTAAGGAGGAATATTCTGCACTGGTGCACACCTGTAGGGAGCAAACTAGGAAAGCCAAGGCTGCAGCCAAACTTAAACTGGCTACACGAATCAAGGACAATAAAAAAGTCCTTCAGATATGTGGGGAGTTGGAAGAAAAACAAGGGAAATACTAGACCCCTGCTAAAGCAATTCGGGCAGCTGACAACTGACACTCAGGAAAAGGCCAATCTGCTTAATGATTTTTCACCAGCCCAAAGGGACCACCTTGCCTAACATGATGTGGAATGACCAGGGTGAGGGTGAATATATGTCCACCATTGGCATAGATCCGGTGAGGGAGCACCTTGAAAGGCTGGACAACCACAAATCAGCTGATCCAGATAGATTGCACCCAGGAGTGCTAAAGGAACTGGCAGACATCATAGTGTGGCTTCTGGCAAGGATATGCAAGAACTCATGGTGCTGCGGGAATGTACCTGAAGATTGGAAGAGGGCCAATGTTGTGCCTATCTTCAAGAAACAGAGGAAAGAAGATCTGGGAAACTACAGGCCAATAAGTTTGACCTCAATCCCTGGAAATATCTTGGAAAAATTATCAAAGAAACCATTCTCAACAGGCTAACAGAAGGCAGCATTCTGAGGGATAGCCAGCATGGTTTTGTTGTGGGTAGATCTTGCCTGACCAATCTCATTTCCTTCTATGATCAGGTGATGTATCACCTGGACAATGGGAAAGAGGTTGATATCATATATTTGGACTTTAAAAAGGCCTTTGACTTGGTGTTCCATGATAATCTCACGGAAAAATTGAGCAACTGAAGCCTCAACTACACTACAGTCTGATGGCTGGGAAACTGGCTCCAAGGTCAGACCCAGAGAATGGTAGATGACAGAACTGAAGCAACATGGCATTCAGTGACCATTGATGTCCCGCAAGGCTTCACTTTCAGACCTGTAATCTTTAATGTCTTTATAAAGGATCTGGACTCTGGTGTCAGAAGCAGACAGGGTAAGTTTGCTGACAACACCAAACTTTGGGGCAGAGTGTTCACACTTGAGGTTAGGCTAGTGATCCAAGCCAACCTTAATAGGCTTGCAAGGTGAGCAGATGAAAACCTGATAATATTCAATATGGAGAAATGCAAGGTGCTCCACCCTTTGTCTGCAGCCTGTAAGCAGGGTCCAGATCCCCTTGATTCTCCGGGTTTCATTCCACTTGGTGAGGTTGGCCAAAGACAATACGCATGGATTGCAAGGAAGGCTGTAGGCTTCTGGAGCGCGCTGGGACTCCAAGGCTTAGTGACCCTCCTGTAACTCAGGTCCAGGTCTCTTATCTTCTGTTCTGCTGCTCTTGGCACTACTGAGAAGGCTGTGCCCCCACCCCTATGACTTTGGGAGAGGAGGCCTCATTTTAGCCCTTTGGGCTCTGTGCCTTCTGTGACAGGAGACTACAGTCACAGCGCTTTTGTGCTCCAGACATGGGACAGGTTTGACTCCTTGGGTGCGGGGCTGGACCCGATGATCTCGCAAGGTTCCTTCCAGCCCTAACAGACATCATGAAATCGATGAAAACACCCCACATCACACTTATAGGCTCAGCAATGCTACACTCACTAGCACCATGACCAAAAGGGACTTGGGGGTCATGATAGACCACAAGATGAACATGAGCCACCAACGTGATACTGCCGCTGGCAAAGCATACAAAACTCTCGCTTGCATCTACATGCATCTCAAGCAAGACCCAGGATCAGAGGGCAAGAGAATAGGCCATATGAAGAGAGGCTGCAAGCCATGGGACTCTCCAGCCTGGAGAAGCACACTGGCACAGGCTCAGGGGTGACTTGGTGGCAGCCTATGAGTACATAAGGGGTGTGCATCAAGATCTGGTGGAACGCCTGTGCACCAGAGCACCCCAAGGGATGACAAGGTCACAAACTCCTGCAAGACTGTTTTAAGCTGGACATAAGGAAAAACTTCTTTACTGTTTGAGCCCCCAAAGCCTGGAATAGACTCCCCGCAGAGGTGGTGCAAGCACCTACTCTGGACACTTTTAAGAAACATTTGCATGCCTTTCTTGCTGGGATCTTTTGACCCTAGCTGACTTCCTGTCCTTTGGGCAGGGAGCTGGACCTGATGATCTTATGAGGTCCCTTCTTCATAAGCCCCAATGTCTATGAAATCTATGAAACCCCAGCAAAATTCACAGATTGAGAGCTTTTTGTCTTTTCATTTCACTCTTCTTCCAAGCTAGAATCAAGTTCATTATGCTCTCAAATAATGCTGCATACCAACAGAAATACATATGGTGCATTACAGATGTGAGTATGGTAAAAATGATGCTGGAAACAAACACAATGGAAAGAGTAAGCAGATATGAGAAACAGGTCCCCGCACTAACATTCATCAACATGCACATACAGAACGTGCCTAAGAGAGGAAAGAATAGACTAAGAAAGGAAGAGAGAAGGGTCGAAAGAGAAAAAATAAATAAATGAAGAGCAAGGGGGAAACTATGGTTGGATTCCTGCCTAAGGCAAGCATAGCAACTGAATGGTAGCTGACATAGTACTGAGAGGGATGGTTTAACAGGTAGGGTGGCAGCCTGGAACAGCGGAGACCCAGGTTCGATTCTGTACACTGCTGCACTGGACAATTCACTTAGCTTTTCCGGGCACTCCCTAGAAGTCAAGTGGAATTGTACAATGATGATAATTACACTTCCCAACTTCCAGGGATGGGAGCACTGTAAGGACAGATGCAGTAAAGACTGTGAGGCCCTCAAGTAGTGTCACACTGAAGGCCATATAAGTAACATGGAGAGATTCATCATGCTGGACTGTTTAATAACCAAAGTTTTGAGCACAGTCACAGAGAAGAGAGGCAAAAGAACAAAATGTCTAGGAAAGTTATGAAATCTCTTTCTCTGGAAGTTTTCAAGAAGCAGCGGGGCAGGCATTGGTCAGGGGTGGTTTGGAATAGCACATTCTGCATCTCTTGGGGCTTAGACTAGACAGCTCTTGAGATTGCTTTCAACCTCATGATACCATGGGTTTCCCTTTTTCTAGATGTCCTGCTAAATAGTGACACAATTTCATATTCCTCTTGAATTTTTTTAACATCTGTAGGGAGCAAACATATTTTACTCACTCAAGTTTTGAGATAAGCACAAAATAAAGATACTGTTCAATGACAAAGTGCCAGGGCTATACAGGGTAGTATTTCTTGCTGTCTGCTGATATATGGATATCATTCTCATGTTGCTCAAAGCTCTTTAACATTTTATACAGTTATTTTGACTTATCCCAAGCCTGTGCTTCTGGGAGTTTTGACAAAAAAGTACACATATATGCCCCTCTTTCCACCACAGAAATGGGTGTATATTTATCCACCACAAATAAGTTTATTAACATGTAATAAAACACCAGTATCTAAGCATCTCATCCCAGGTTCCATTTATCGACGCTTCTCAAATGCCCACATGGGTGAAATGTGCATTTGCACTACAACTGTTGCTTTTTAGCACAATGTAGAGTGCAGTTTTCAAATGAAGGCACTCAAGCAGAAGTCTGCATTCCGAAGCTCACATAACCACTGATGTACATCAACCAGCATTTGAAAGTATGAAACAATTCACATAGGGATCTTTAGCAAAGGATAAGGGAAACTAAAGGCATCTTTTCCCAACACACCAGGGCTAGGTACAGACAGTTAAAAAGCCTGAGGCTGAAATGATTTAGTCTGTGCAGGTCAGCTTAAAGTGCACAGATTAAATTGAAACAGAAGTGAACAGAGATTTACCGTTGATCTAGGGAATGCAGCCAGATGCCTACAGTGGCTCAGGCCAGAAGCCAGGGAGGCACTAGAGCACAGCTCTCTGGCTGTGAATTCACTTCCTCTTCCTGCTGCCCCTGAGGTCTCTGGGATTTGCAGTCCAGAATTACAGCAGCAGGACTCTGCAGGGTTGCTCATTACAGCCTCTTCCTGCTTCCAGGTGCTTCTGGGATTTGTAATCCACAGCTGCAGCCAGCAGTAAGCTTGAGCAGGGGAAGTGGGAGTTTAACCCCCCACCCTGGCTCCAGACCCCAGCCAGGGTTTGCTGGGGGGGAATCCCCCCCATAGACTGGGCTGCCTCCCCAGCCAGGCTTGCCCCCCTCCACCTCCTTGTCAGTCAGCCTTCACTGCTCCAGCTAGGAAGCAGAGGGGCAGGGCCACCCTTGCTCTTTTGAGCAGACAGCCCATCCCAGGGCTAAAAAGCATTCTGGGATGCTGGGGATTATGATTTACCTTGAACCAGGAAGGGGTTTGGGGCAGAAGTTTCATAAACCAGTTTGACCAAAATCAGTTAAGTCATACACATTTATCTTAAACCAGTTTCTACATTCTACTACATCTATCTTAAACCAGTTTCAGACATTTTGAAACTGGCTTATATGCACTGACCTTATGTTTTGTTATGGGTTTAAATAAGTTTCTGATCACTTAAACTGGTTTATGTGCAACTTCTGTCCCCAGCCCAGTAGGTCATAGAGCAGCTATGCAGGTCCTCCATGGCTGCTCTCACATGAACAAATATGCTGTCCCAGGACACAGCCACATAATTGCAGACTCACTGGCTATGCCTCTCTAGCCACATTTCTGATGGCCAGAACTGTGCAGAAAGATGATGGAGAGTTGCACACATGCAGTCCTCACATTTGCAATGCATATTTGTTTACAATGAACTGTGATAAAATCAGTGTAAGTATAAAGTCCAGATCCCAGATTTACATTCTCCATTCAGGGAACAGAAACACCAAAATGAAATCTATGTTTCTAACCAAAAATTAATGAACCAGCTGGTTTTCCCATTATCCAATCTGTACAACAAGCTGCCTGTGGACATTTTGCATCTGCACAATTGTTTTCTAAATTAAAAATATAAGTAGCAAATGAGCTCAAGACAGACCTAGAGTGCTTCTGGACAGTTCACAAAGTCTAAAGATGTCAGACTTAGTATTCATTATAAATTATTGACTCTGCTGCCCTTAGAGAAGCAGAAATTTAAATGCATACCAAGACAGAAGGACAAAACTCACGGTAGCAATTTCTTCAGAGAAAGTTTGAGGAAGAGAGGCTGAGGATCCCACTATTCCTACTGCCTCTACTGCACTTATTGCAAGGGTCAACATATGACATCAGTCTTCAGCATGTCAGTCCCAGCACCATTCATGAGCTTTAGACTAAATCAAGAACAAAAATCTTTTTTTAAAGAAGTCTTTGGTAATGGTGCTGAGAGAAATAAAACAGTCCAAATAGTGCCCAGGTAGCACAAAGCAGGATGTTTCCCTAAAGGTTATTTGCATTTCAGTCTTTTTTTTTAATCAAGTCCCTGGGGAGCTGACATTAGGAATAGAACCTGAAGGATAAAGATGATATAGAAGAGCTTTTAATTTTGATTTCTGCTGACTTAACTTTCCCTGTTTCCTTCCCTGAAGGTCTTTTGCTTGCACTCTGGTGCCTTTCAGAAAGGATGTCAATCACCCCAATAAAGTTCCAAGGATGGAATATTTAAATGCAGACTAGCAGCAGACTAGCACTTCTAATGCTCAGATCTTTTGATGCTTTTGGACATAAAATTCTTTATAAATCAGTATAAGCATCAGCATGAGCAAAGGATCCTGCTGGATCCCAATTGATCCAAAAGTCCAAGGCTACTGCACTGGATTCCTGGGCCACACAGACACTTTACAAGAGAGGGATGCTGGCTGAAGAGAGTTGGAGAAATCAGGAAAAGGTTAGTTCAGCGAGTGCATTGTGATTGGGGAGGGTTATGGTATGGGGACTATCTGTTTGCCTATGAGGAAGAAAAGACTCGGTGACTGTCTGAAGAAGAAGGGAATGGACTTCTGAAATGTCTGAAAGGACACATTGGCATTAATGATGTTTGAGCTGGCACACAGGATATTAGAAAGTGGAATTGAAAGATGAAGCCCATTTCACATTTGGAGGGCAGCATATATACACCCTGAGTGGAACACACAAAGAATTATTGCCCAGTGTATCCTGCCTCAGCACAGGGCGCTATACTGAATGATCCCTTGAGGTCCCTTCCAGCCATAAATTCCCATGATTCAATTATTCTGCTCTAATGGAGCATCTATACCGATGATTTGGGTGTTGTTTTCCTGTATCTTTTGCTCCTCCCAATTGATCACATGATCAATATTATTACCCTTAAAGAGTGCTGATCTAAGCAACATGCTGCAGGAAATATAGTTTATTCTTGGATACCCTTAGTTTTAACTTTTTACTTTCTGGTGACCATGAGCAATTTTAGAGCAATGCATGGTCTATGATTTGGGGACTTTTGAGAAAGAACATGTCATGTTGTTCAGCTCTACTCACATTCAAATAAATAGGGTCCCTAAGAGCGATCAGATTCCCACTGTACTAAATACTGTACACACACACAAACACACACACAGAAAAAGGGAGTTCTCTATTCTAAAACCACTTTCAAAATATTTTCTCTAAGTTCCTATTCCTTATTGTAAAAAAGGATCTTAAGAAATAGAGGGTACAGATGCACAGAAGTATATAAGGGTATAGGGTGAAAGTTAGACACATCACTTGCCTGCAAAGTTAATACAAAGCTAAAATTCTCCCCTAGAGACACTCTCCTATTCTTCTTTTCATAAACCTATTTACAAATAAACAGAACTAGGTCATCATAATAGGTAAGTGTATCACTTAAGTGTAGCATGTAAATATTTTTGTCACTGAAAATATATGCATAATAGGCTACAATGTAATAAAAAGTGACTAAAATTCATAGAAATGCTCACAAAAAATGCATAATGGACTTTTTTCCTGAAAAGACATTATTCACAGAATGTGGTAAAATGTAGTAAATTGGGCTTTGTGGAAAAATTGCAAGTCTTCAATAAAAAGACAAAATAGCAATGCTCTTAACACAGCAGGGGATAAAATGAAAAAAGAAAAAAAGTTCCCCTAAAAATAAACATATAAACAAAGAAAATATCTACTGAACTGCAGACATGTACTATACTTGTCCTTCAAAGCAACTGTTCTAAGACATACAAGTAACAGGTTCTTCACTTCATTCTTCTAAACACGAGAGTTAGAGCTTTAAAGTAGGCACCTCAGGATGACTGGAAGGGAGATAGGGCAAGATGAACTAAGTCAACAAGAAAATCTTAACAAAATATTTTTTTGGAATATTTCAATAATCTTCATGGAAAACTGTGAGTTGATGTAAGCTTGACTTCTGAGTCATGTAATGCATTTCATTAAAGCAAGCAACTATGGAAGCTGCAACTGATTCAGATTACACATATTTGAATAACTTCAGAGTAACTGTTTCAGAAGCACTTAAATGACTGCCAGCAGGATTCATGGGCATAATTGTGCAGTACAAATGATACTGGAAAACAGGGACCTAGGATTTTTTCAATAGTGCAATAATTGACCATTTTTGAGTTCCAGATCAAAGGGAGTTAGCACGGTAGAGGGAAAGCAGCTGGCTGGTGGACAGTTTGTAGGAACGGTCTTGGTGGGTTCAACCTGATTCCTTATGGACATGTGCCACAAAAACAACCATTCTGAACAGTACTACTTTGTACCTTTGGTAGTCTCACCAAGTTCGGCAGAGAGTTCAGTGTTATGGAGAATGAAATACTACGTGGAATTTCTCCAGGTTGGGAGTCAGGAAGACTACCATAACTGATGTTGGCACTGGCTAAATAAGGCACTTTGATCATCAGTAATAACACATTTCACTGGCATGAAATTTACCTGGCAATAAATAGTACAGGCTGCTTTAGTCAAATTTGCAGTCACGCAGTCATCCAGAGTCATACCTTCCCGATTCCAATATTACACATGCTAGCAATGAAAATGTTCTCCCGCAGGGTAGCTGGTAATATGGTCTGCAACGTCACAGCTCCATCACAAGGGCATGCATAAGGTGTCCTGCCCTTCAATACTATTTGGGAGTGAAATCTCTACTTGCCAAGAACAGCTGAGCAAGAGTGGAAAGCCATGTCTCACTGCAGTCTGACATTACCTTTTGGGGTCAAAATCTCTGCTCACTTCAACTGGCAGATTAGGAACAGCAGCTAAGATTGTAACAGAAGGATATGAGAGGTCTGCTTAAGTCAAGGTGCTGAACTACTATATGCACAAGTTTTAAAGATCCTTGGGATATTTCTGGTCCTACTGAAAAATTGTGATGTACAGTAAGACTTTTTTGGCAACTGAAGAGAAATCAGTGGTTGGAGGCCTGAAGTCCTCTTAAGTAGCAAAGAGATGCTAAGATCTCTGCATTTAATCCCACATATTGCAGCTCATACATTGCAAGTGCATATGAATGGGTTGCTGCAAAGAAAATAAACAGGGCTGCGGTATCAGTAATCTCTCCCCAAGCTTAATTGTAGGATAAAAGTAAGCGAAGGCATTTATAACATGCTGTGTTACAGGTGGCCTTTTAGTAGGAATATCTATTAATCAGCCACATTATCACTTGTGAGAGAGAGAGATTTGTGTGGGCTTGGGGGAGGGTAAGAAAAAGCAAAGAAAGTAAGAGAGGAAACAACTTACCTGACAGGTGCTCCACGGGAATGAGCAGGCTTCAGCATGACCGTGATGGTAGTGTCAGTTTCATTCAAGGGTGAGTCTGTATCATATTCAGGCATTGAAGGCGCTATGGCAGAACAGACAGCAATAGATAAGTTATCTACTAGTTACGGACTTTGGCTGAAATAGCAACAAAACTAATAATTCTTGGAGTCTGTTCAGCATCTCTCAGCTGAGGTGTCAAGATACTTTAAAAATTTCACCTAGGATGTTTTTAAAGAATTAAGGGACTTGGATGTTCATTTCCCTTAAAAATTAATGGGAGCTGGACATCCAAATCGCCAGTGTGAATTCAAAAACAAAACAAAAACTATTGGCATATTAACTATCTAAGCCTCACTGACCCTATGACATTAGCACCAGTTTCTCCATTACACGAATAGAAAGCACAGCCACCCGGAGATTAAGTGATTTGGTTTAAAATCATGTAGGCTTCATACAAACTTTACAGCTAGAAGTTCAGGGGCTTAGATTGGGTTAAAAATGCTTGTCCCCCCCAACTCAGTAATTAATTAGGTTCTGGGTACCTGATCTGAGGTACAATGGGAGGGGTCAGCAGGATGGGGAGGGTTAGTGACGGGCTGTTTTTAGCCAGTCCCCTCCCCAGACAAAACCTGCCCTCAGTGAACCAACCTCATGATCCTGCCTGCCCTTCCTCCACACCCTGACTTACTTCCATTGGCTCATGGCACTGGTGAATGCTGGTAAAACTGGCACCAGAAGTGGCTTGTGGGGTCAGGGGGTTTGGCGGCTTTGGGAGGACAGGTTGGCCCGAGGAGCAGGTTGTCCAGCTGGGGGTGGAGGGAAGGGCCCAAGGGGCTAAAAACAGCCCTGTGCCAGGGTGGGAGGGGCAGAAGTGCATCCCCAGGGCTAGGACCAGCAGCTGGGCTTTCCCAGCTAGACGGTTGCACTCTAAACGTGTACATTCATTCTTTTAGATTGGTCTGCCTGTACTTAATCTAACTTAGTGTACCTCTGAAATACAGCTAAATTAGATCAAGCTGGCCATTTTTTGACCCACCTAACCTTCCTGCATCTTCTAGACCATTCACAGTTAGATTGACTGAACTACAGATTTAAGTGTTAGGTACACATGAGTGAACTAAGTTAGATCAGGTGGCCATTTTCAATGCAATCTAACCTCCCCCTAATCTCCCTGAATGTCTGTTCATACCCAGAGTGAGTTAGTGGCAGAGCTAAGAATAGAAACCAGGAATCCTAATTCCCATTCTCTAGGAGATACCAGTAATCTACATTTTCTATATCTGAGCTACAGCATTTATTATATGGATCTGAGCTACACAGCTCCTTCACAAGCTGCAAACTACATGGTAAAACAGAATAGATGTCACAAAAAGCACATAGAATTAGCAAAGTCATTTCAACATTCACATTCATAATATTTTGCCTTATTTCTCTGTATTTAAAAAACCCATAAAGGCAATATAGAAAACTCTGCAAAAAAATACTTTTGGAAAGAATGTTATTCATGCACAAGCATAGCACCATCTGCATTTCTTTGTGGTGGGGGGGCAGGGAAAGGGGGTTCCTACCCTATTATGCTGTTCTGGGGCATTTGAGGAAAATGAGATGCATCTTCTTATGAGTTAATTTTTCTACTACTACTTTCTCTCTGCTGCTTCTCTCCCGCTTTCTCCGGACCAAGACCTTGTATTGGTGGACAGCCTTGTGTGTCCCAGTGATCCCCAGAACTATGTCACCTAAGTGTCACATTCCTGGCAGGGTCGGACCTAACAGGAGATTCCAGACAAACCAAGGTCCAACCCCAAGTACTCAATGACATGTCAGGATCTCAACAGCTATAAAGACGGAAGAAGGATAAGGCAAGATGCAGGTCTCCTGTCATCTAAGGTTCTCCCTTACACTGGGTTCAAATCTCTACCATGTCAAGATCATATGGTTGCTGTTTCCATGCACCAGCTTCCTCTCATTAAACCAAGTCATACACAGGCTTGTATCACAGGAAACCATATGCTGTCCTGTACCAAACTCCAAAAGCCCTGTGGCAATAGACAAATGGTGATGGAGATAGGATTAGTAAATCCAGCAGTCTCCAGCCATGAATCTGCATGCAGGTGGTAGTAGCCCAACGGTTGTCTTGCACATGGGCTGAGAAGGGTGCAATTTGGCAAATACTACCATGACTTAGCTGTCCTGTGCAGGATCCTTTATGCTCTCCCCACATGGGAAAGGGTCTAGAAAAGCTGCCCTAAACCTAGGCTGTCTTACCTGCTACTGGCTAGATAACTGTATCAAGTGGAATTATGTTCTCTGTACTCAAAAATATCATCATAAAACAACAGTTTTCACAATGTTTTCACCTTTATGGATAATTAAGAAAATTGATGATCAGAAAGAACTACCATTGTCTACAGGGAACTAGTGAGATACAGCATCAATACTGCAGATCTGAGTGAGACAAGGTGATGGGATAAGGGTCAGCTGAGGGAAGATGGTGGAGGCTACATGTTGTTCTTGTAGGAGAAACTGAACCAGGACAGACATATTCACAAGTGTCAGCCTTACCATCATGAATTGGCCCATCAGTCAACTTACCAAGCTCCCTATGCGCATTAACAAACATCTTTTGATCCTCTGTCTTAAGATCAGAAACAACCAGTATGTCACTGTTATCAGTATGTATATCCCAACACTTGATGCTGTTGATGTCAAAGAACAGTTCAATTCCAACTTGAGCATGTTCTGACTAACATCTGCAAGGAGGACAAAATCATCTCCTTGGTATTTTCAATGCCAGGATTGGACATCACCTGGAACTCTGGAGTGGCACCATTGGGAAGGAAGGAGTAGGGAAAGCCAAATCTAATGGCATCCTTGCCCTGAGCAAATGTGTGGAGCATCGTGTTGCCATCACAAATACCATTTTCAGACAGAGAGACACATATAGACATCTGGAGACACCTTCACTCTAAGCACTGGCACTGCTTTGACTATGTTATTGTTAAAGCCTATAGTCAAATGGATGTTTGTATCATATGAACCACATGAGGAAGCATGAGTAAGGAACCACTGGTGCCTCCTTAATTTGGGGAGAGGGCACCCACAGAAGCCACCAATGGTGGCGGCCTTGTCGGGGGCGGCACCAGCCTTACCAACAGCATCAGTGTCAGCCATCGGTGGGGCACCAGCCCAATCAGGGGAGGCATGTGCACCCCATATCAGTCACCTATTTGAGGATCCAATGACTGCTGGACAGATAAAAGTCATGTCTTATCCATTAAGAACATTCATTTCAGAGCATTAATGCTCCAAAACACTGAAAAAAGCTAAAAGCAATGTGAAGAGCACTCAATACCAAATCTCTTCAAGATTCTTGAGGTCTGTAATGATGTCCAATAATGTCCCCATGGAAAGTTGTCTTCTCTGTCTCCAAACAAAGGCAACACTACAGAACATTGAGGGGTTTAAAACTGCCATGCATATGGCTGATACTGAATCCATTGGCTATACCACACATTGACACCAAAACTGGCAATGAGCATGATACTGAGATCCTTGACCAGGAGTAAATGGCTCATTCTGTTTGGCAAGATGACACCATTTCAGCAGAAGAAGACTCATCAACTCCTCAAAGTTAAAACTCAAAAATCAGTGGCCGCAAGATAAAGCTGAGGAGATCTAGTTCTTTGCTGACAAACAAGATGTGCATAGCTTTTTCTGGCAACAAAAGCAATCTATGGCCTAACTTCCCACAGTCCTATGTCCCTGCAATTGTAGGATGGCTCAACACCCCTCAACGGCAATGGATCTGTCTAAGCAAGATGGAAAGACCACTCTGAGGCACTCCTGAACTGTGACTGTACTGTGGTGGATACCACCATCAAATCTATCCCCCAGCACTCTGAAAAGGGACCCCCTCACCAACCCTCCTATCCTAGAAGTCTCATGTGCCATCAAGGAAACCAAGAACAACAAGACTACTGGACTGAACGGCATCCCTGCTGAAATCTACAAGGTTGGCAGCAAGGAACTGGTACTGAGACTCCACAGATTTATTCTGTGAATTTGGAACACTGAAGAAATCCCTGGATACCTAAGGAATACCAACGTCATGACTATCTTCTAGAAAGGAGATAGGTCTGTGTGTGGGAACTATGGAGGTATTTCCCTCTTTTCCACAACAGGGTAAATCGTATCGCGTATCCTTCTGAACTGTTTTCTACCTCTTGGTGAGGTAGTCCTGCCAGAATATCAGTATGGTTTCAGATCAACCCATGGGGCCATTGACATGATCTTTGTTGCCCATCAGATCCAAGAAAAGTGTTGGGAACAACATCAGAACCTGTACATGGCCTTTATTGACCCTTACTAAGGCTTTTGATTCCATCAATCGCATAGCCCTGTGAAAAGTACTGACCATATTTGGATGTCCTGAAAAGTACATCAAGGTCCTGACATTTCTCTATGCCCAGATGACTATGACCATTATTTGTAGCAGATTGGAGACAGATCCCTTTGTCATCCAAACTGGGGTCAAGCAAAGATGCATCAATGACCCAACACTGTTCTTCATTTATTTGACTGTCATCCTGGTTCTCATAATGAGCACCTTCCTTCCAGAACTGACACTGAAAATCATACAGTGGAGGGCTATTCAATATGAGATGTTTTTGCTCAAAGACCAAAGTATTCAAAACAACCATTCTTGACCTTCAACTTATTGATGACTGCACTATTCTTGTGCATGCTGAGGAAAACCTTCAGGCTGCACCAGATCTCTTTGGAAAAGCTACCAAACTTCGAGCCTCCATCTCAATATTGAAAAAGCTGAAGTGCTTTATCATCCTGCCTCAGGTCATGGAAGTGACCAGCCAGCTCCAAATTACCATAGAGGAAAAGACCCTAGATTTGGTTGAGCACTTCCACAACCTTGGCGCCCACCTCTCTCAAAGAGTGAACATTGATGAGGAGATTGAGCACAGCGTGCAAGTGCCTCCTTTGGGGAAGTGCTTCAGAAAGACACCAAGATCCACGTCTATAATGCTGCCATCATCCCTACTCTCCTCTATGGATGTGAAATGTAGGTGATCTATCTTCATCATCTCTAGAGCCTGGAGAGGCATCACCATCAATGCATCAAGAAAATCCACATCAAATGGGAAGATCACCACACAAATACCAGCATCCTTGCTGTAGTCAATGTTAGCAGCAATAAACCAGTGATCGTGAAGCGCCAATTTCACTGGACTACACATTGTATGCGAATGCCTGACACTCAACTCCCAAAACAAATGTTCTACTCCCAGCTTAGCAGCAGCCTGAAGTCTCATGACATGCCAGCGTGCAGGAGGTATGTGGCATTGTGCCACTTCTGGGGCACCAGCAGCAGGGTGCAGAGCCCAGTCCACAGTGGCAGTCACCTCCACCCCACACACAGATCTGGGGGGCACATGCCGCCTGTGCCTGCTCCAGGGGTTGCGCACAGAGGCAAGAACCCCCCACGTACCCTAGATGGGCTGCATGGGCTCCAAGCATCCCACGACCCACCACAGTACCCTATACACTCCCCACTGTGGGGCCCTGGATCTGCCCCCTCCCCCACCTTCCCACTCCTTCCCATCCACACATTTACCTGCTGGGTGCTGCGACACACACAGGCAGGCAGGGCTGAGTTCCTGGCTGCCTGCAGGCTCTGGCTGCTCATCTGTCTCTGTGTACCCCTTCCCCCTGCTCCAGCCACCCAGAGCCCGAGCCTGGGCTGCCTGCATTTGAGGGGGCTAAGCCCTGTTAGCGCTGGCCTTCTGCTGCCTATGGTGCTACTTAGTATGCATTGGAGCAGACTCAATTAATCAAGACCGCAACAAGTCTGCTGGAGTATGCTAATTAGCACACCCCAGCAGCCTCTGTGCCATGTGTAATCAGTGTCCCCACATTTCAAAATGGCGAGGGGTGGGATTTAACTAAAGCTTATCAAATGAGCTTCAGTTAAAGCACCCCCACTACCATTTTGAAGCACAGGATGCTGGATACACGTGACGCTCCAGGCTCTTTAATTAGAGTGGCTCTCAGAGCCACTTTAATTAAGGCACCCTAAAGCACCACCCCCCTCAACCCAGACCATGTGTTTAGATTCCCTTTAAGTAAAAAAAAATGTGGGAAGATTATGCACAAAAAATGGTATACAAATAGCATAGCTTTATTCAGTGCTGCTGTTAACTCAGAAAAGTAACTGAAAACTGCATTGCAGGAGGTCCCGTACTTAATCTCTCCCAGTGACTATCAGATCAGGTAATCCTGTTTACAAGTGTAAGAAACTGAAAACTGTCAGAAAAACTGAAAACTGGTTTCTGGTACTCAATCTGCCACTGAATAGCTGTACACCCTTGTGCAAAGTATTTTTTTATGCCTTGGATTTCTCATTAATAAAAACTGATGAGGTGACAGGGATTGTGAGTTCTCATACAACCTATAAGCTACTTTATATCAGGGAACTAATAATAATTATTCTTACACATTTAAATAAATGTCACCTATATTATTTTAATTTGTAATCCAGAGTTTTCCAGAGATGCCAACTAGTGATTGATTATACAGCATCTAGCATATACATAATAAAGCCTGTTCCTGCCACAAATACTTCAATATCACTTAAAGACAACACATACATAACAAATGAGTAAAACCAATTACATCCTGTGGAGGGATTAAGAAAGAGAATTACGGTTGATTCAGAGTAATCAATATTTTCATTAGTTATTATGAACTGAATACTAGACATACAAGCTTTCTCTTCTACTTAAGATTAAACAGCTGTGTGCTATCTCAGCAAAAATTAGCCTTTTAATGGTGCCTACTCTAAAATAAAATAATTACTACATAGCTCAAGCTACATCAGCCCTGCTGATGTAGGGCTTAAGTTGGCTCCCCTCAGTGCTATTTTACTTCCAACTTCAGTGGGAGCTGAACTGGGCCCCTACTTCTGAAATACACACATACAAATTCAGGTTCCACCAAGATGCATCCTTAGCATTAAGAAGGCATTGCAGGTAGAAATATAATAGTTATTAAAACCCAACACAAAAATACTTTTCCTCCCACACTGTATTTCTTGGGCATTGGTCTTAATTCAACCTTAATTTAAGTTAGAAGTAAAGAAGTGACCATGCAATGAGATGATCTAATTTAGGGACTATGTCATTGTCTTCAGGAAATCCCTGGACATGTTGAAGACACACTGAGCTGAGCCTGAGCAGAGCATTTACACAGACTAGTAACTGTGTGGGCTGCTTTCTAATATAATTTAAGTGTTCACTGAAGACTAAAACAAAAGAAAGGAGAATCAGAAAGGAGGGGGTGAAGCGTTATCATTATAGCGTTATTTCATTTTTCTGTTGCTGCAACAAGCATATAAAACAGCAGTGAGCCCACACAGAAGGTAACAGTCTCTATAGATGCTGCTTACTGTTATTCTAGCTCAACTGACAGAGGTCTTAGCTATTTTTCTCAATGTCAAACCAGAAATCTAAGTGATAATGAGTGGAAAAAAGTTTAGAGTTTCCTTTCTTGATGTTTCCACTTTCATATACACCCAGAAACTTAGCAACTTCTTTATAACAAAAGACCTGTGGAAGTAATACATTGTCATGTACTATTTCTTATGATTGGCAACTAGGGCAACTATGATTTCAAGCACTGCTACTGCCTCAACACATCTACACAATAAAGGGCCAGATTCAACTTACTGGGCATAGAAAATGGACTTAGCTAACTAAATGTGATTCTATTCTACCCCATCGAAGTCCTGAAAACTTATTAATGCATCCACTTTTATAAATCATTCATCTTACCCTTAAAATGAAGCCACAAAAAAGACACACGGAAGAGGAAGACCCACCCACTTTTTTTTTGTATTAACTGTTTTTCAGTGACTTAAGCGTGCGAATAGAATCATACTTAAGTGTCAATGTTCACCTGGGTGTGTTACAGGTGGAATAGAATCTGACTCTAAGTTTTCATATTCAAGATTTGTGTTAAACTTCCTACATATCCATGTTTGTGTTTTACTGAATAAAATGAGGAGGATGGGTAAACAGAAATTCCTAAAATGTTATGTTTTTAAAGTGCTGGGGAAGAAACAGGGTAAGTACGGTGCCTCAGTGTTGTCATATTTAGAAATCTCTTCATAGGTCCATCTTAGTGCTCTGTTCTTCTCCATTCCCCTCCTGTCCCCCTTCTTATGTTCATCTAGTATATGTCTTCTCTGCTTTTCTGTAATCACAAGAGCCTTCTCTTTTCATCCCCTATTCACTTTAACCACATTCTTGTACTTGGCTGTCTCAGACTGTATTTTCTCCAGCCTTTTTTATAAAATAATATTGCCTGTCCCTGTTGTGCTCTTCCTCTCATATTAAGTCAGTAGCTGTACTTCCAACGTGGAGGTATTTTGAAGATATAAGGGCATATTTTTAAAGGAGCATCCTAAACCAGACACCGTGCCACTCACAGTTGTGGGACAAACAATTTCAAGGGCCAAATGATGTAATCTAACACATTAATTACATCTGTAAAACAGGTATTATCCATTGTTGTTATTTGCAATCCAGTTGAACATGGATACCTGGCTGGGATTGAGGCCCTTTAAAAATTTGGTCCACAGCCTTTTTATATGAAGCACTAAATAAAATATTATTGTTCTATTAATTTGCTTGCTTTGCTTCTGTAAAGGACCAAGCTGAGGTCAGTCTTCCTTTCTTCCTCCTCCAGTGTAGTACCTGAAATTTTAGTTGCAATCCGGGTTGTGATGGGAGGTCCGAAGCCCTTCACTGTGCTGGCTTTGATGGTGAACGAATAGGTAGTCCCTGGATATAACCCTACAAAGAGGTGGTGAGTTTCATTCCTTAGTTTGAAGACCTTTCCCCTCTGGCTGGACAGGTCAGCAGTGGGATCCAGAGACCCAACAGCCTTGTATGTAATCTGAAAATGAAGAACAGGGAGAGTCAGGGTGCTAATATCAAATGAATTTCAGGAAATTCATCCTTCTGCTCCCTACTGAGCTGTCTCTAAGCTAGGGATGGAGGAAAAAGAATGGATGTGGCCTCACTTTCATTAGTGAATGGGGTTTATATTTAGATGCTGGCAAATGTGACAACTTTTTCAAGCTTTTCCAACCACATATCTTCTCTTCCATTACCAACAAATTAAGGCTGCAGTATAAACTGATTTTGAGAAGTGGATGAAAGAAACATATGGGTTTTTCCCCCTGTTCTTTGGGCAATCACAGAATTTTGCCAGGCAAATTAAAATTGACAGCAAAATGTGCAAATGTTTCAAGAAAATTTATGATATAATTCCCTATCTTCTTCCATTCCATTATATTATGGAGGATTCATGAGGTAAAGAAGGACAAGTTTCTAATGGAGTCCTTCTTTTCCTGGCTAAAGCTTTGAATAAAACCCCACTGAAGTCAACGGGAGTCTTTCTGTTGGCTCCAATGGTCTTTGGATTATACCCTAAAACAGTGGGAAATCTTGGGTAAGAAGGAGTATTTTGTAAAACATGAAGCTACTACTATGAAGTCATTAAACAAATGCCCTTCTCTTCCTTCCTACAACTTTGAGACTGATTTTTTATTTTTCCTGTGCTTGTCCTTGGTTTCCAGGACTTGTGGATGGTGCTTTCCTTAATTTCCACCTCAGAAAGCTGGCAGCAGGGTACAGATACAGAGAGATATTCATGAGTATATATATTGCCAGTACTAACACGCCTTTAAAGAAAGAAAAGCCGAAAGCACAACTTTGAAATTCTGCCTGAATTCCATTATGCTTACCAATGGCAACTTTGTTGATATACAGACACTTGGAGATAAAACTCATGACTTATTTACCAGCCAATCCCATCCTTATGTTCTAAATTCAATCCAAAGGCAGCTCAATTTCAACTCAGCTGTCAATATAATATACCAAGTTCTCCTGTATCCCTCACCTTTCCTGATATTACAGGATCCTCACTTATTTGTAATGAAACACTATGAATAAATCAATGTATGTTAATATAGCAAGTCTTCAATTTTTCATGAAGGGCTTTGCAGGAATCCAATTCCTAGTCTTGCCAGAAAGAGTCTTTGAAAATTTTAAGTCACTTGTTTTATGACAGGAGGAGAATGCTACATTTGGAAGAAAAAATAAATATATAATGAAAAAAAGGAGACTATAATAACAGCCCAGGAAAGCCACAGAGGTCGGGTCCTACTGATACTCCAAAGACGATGTTTGAACACAGCTATTTGGACAGAAGTAGATCATATGAAACATATGGCAGATACACAAGACTAGGCAGGATTACAAAGAAGAAGTGAATTCCACCCTGGTTCATAATAATACAGATTAGCAAAATCAAAGTTGTTCTAGTTAACCAGCATCTCAATCTTTATGTCGAAAGCCCACTATTTTTAATGGAATGATGTCTTTGTTTTTAAATGCTATTTACAAAAAAACCCAAACAAACAAAAAAAAAGGCTACACAGACTCAGGTCTCGGCGCAAAGTTCTTAAAAAAAGCTATAGAGATGCTGGCAATACAATTCTTAATACACCGTGAGGGGAATATGATTACAATTGCCTTAGCAGCAATACATTTTAAGATCAGGAAGGGAAGAGGCATTTGGTTAAAAAATATCCTTACATTTTGCCATGGATGTGACAAATTAAAAAGAAAATAGTACTCATTCAGTTTTCAGTTGCGAGTGGCATGTGTGAGAATAATTCACTGTGCCTTGGTGTTCTGTTTGCACTATGATAATGAAGAAATAGCATTTTTAGAACAGTCTTTGGAAGATTAGACAGATTAGAAATTTGTGAACAACATAAAGAACTTTCCAACTCTACCTCGATGAAAATCATGCCACTATGACTATTCAGGAAAAAATGCAAATTCAGCAACTGGTTTCAGTACAAGTCTTAGTAGATTGAACAAGTGGAGCAACTCAGTTCACACAAACTATCACAGTCTCACCAGGAGGCAGTGCCATTAGCTGAATTTACGAAGATGTACATAGAAGCATACAAATGTTTACAGTGCAGCTACCTTTGAACTGTGGATAAAGGTGCCAGTCAAACCAGCAACCTCCACCAGCACTAAATTAGCTTTAAAACTGTTTTACCTTATCAACACAAAGAAGTCATTAGATCATTAAGGTGAATGAAACTCTGGCAATATTTTCAAGAACAAAAAGAAAGTCATGGAGACTTGCAAATCAGCTGCTGCTTGTCATAGTCTAAAGCAAGATTTGAATAACATATTATGACGTTTGGATTCTAGCTGAGATTAATCCAAATTTCAGTAGTCTTAGCAAGGAGTGGTAAGGAGTGATGGTGTGTTTCAGATTCTTGACCTATAGTTGGGCAAGTTAAAGTAATAAGCCCTGACAAAAAAATGTAGATCCAAATCAGGAGTTGGTATTTCCCAAAGATTTCAGAGAAGTAATCCCTAGAAATGAAAGTTTTGATAAAGGGATCTCTCAAAAGAAAGTGGGTAAGACAGCTTATTGTTGGTAGTATAGTAGCCTTTAAGGCTGCGTCCAGACAAGCAGACACATGTGATATGTGACACTGCAGACCCGCCTGCGGCATCACACACTGCACCTGAAGGTGTTCCCCACACTGCTACTTTGCAGTGCAGTGCGTGAACCCCATTCAGCCCTGCGAGAGATATAAATTTAAAGCTACACAACATGTGCTCTGATGATTTTCTCCACTAACTCCTCCATCCTATTATCTTACGTATTAATAGGGTGACCTTATGCCCTGGACAGTCCCAGATTTTGGAGGCTGTCTCAGTGTCCCAGCCACTGGAGAAAATTGAAGCAAAAGGCCTGAATTGGCAGAAACCCACCCACACATGTGGCTCTTGAGTCAGGAGTCAGGCATGTGCAGGTTGGTTCATGCCAATCAGGGTCTTTTGCTTCAATTTTCTCCAGGGAGCCCAGCCAATGGGCTGCTCCCTGGTTTGGAGTTCACTGGACTGTGAGCAGAGTCACTTGAACAGCAGAGTTGGGGGAGAGGTTTATGCAGGGAACTGGGGGATCAGGGCTGTGTGTGTGTGTGCGCATGTGCACATGCATCTTCATGCATGTGTTCACGTGTATATGTACTGGCATCCCCAGGCACCATCCCCCACATTCCAGATTTTCTTACGCTGTCACATATTTCCCTCAAATATTATGGTCGCCCTATTTATTGGACTTCATCTTCAAAGAATTCAGGCTCTTTGCTTCTACTGCTTTGTACAGAAAATCATTTTCTAATTTACTAATAGTAAGCAACTTTCTTCCAATTTCCAGTCTAAACTGTGACCAGTTTATACCAATTTGACTATATACCAATACCATCTCTGGTGGACTACAACAGCAACCAGACTCCATTTCCCTGAAAGCTGATGGGAAAAGGGGAAGGGGAGGTGATCTGGGGTTTGCACGCATAAATCAATGGTCAGGAGAGAGTGCACAGTAGGTCTGTGTGAAGCAGCTAGTATTTGCTTTGAATTCGGATTTGGCCAATTCGGGGGACAGTGATTCAATTAGGTGATTCAAATCACTGTCCCGAATCAATTCAGTCAAATCTGATTTGGAGATTTGGCTCCTGCTGAATCAGCTGAATCTCTGAATCACACAGGCCCATTCCCCACTCACTCTCACAGCCCACGCCCTCCCCCCATGGCTGCCCTACCTGCCCCAGCTCCCGGTGCTTTAAAAAAAACAAACCAAAAAAGCCTGAACTCACCGGCTCCTGCCTGGCTGGGGTGGGGGACAATCTCCACTGCCCCCCACTGCCCCATGCTGCCTGGAGGGCTCTGCAGAAGCCCCCAGAAGCCCCAAGGCCACTGCAGCAGCCAGTAAGTCAGGGGAGGTTTTCTTAAAGGGCCGAAGATAAGGTGGCCAGGGAGGCCATGGGGGAGGGGCTGAGGGGGTGGGGCCTAGCAGGGGTCCTCCCATGGTCCCCTCCCCACTCCGCCAGCCTCCACCCCCCGCCCTCTACTTACCAGCATAGAGCCTGGGTCCAGCTCCCTGCTGCAGCAGGTGGGGACTGCCTGAATCACTGAAGCTCTCCGAATCGATTCATAGAGCTTCAAAATCGATTTGGACCTCTTAATTGGTCCCCTGATTTGATTTGGATTTGGAGATTTGGCCACTGAATCAGGCTGAATCTCCTCCAAATTGAATCAACACACGAAGCTTCACATAGTTTTAGTGCACAGGAGTGGCAGCAGATGCAGCTGGCAAGACACATGGCAGAGACCCAGGAGCTGCAGAAGGGTGATCTTGAGAGGCTGCAGCTAGTAAGGCCTGTGGCAGAGATCTGGGAGCTGCAGTAGGGCTGACTCAGTGAACCACAGTGGTGGGGCTCAAGTGCAGGGCCCAAGTGCACTGCAGGGCTGATTCTGTGAGCCACGGCAGTGGGGCCCAGGCTCAGCACCTGGGTGGTAACTGCGTGCCCAGTGAGACTGAAGACTGATTTGAGGGCTGTTCAGAGTTCAGGGTGAGCTCAAGGGTTCCTCAGTGTAAATATTCCAGGGTTAGTGTTTTTACTTGTTACCTTACTTGTTACTGAAAGCTTTTACCACTGAGCGACTTGCCTATCCGCCCGTTATGTTTATTTCAAGTATATGTACCTCAATGTTTAATTGCCTACTATGTTTATCTGAAGTGTATGCATTCTAACAATTAACTGGTGCATTTCCAATCTCTTAAGCCCATTGGCCTATCACCCTAACACAGTACACCACACATATATCTTGAGAATTCCTCATTGGCTCCTATGTGGTCTCTGGGGTACACTACATATCCTTTAAATAAACTAGCTCTTCTCTTTCCTTGGCCATAACTATTTAATTTTACATAGTATCTTTCATGGAAAAAGGAACATTTGGTTTCTGCTGGATATTACACAAACAACCTAGATTATATGTTCACCCATGGTTTTCCACAAAGTTATTTGTAGATCATCAAATTGACTTAATGTACGGACAAATCTTGACATAATAGACTCCTATGGTGACTGACTGGCATACTCACACCTCTTTTTCTTAGGATTACTCCCACAGTAAGGAAGGAAACAGCTCATATTTATTTTCACGATAAATCCAAAGTGTTTTTCATGTTACTGTTGTACCAGAAGCACTGCAACTGATTTTAAACCAAGTAGAGCATGGTCAACATAGAAAGCATTTGTGAAATAAATCAATCGGTCCACTTCTTTCAAAAACAACTAGATGAACACAAAACACCATGTGAAAGAAAATTGTGGCTCCCCCCTTCAAAACTTAGAGTGAATAAGAAAAATACCCAATGATGTAACCAGTGAGACTATGGAAATGTCTCCAAAGGAAAAATGAGTTCTGTTTCAGGAGTAATTTAAAAATGCACTGTCACATACCTAGAGAAGAATCATAATAATTTCGGGATAACGCACGAACACTGAAAAAAATAATTGCCCCTCTAATTTGTAAGCTGAGTACTTTCTTGTTCAAAGTGTCAAACTATCCTATTATGACTCAAACATGAAACAATGATTTAGAAAACAGAGTGTTCTGATTACTATTCTCAGTCACTGATTTGATTATCTAAACAATAAAATATAAAAATGAAATATAAGTTAATAACATTTATATTATTGTGTGTTTTGACATGTCATCATGTTGTGCAGTAGTACCATTTATGCAACAAAGTAATGTAAAAAAAAAAAAGTTAACTGAAATTAAAATAAAAATCTAAGCATGAGGCAAAATTTCAGAATTTTTCCAAAACAACTCCTCGTTTACAGGAAATAATTGAAAAAAGAAAACAAGATTTTCACTATAATTTGGAATGAAAACAGTTCAGAACATCCATCTCAGGGTGTTCAGTAGTATTCTGAAAGGTTTCAGTGAGCTCAGTGTTCTCTCTACACCAGACAGTGGTGTGATCCAGAATACGGTTTTACTACCACAAGAGTTTTTGGTGGCAGTGCAAAAACTAAAGACTGGCTACCAGTTGGTGGCCCCAGGTAAAGGCTCCCCCAGTGTGGTTCCAACCACAATTGTTAACAGTTCATTCACAAATACAGTATAGAAAAAGGGAACATAAATGAAATCTACGTTTTCTTCAGAGTCAATTTATCTGAGATAATTCATTAATTCGTAAAGCAACATTAAGTATTAGAATTGGAATAATAGGAAGGTTAACAACGAGCTGGAATAAGAAAGTAACAGTCATGCTCCCAGGACAGGAGGAGGTATGGGCTACTGAGTCAAATCTGACTGGATGAGAAATTTATTTTGAAGACAAATCAAGGGAAATCAAGGGAAATCCAGGCTCCAGTCAGTTTAGCTTATGGCTAAGCTGTGCACAATAGGGTACGCTCAGTCCAAGTCCTGCACGTGTACATAATTCACACCATCAGGAACCAGTTCAACAGAACATGTTCAGCCCCTCAGGAAAAAGATGCCAACTTCAAAGTATGTTTGCATGTCTCATTTGCAAATGTCCAGTGACACTGTCAGTGTGTTAAATTTTACAACAGACTCATTTTTAAAGGACAGTGTAAAGATGTGCTAGAGTGAGCAGATGTTTCCCTTCCCTACTAGTTCAGTGGCACAATACAACTTTCCAGTCTACTTAACCTCAGTTAAATGTCTTCCTCTCCAATTAAACAGAAATAATAGCCTGGATTTTTTCCTCCCCCAGCCCCCATTCTCTGTAAGAGCTTGTAATACATTAAACACAACTGCACCAGAATTGCAAGCTTTACAGAGTCTCAAGTCAAGTAAGGAACTTTTTAATGCATGCACACATGCACAAAAATCAGATTACTATGGTAAAGAAGGGTCTGAATAAACACCTGGGATCTATTTAGCTTCAAATTCTGGATAAGTTCAGATCCAAAACTTGATTTTATCAGTAATTCTTATTTCCATAATACACTGAAACATTCCTTCAACTTGAACTTTGGCCAAGTTCTGATCTGGATTTTTCTGGCTCAGAACCAACTCTGATTAACAGGCACCTGTTTCAGAGCTTAACAAGGGTTGACCTTGTTCACTAGAGGCCTACATTGTTCCAGTTCTAGCAATACCTGTACCTCTGACCTTTTTCCAGTTATTGCATGTCCTCCCTTGAGGTGCAAAACCTCTTGCCTTCACCTGTTCTGCAACGGAATCTCATCCCATTCCTCAACCAAATTCTGAATATAATACCACCCTGTGCACCAACACTGATAACTAAGAAGGTCCAATGGGACTGGGTGACCTGTCTGACTTTCCCTTACAATATTACAAGCAACTCCCATGTCCTCCACAGGCCCAAAGTTAACTCAGCATTTTCATAGAAAGTGAACTCATTAGTAAGTGTCACCAGTTGTGCAAAACCTTCATAAACATGGAGAAAATCCTATAGAATAGGGCTGCGCAAAGCTTCAGGTGCTGATTTGCTTCAGAGGAGATGTGGCCCGATTCAGCGGCTGAATCCCCAAATCTGAATCAAATCAAGGGACCAATAAAAAGGTCCAAATCAATCTGAAGCTCTCCAAAGCTTCAGAAAAGATTTGGAGCACTTTGATGATTTAGGCAGTCCCTGGTGGCTTCAGCACGGAGCTGGAGCTGGACTTGGAGGTGGTAAATAGGGGGGGGGGGGGGGGCTATAGGGGGGCCTCTGCCAGGCCCCATCCCCTACCTGCACCCAGCCCCCTGGCCACTCCCCAAGCCCTGCCATGGCTGTCCTGCTTGTCCCAGCTCCTGGTGCTTTAGAAAACAAACCACTCACTGGGTGCTGCCAGGTGGGGGGGACAATCCCCACTGTCCCCCACTGCCCCACACTGCATGGCAAGCTCTGCACAAGCTCCCTGACCCCAACCCCTGCTGTCCCAACCTCTCACCATGGTTGCCCTGCCCATCCCAGCTCCAGCCCTTTAAGAAAAAAATAACTTAAAAAAACCCCTGGGACTCACTAGCTCCTGCAGTGGCCTCAGAGCTTAAGGGGGCTCGTGGAAGAGCCCCCCATGTGGTACAGGGCAGCGCGAGGGAGGGCAGCGGGGATCACCCAGGGTTTTTGTTTTTCTTAAAGGCCCAGAGCTGGTGCAGGCAAGGCAGCCATGGGGAGGCTGGGGTGGGGGCAGGGCCCCCCACGCAACATGAAGCAGTGGGGGGCAGTGGGGATTGCCTCCTGCCCGGCAGCACCTAGTGAGTTGGGGCTTTTTTCCATAAAGTGCTGGGACCTGGGGCGGGTAGAACAGCTATTGCTGGGCTGGGAGAGAGGGCAGGGGATTGGCCCGTGTGATTCGACGATTTAGCAGCAGCCGAATCTCCAAATCAGATTCGGCCAAATCGATTCAGGATAGTGATTCGAATCGCTGAATCAAATCACTGCCCTCTGAATCGGCTGAATACAAATCTGAAGCAAATACTAGTCACTTCGCACAAGCTGAATACAGAACTAGTAACTGAACTAGGAATCATGAGTTCCCACACTGACCCTTATTTAAAAAAAAAATCTCAATTTCCCAGTTACCTCTCAGAGAATGTATGTGTCCTGTGTGTAAAGTTTTTGACTCCACACTTCAAAAAGAATATTTTTTTAAATTGACATGTTAATGGCTGCTTTCAGTCATGTCTTGGGCATGTCTATATCTTAGGGCACTTACACAAGTTACATTTTTGCATGATCAGGTCCCTGAAAATTCTCTACAGTTGTGAAATAACACATGTGCATGGCTGCAGAGTACTTTTACAATGGCCTATCCTGTGAAAAATAAACCTCATATGAAATCAGGTAGTAGATGAAAGCACTATAAAACTGAGCGCCTTAGGGAACTTGTGTTCCCTCGAGGGTAAATTTTTTGTTTTTCATGAAAAAAATGTCAGCGGGGGGGCAGGGCAAAGTCATAGATTCACAGATACAGGGTTGGAAGAGACCTAAGTAGATTATCAAGTCTGACCCCCTGCACTGGGAAGGAGAGACTACTCGGCTCATATGACCCCAGCTAGGTAACTGGCAAGCCTCCTCTTAAAGACCCCCAAGGTAGGAGCCAGCATCACTTCCCTTGGAAGTTGGTTGCAGATCCTAGCTGCCCTGACTGTGAAATAGTATCTTCTAATGTCCAGCCTGAACCTACTCTCAAACAACTTATGGTCGTTATTCCTTGTTACTCCGGGAGGCGCACAGGTGAACAGGAACTCTCCCATTCCCAGCTGGTCCCCCCGCTAAGTTTGTAGACGGCCACCAGGTCCCCTCTTAGCCTTCTCTTGTGAAGGCTGAACAGGTTCAGGTCCCATAGCCTCTCCCCATACGGTCTGCCCTGCTGTCCCCAGATCATGCGAGTGGCCCTCCTCTGGACCCTCTTGATGCTGGCCACATCTCTCCTAAAGTGTGGCACCCAGAACTGGATGCAGTACTCCAGCTGTGGCCTGACCCCTACTTGTGATGTATCTGTGGATGCATGACAAGGTGCGGTTGGCCTTACTGGCTGTGTCCTCACATTGGCAGCCCATGTTCATTTTGGAATCGATAATGACCCAAAGATTTCTTTCTACTACTGTGCTTTCAAGAAGGGAGTTCCCTAGCCTGTAGGTATGCTGCTGGTTCTTACTGCCCAAGTGTAGTACCCTGCACTTGTCAGTATTGAATCCCATCCTATTCTCATTTGTCCACCCCTGTTGCCTGTCCAGGTCCAGCTGTATCCTGTCCCTCCCTTCTAGCATGCCCACCTCACCCCAGATCTCGGTGACATCAGCTAATATGAATAGGGTCACTAATAAAGAGATTAAACAGTATGGGCCCAAGAACTGAGCTTGAACTGTTCTGGGGGACCCCACTGCCCACATCCCTCCAGGCTGAATATGACCCATCCACCACCACTCTCTGCGTGCAGTCCCTCAGCCAATTTGCGACCCGTCTGACTGTGTAGGCATCAATGCCACAGTTGCCTAGCTTTTTAATGAGAATGGGGTGGGAGACAGTGTCAAAGGCTTTCCTGAAGTCCAGAAAGACTACACTCACCACAACACCTGCATCCAATGATTTTGTGACCTGATCATAGAAGGCAATTAGGTTGGTCTGACAGGATCTGCCCCTAATGAACCCATGCTGACTGCCCCTGAGCATCGTCCCCCCTGCCAGTCCTTCCCAGATGTGCTTCTGGATAATCTTCTCAAAGAGCTTCCCTAGGATCGAAGTATGACTAAGTCATGCCTGTAGCTGCCTGCTGCTCCCTCCCCCTTTCCCTCTCTCTCCCCTCCCTTGCTGACAGGCCCAGAACTTGGGGTGGGGGGACAAACATCTGTTGGGTCAGGAGTAGGGAACCTCCAACTCATAGTACTTTGTGTAAAGTGCGGCCTCTAAATATCTGTAGGCACCCTCAGTCACCCAAACTAGTTTTTAACCAGCTAGTTTACGTATCTGCAGCAGCCTAATTGCAGTAGCACAGAACTCAGAACAGGCTGTAACATCTGTCCAAGAAGTTGGGTGAATACTTGGTGCTTAACCTGAACTGAGTTACATAATGGCACTATTAAATTCCAACTGGTAGGAATTAAAACTAGCTCAGGTAAGTCTACATAGCCTGCAGTATGAAGCAGACATGACTTCTGGGAGCAGAGGGCTCTAAATTAACAAACACAGGCAATGACTTTTTGTTCTCGCACTGAGCATTGCCTAGCATAATAGGGTCCTCTGGGCTACAGCAATACAAACAGAAAATTTAGATGTTGGAGAAGGAAAAAAATGTATGGAAAAGAAGATGACAGCTTTTAACCATGTGGGTAATTAAGCAGTGAAACAAATTATCCAGGGAAATTGTGATTTAAAAAAATAAGTTTAAGGTTAAGTTTCAGTGTCTTATTAAGAGACACTATGGTTCAGCTGCTAGTGTTCAGGCCTGGTGCAAAAGTAACACTAGCACCCTGTGTATGACATTCCACGCATTCAGATTAAAGCTCAATAGAAACCAGCTACAAAAATGTTCTACATTTTTCAAGTAACAAATTTACAGCTCGTTGGCCATTTTTATGGCTCATTGGGCATTTATATGGCTTGTTGGCCATTTGTATTTTGTGATAATTACCTTGCACATGTAGCATAACTAAATATATTGTTCAATTAACCAGTTAATTGCACAATAGATGTAACTTGTTTCAGGGGCCAAATGAACCTGTGATCAAAGTCCAAACTGAACAGCTCTAGGGCAGAAAATAGTAGTGGTTGTCAATCTTTATTGTACTAGAACCCATCTGTAAACATTGATGGCCAGTCCTGACCCAGTAAATAGTTTAAGTAGAAAACACACAAGTATTTTTGCCCCAAAATACTTCCTACACACGACAAGTTAAACCAGCTCAACAGTCTTAATTTTAAAAACAAAACATCAACATCAATAGGAAAACATTAAACAGAAATATTAAAATATGGCCCTCCATTACTCCCAAGTGATATTCATCACTGTGCAATTTGCACAATACAAATTTCTGGTGCCCTTCACTCCCAACTCACAGCTCCCCAGCCCTGCCAGTGTCCCTCACTCTCGACTTGCAGCCCCCTGGTCCCTCCAGTGCCCCTCAGTCCCATCCCACAGGCCCCCCCTCTGCCCAGCCCTGCTAGTGCCCTTCACTCCACTCACAACCCACAACCCACAGCCATGCTGGTGCCCCTCGCTCCCAACCTGCAATCCCCATATCCCTGCCATGACTGCAGGGTACAGCTGCAGCCTAGCACACAAGCAGCTGGTGGCAGGAGGACGTGAGGCCAGCACAGTCCCCTTCACCCCCATCTATTACACCTCATGCTGCTGCTGGTGCGGCTGGTGCAGTGGTCCTGGTGGGGGCAGCAACACTGGCAGCGACAAGAAGTCTCATCACCCCTCTCCACCCTCCCATGCTGGGTCCCACTTGTTGGGCCATGAAGGTGGTTCCGGCTTGTGCCAGTCTAGCCAGGCTGCAGCCCCACACCTGCTATGGGGGCTGCAGCCTGGCACATGCCACCCCATGTCTCCCTGAGGTGTTGCCTGTGTGTCCCCCACCCCTCCTGACACATTATCTATGTCCCTCTCCGCACCCCATAGACTTACCTGCAGGGAGCAGTTCTCAATGCTGCTTGGCTGCCACATGCATGGGTGCATGCTCATATGCACATGGCACCCCTTACCTGATCACCCTCCTTCCAGCCAGAAGAAGACCCTTGCAACCTGAATCTCTGGCAGCCTGCAAGGGGAAACCCATGGTTTTCCACATTTTTCTCCTTTAAAGGTGAAAATCCATGATTTTCATGGATGTTCATGACCCTTTCATATATTCATGTGACTCACCTTTGGTCCATGACCCACGGGTTGAGAAATATTGGTATATAATATCTGTTTTAATTTTCCAAATGTTCCTGAACGGATAGAGCTTAGTGCATAGATTAGGGTGCTGTATTAAACACTTTGTCTGCTACGGGGTGGTACTGATAAGTAATGTAAGACAAAACACTGGTATTAACTTGTCAGTTGAAGGAAGGACTTTAGTTGTCTTTCTATTTTAGGTACTGGGGTCTCCACTAAAGCCTTTATCTTATCAATGAGGGGTCTAATCTCCCTATTGCCTGAAGCATACCCCAAAGATTTGGTTTCCATGCAGCCAAGTCATTATTTAACTGGGTGTGCCATAAACTCTGAGTCTGATGCAACCATAGCACTACTGTGACCCACTGGAGATGTTCTTCCATGGTATTTGTAAACATGACTACATCACTGAGGTATGCTGTGGCATACTCGCAATGTGGATGATGTGCTTTGTCCATTAGCTGACAGAAGGCAGCTAAGGAACCATGAATTCCAAAGGGGAAGGTTCTGAACTGATACCCCTCACCTCCAAGGTGTTGTGAATACTGCTGGTTTCTAGGATTCCTGAGTTGTGGACAGGTTCTCCTCCCCCTGGTCTTCCCCCAAAGGACCTTCTCATGTTTTCTTCACTCCCAGATGTACTTCCCATGCTATATCATGAACTAATTTAAATACTTGATTACCGTGCAGGCTGAGTGTCTTCCGTCAGGTAAGGAACCAGCTTAGTGGCCCACTGACCCCGGGAAAATTGCTACATTCTGGCCAACGACTTGGGTTTGAGTAATGGCACCAACCTGTGTAGTACACTTTATTTGTTCCAGCAGCCAAAGTATGAACTGCTGCTGCTCCTGAATCTCTCTTCTGAAAAATTTAATCTCTGCTGAAATTGTTGTGTGCTTGTATACATGGTGGGAGGTTACTCCCCTAAATTGAAATGGTGGGTTTTTAATTGTTACAATTAAAAACCCACCATTTCAATTATGGGGATTCTGTCATGGTTATGGCAAGGGGCCTGATCCTTTTATTTATTTTTTTCCTTGTTTTTTAAGCAGAGCCTCCTCATGTCTCCCATGGTTGGGGGGTGAGCTGCCAGTGGGCTGAGTGGTTCCTGAGCTGCAGGGGGGCCCTGGTCTTTCCCTTTGTGCTGGCAGCACTCCCAGGGGCCACTCAGGCAGATGCTACCTCAGTTCAGGCATGGGGAACAGTTAGATGTGGTTGGGTGCTGCCTCTGATTTGGGGCAGTACCTGCCCACTAGCTACCCACTCAGATGGCCCCAAGGTGTGCTGCCATTGCAGACGGAAGGACCACAGCTCAGGGCCTGCTGCAAGCTTGGAAAAAGCGGGTAGGCTCTGAGGGGAAAAAAAAAGAAAAGAAAAAATGATCGGGCCCCTTGCCACATTTGTTGGTTTTGTTTGGGGTTTTTTTCCAGAGGAGCCTCCCCATGAAAGCTGCTGGTGGGCTGAGTGGCCCGTAAGCTGCAGGGGGCCCTGTCCTTCCCTCTGTAGCACCGGTGCTCCCTGGGAAAGTATCTGGCCTGCTAACACCCCACCCAGGTGGCCCTGGGAAGCATGACTGCTGCAGAGGGAAGGACTGTGGCTCCCCATAGCTCAGGGGAGATGCAACCTGGTGACAACTGGCCACCTGGCTGTGGGGGAGGTATGGGCAGGTTCCACCAGTAGTAGGATTGGGCCCCTTACCGGTTGTGCTTGTAGCAGCTTGCTGGGGCTGCCAGAACATAGGGGGCTGCCCAGGAATGGACTGGCCGGCCCCAGGAGCAGCAGGTTGCACTGGAGTCAGCACAAGGTGGCAGGCAAGGTGCTGACAGGCCGGGCAGGCTCAGGGGAAGGTGGATTGGGCACCTGCAAGCTTAGGTAGCACCTGCCCGGCTAGCACCCTGCTTGGCTACCCCCAAAGGACACTGCTGCCACAGAGGGAAGGAGGAGGCCCCCCATAGCTCAGGGGTCACTCAGCCTGCCTGTAGATCATGCAGGTAAGCTCTGCCAGAAAAAAAAAAAAGGGGGGAGATGGGCCCAATCCTTTTTTCTTTTCATGGAGCTTGTCCCCCTCTCCCACAGCCACAGGGCAAGCTGCTAGTGGGCCCTGAGCTGCAGGGGGCCCCAGGCCTTCCCTCCATAGCAGTGGCAACCCCCTAGGGCTGCATGGGTGTGTGGCTAATGGGCAGGAGCTGCCCCAACTCAGAGGCAGAACCCAGCCCACTCCAACTATTCCTTGAGCCAGAGCTGGGGCAGCATCTGGCCTGCCTGCTACTAGCCCAGCTGGACAGCCCTGGGGGGCTCCTCCACCACAGGAGGAAGGACCAGGGGCCCCTGCAGCTCAGAAGCCACTCGGTCTGCCAGAAGCTCACCTCCCAGCTGTGGGAGACATGGGCAGGCACCACTTCTGCTTTTGGCCTGCCTCTCCTGTGGCAGGTGCAGGCGGCAAGCTTTCAAAAGGCTGTAATGCTATATTGTAAACTGAACTGCATGGGAATGTGGTTTAGTTTGCCATGTAACAAACTCATTTAAATCGCATAAAACCCTATACATGTACAGCATGATGCAATTAAACTGCAAAAACAGGTAATTTTTGTCGTGTGTACAAACACCTGTTGTTGCTGCAGCTAGAGGTGCTGGGACACTTCCTGTTGCTGCTGCTTTAGTCCCTCCAGCCATTTTAACAAGGCTCCAGTGTCCATATTTCAGTGGCTGAGGCTGCTCACATTCTCCACCCCCTATAAGCAGGTCCTTTACTCTGCTACCTTATGTGAGCCAATAAGCTCAACTCTTATTTCTTTGAGCAGTTTTCAAACATACTCCAGTCTCTAATAATGCATGAACAGAACAAACCCCAAATCCTCTTTCCACTCTGGATTTTTCCCAGCACAAACAGCCTGTTTTCTCCTTCTTGCAAGCCATGCACTCTCAGCTTGCGTTCTTTCTGTTCCCCCCTCTGGGGCTGTAAGCTCCTAGTGGGACACTTTCTCATTGGCAAAATGCTCTACAGCTGCAGATCCTTAGCAGGACAAAACAGCCTAGTCCAGAACACCAATGATATTTTATGCCTCTTGACAAATGAAATGAGTCAGTTTCACTGAGCAGAATTTTGCAAGGACATGCTCTTGCCAAATATTTGAAATATCAAACGGGCTGTGCACTTTAGCTTCCTACAGTCACAATACTGGTTTTCGGCCCATACAATTTTACACAATACAGTTTTACAAATTTGCTGTAAAATTGGCAATGAATCAATATCATGAATTCAAGAAGGCATCTGCAACATGGATATCCATGTACTTTCCATCCCAAATGAAGTTCTATGTCTACCTCTTTAAAACACAGGCCATTCAACCCTTGACTTCTAGGGATACCATTGAGCTCACAGCTAGGAGAACAGAACACAATGCAACAAAACATAAGGTAATAATGCCCCAGGTGTGATGCCACCTTGTAACACGGGCAATAGAAATGCTGAGACTAGGAAGACTGCAAAATCATTATAGTTACATCCCTACAAGGATCTCGACTCAGGTCTCCATGTACAAGACTAGTTAGTACCTTTCACTTTACTGAGCAGGAAGAAAACAAACCATCTCCTGACTTGTAGCTGTTTTTAAAAGCATTTTTCTTGAGTGAGCTAAAACTGGAAATCAGGACTTTTTCTTGTCATATCATCTTCTGTGCAGGGTCATTGATGGTATAGATATGGGGATAGATTCCCTACAGAAGGCATTGAGAATAAGGATCCCCTGATGACTGTCACAGGTGTCAGCTCTTTCACTAACCTTGTACAAGCCTGAGACAGAAAGAGGGCACCCTTTCCATTCAGCTGGAACAGCTTATTAGCTTTGAGTCACACACTGAACCAAGCACAAAGTGCTGGGCTCACCTTTATAGTACCCCCCTGGAAAGCAAGCAGATCCTGCCTCAATGCAAGAGAGAAAACTGTCATGCCTTCAGCTACACTGCTGTTAGCTGATCAAAATGTTGATCTCAGAAATACTGACACATGAAAAGGAACTAACGATATCACTTACTGACCTTCCACAAAGTAAATTGCAGATCAGTCACAGCTTTTCTTTTTCTTACCTTTTTTAGTTTCATCGAGGTGTTTCCTTTTGAAATCAGAGAGATGCATGACACTATGGCTTTTTAGCTGTATACTAATCCTTTCCTTATCTGATTCAGCTTTATTTACCCAGAGGAAGTATCATTAGACTTAGTTGTATGTGTGATCTCCACAGTTGCATATGGTCTGTAACTTCCAGGGGCCCAGCATCAAAGCCACTGTTCTCCGCCAGGCAAAATACTTCCCTCACTGCCAATCTTGCACACCTGCCTCACTCCAGTATCTGAAGGCAATAACAGACCCTTATTTCCCTCAGAGTGTTCTTATGCCACATGATCTGGCTGCACTCTATGGTGTGCCATTTGATGTAGGGTCATCATCCACCAAGTCTTACAAATGAGTAAGCAGGGTATGAAGAGAGTCACAAGTTCAAGCATTATCTAATTTAGCTATGGTAGTGTAAGAATGATGTTTTACCTGTGACGGTCCAAAAATTATGCAAGAGGCAAGAATTTCTTAGGGTGATCTCTTTATTGGACCAACTACATAGTTGGGATAAAGTTATGTAGCAAAACCAGCAGTTTTTCTTTTTTTCTTTTCTTTTTTTAAATTTTTTTATTTATTTATTTTTATTTTAAAATGCATTCCTTCCCCTTCCCAACCATTTCTGATTTTTTCTCTCCCTCTCTATTCCCTATAGATAAGTATAAGTAAGCTAAGATGTAGGATCAGCTTTAACATTTTATTTTAGGTAGTAAGTTTTATTTTTCTCTCCCCTCTTTGCAAATAAATGCCCTGCTATTTTGATATAGATATCCACTGTTTTATAAGTGATAATTATTATGTTTGTATTGATTTTTTTTACTGCTTTTATATTGTCTGTTTACTGTTTTAGGCCTATATATGTAAGTTAGCATAAGTCATGTCAATTTTCCATCTTGTAATGTCAAGTCTCCATCTTATCCCCTGCCTGGTTGTGTAACCTATGACTTACATCTACTCCTCCTATGTAACTTGGTTCCTGAATGAATGGGGTTGAATGAGGGTGCTTGAGAGACAGTGGCAGTAGGTCTAAAAATAGCTCCCTCTATGACCAAACCATTAACACCAATACCTGGACCAAGGACCCAGCCTTTTGAACCACCCTCAGCATTCAAGAAACAAAAGATGAGGCAACCCATCATTGTACCAAGGCTGCACATGCTCAGTATGAACACCTGGAGCCCTCTGGAACAGGACTGACCTTGCCTGGACAGCCCCCCCCCCCTCCCCCCCATAGGACATCAGAGGTAGTTTGCCCCATAAAAAGGGGTAGTGAAGACTGAGTCTTTGGGACACACTCTCCATCTGGACCAGCACCATGCCACACCACCTATCCACCCAGAGGCCCTGCCGGTGACCCCCCTCTGGACAACACCTACTGAACAAAGACCCCTTTCCAGCCTGGATAGGTAGCTATCATCCCCTACCTTCTCTTCAAACAAGGACTTGGAGTCTGATTCTCTTCCCTACCTGGACTCCAGCCCTTCCACTGAGTCTCTTTCTCCTATTGCCTTTGTGAGTGCGTGGGCATGCGCGCGCATGTGTATGTGTGAGAACCAATAACTTCATGGGGCTGTGTAGTGTGTTGTCTGTTTAATAAACCTGTTATTTGGACCCCTGAGTTAGGTTTTGCTTTACTATGGCTCAGCCCTGCTCCAATCTCTGCTCCTTGCCCTTCTGAATTCTGTCTCATTTCTCCCTCTCCTGCTTCTGGCTCACTGCCACCTCCAACACCTGTCCTGAGCTCCTCTCTGCTTCCAACCCCACTGTTTCTTTGCCACTGTCTTATGCCCACTGTCTTTTCCGCTGAACGACCAGATTTCTGCCTCAATTTCTTTCCTGGCTGTCTCTTCCTTGCCACCATTTATCTTCTCCCCCCCCCCAAATCTCAGCTGTCTGCCTCCGTTTCCAGCCCCAAACTCCCAGGTTTTGGTCTCTTTCTCTTTCCTGTCTGTCTCCTCTTTGCCACCAGGCTTCTCCTCCCCGACTCCATGCACCAGTGACCTGAAGTAACCCTGGGACCACTTGATCTTAAGTAAACCCAAACCACAGTTCCTCAGCCAGCTTCTCCCTAGTCCGCTGGTTCTAATCCAAGTTCTGGCAACTTTAACTCCTCTCTCTCACCTTAACCTTCCCCCAAGTATCCCAGGTACCCCAAGCACACACATACACACTGCACCATCCAAGTTAGGAACTTACCTGTGTGTATGTATAGGTGGGTTGTATGTGTGTGAACTAGTGAGTGTGTGTGTGTATATATATAATTGTGTGCATGACATATGAATTAGTGATCCTGTGCATGTGTACTGAGTGTGCGGGTATTTACAATTGATTTTTGTCTGATTTTTAGTGTGCAGTGTGTATGTGCTTGAATTGGTGGTAAGCGTGTTTGTATATGTGCAATTGTGTCATACCTTCCTGTCTAACAGCACAATATGGAGATCCTGAGAGTTGGCCTGACCCCACAGGGCAATAGTTAGACAAGCTTCTGAATGCAAGACATTTTTCATCAGGTCTCATTTAGCTAGGGATTGCTATGGAAGTCACTGGCATGCAGAGCTGGGGGACCCAGAATATCAGTGGAGGGAACTGGAAAGTCCTTCACTTGTATTATGTTGTGAAACTGGACTGCAGAAACCAACACTGTTCCATCTGTGTTGACAGCTGAAGCAACTTCTACACAGGTTCCTGACTGAACACACCTCATGCAGCAACAGGAATGTTTAGTTTTTAATTCTAATTAGAGTCACATATTCAACCCTGTGACTCTAATAAAACCTACAAAATCCCAACTGAATTTTCTGTGCTTAAGAATAAATGAACATATATAAACTGATTTATGGGAATCTGAAACAAGCATATATCTTTGGACTAAAAACTAGTCAAGTGGCTCCTTGCCTCAGGAGTGCTGCATTACACTGGCAGGACACTGAAGTCACATACAACAGGATTTACTTGGGCAAATGACTTTTCTATAATTACTTGAAACTGTGATTGCAGTTCATGGTGCTCTATGAGAACATTTTCTTTGAAACTAATTTGTTTATATTTGTGGGAGGGAGGGAGAATGGAGGCTATATTATTTAACACTTCCCCACCCTTCCCCACCATCTCTCAGGTTCCAGTGAACCCATAAACTCAGTGTAAAACTGGTGGAACTGTAGAGCCTCATTTCATTTCATACTGAAACCAAATTAACCTCTGTGTTTTGTCACACAGATAATACAGTAAACTGACATATGGGTCCCTATATATGGAAGAAAAACCTTAGCTTTTGTTGACTTTGAACTACCATAATTACTTGAATATGAGGCAACCCTGAATATAACATGACCCTCTAACAATTAGATTCTTTATATGGGAGACTTATACATTTGTTATAATTTACCAGGTATAGAATCTAATTATTGGAGGTTTGTCTTGAATTTGTCCCCTTCCCACTGCTACAGCATGGAAATTAAATTTCATAGATTTCATAGATTTCATAGACATTAGGGCTGGAAGGGACCTCAGGAGATCATCGAGTCCAGCCCCCTGCCCAAAGGGCAGGAA
>NW_017728922.1:9136251-9155919 GCF_001723895.1 Crocodylus porosus
GAGGTCAGCATTGATAGAGGGTAGGGGATTCCCCTCACCCAGATTTCCCTGTCCCATAGCAGGCATGGGCATCCCATGTGACTGATGAAAGACTGAATATGGGTGGGGGGATCAGGTGGCCCCCTTAATCTCTTTTCCCCCAACCTTTTCCCCCTGCAGCCCCTTCCCCCACCTCCTACCTAACTGTCAGACCCAGCTCTCCTGCCGCACATGAAAGTGAGGGGCAAATTTGAAACCTGACTTTGAAATAAACATGCCTGTAGTAATTTGCATATAGGTAACTTAGCCTTAGTTCATCCCAATTTTTTTTTTTTTTTTTGGAAACTGTTGCAAGATTTAATATAGGTGCTCTATAAACACACTTTTAAGCATCACTTTTGTACCTAATTATTTATAGTACAAACTATGCATGATATTAGACCAAAGTCAAAAAGCTCATGGATTTACTACACAGTTCATTGAGCTAGGCCTCAGCACAACCAACAGAGTTTCAAACCATGGTGACTCAATAGCTCAGCACTGCTCAGTATGTGTGTGTACTGTTGATACCTCCCACAAGGGATCCATGTACTAATTAGCAACCCCCACTCATGACTGGAACTGGGTGTTCTTGTTATGAATCCTGGGATCCTCCAAAAATGTATATGCAGATGAGGCACAGGGCTGGCTGCTCCAAATCTACCTTACGAAGCACAGGGTCATGCTAATCGTATGCAACAGGCTGACAGATGGGGTGACAGAGGGATTCTGGATGAATGGTTTGGGGCCCTGTTTGCTGATATTTGCCAAACATTTAAGGCTGGTGCAGAAACAGGAATCATTAGAAGTGGGAAAGGTACAACTTAATGTAGTGGCTCACTACGATTTAAAAAAGAGTCCATGCTGAGGGAATAGATCACAATGGGGGACTACCAAATATCTTATTCAGATGGCCTGCCCTAACATATTCTTGTGTTAGGTTCCCATAAACTTTGAAAGCCTGATCAGTTCCTTAAAGGCAGAGAATGGGATTGACAGAGCATTCAGGTATAAGGAGTAAAGGAGGGAGACCTGAAGTCCAAGACAATGGCAGTAGTGGCAAGTAAGCATGAGGTGGGAAAAGAACTGAAGAGTGGAAATGAAGATCTGGAGAGATATGCAAATTGGATGAAGGTGGAGCATGTGTTTTGGGACTGTATATATGCAAAGGGTTGTAGGAAAGGGTCTGCTCCTTTCTGAGTGTCACCAAAATAAACCTGTCTTTAGCATGGGAGATGGTACTATATGGACTCAAAGTAAAGGAACAGGAGGATATTTTATTAAGGTCTTTATTAGCATGTATTAAAACTAGTTTATGGAAAGTAAGAAACCTCTGGGTGTTTAAGGGGGTGGCTGTCACTGAAAGAGACTGCCTGAAACTGAGGTTGCATGAACTGAAATACTATACTGATTGGGCCAAGGAGAAGATTGGAGAGGAAGAGGCAGAGAAGAAGTGGAGGAAAAAGGACTGGACACACTTGTTTCACTAAAGCAACAGAGAGGATTGATGGGAGGGGTGGAGAATTTTAGGCGCTTACTGAACTAACAGTTTTTTTATGTGGTTTTGTATAAAGAAAAATATGTCTGTAAGACATTGTTTTTTGTGGGAAGTTGATGTATGTTGATTAAAGGTTTAATATATGTAGTTGTTTTTATGTTGTTTCTGTGATATGAAGTCTTGGTAAAACAAGGATGCTCAATATGTATAACTTTGTAAGTGTAGGGATAGGTATGTTTTTAATAAAATTTGTAAAAAAAACTTAAAAACAGAATAAAATTCCCATTGGCATCTCAGCCTGTTTGCCTAAGATCAATTGTAGCATTTATGGCACCAAAGTGAGGGTGGCAGGGCTGGTTCTGGCCCTCCTGGTGTGGGTCTGCTATTGCAGCAGTACCTCCAGGCCAGCACAGTGCCAATTCCCTGTGGAGGGAATACCCACCCATTTTCCTTTAAGGACCACCCCCCCCCACACACACACACGCATGCACGCGCGCACACACACACACACACACACACACACTGTTTCCATCAGTATGCTTGCCCAACGTGGGTCCGTGTGCTTTACAGTCATGCTCAATGTTGGCAGCATTTAATCAACTTCAAAGTTGGTTTTCATTGCTAAGCATATGCTGCTTTTGGCAGTAGTTTAATGATAGACAATGTATTTAATAAGGGTTCACTGCATGTGACTATTAGATGAGGAGCTTTTCCCCCCATGCTGACTGGGGATTGCAGGGGGACCTTGTTTTACATTGAAGTAAATATGGAAGGACTGAAGCATTTATAAGGCACAACATTTGAAACTGCAGGAATTAAAATAAGTGTTAGATATCATGATAAACTATTCATAAAATCTAGTTATTTCCCAAGAAACTGCCTTCCCTTTCTTTTTTCCAGTTGGACCCTTAGCCCAACAGGAAGCAAGAGGCTTGGGAGGGGTGCTGGCACAGGAAGCTAGATAACAATGAACACAGAAGTTCTGAACTGGTTCACACATGACAAAGACCACCCCCACACTTAGCTCTAATCAGCCCCTTGCTGGCTTCAGTGGAATAAAATCAGAAAGGGAGACCGAGTTTCCTCTCCCCGCACTTCCTCCCCCACATAACACCCCTTGAAATCAGGACTGAGATGCATTAACGCAGCAGAATAAAAAAAATAGCACTGGTACTACCTGTATTGAAAACTGAAAGTTTGTTTCCAAGCCTGATGTCCAATACATTTCACCAGCATGAAATTTATTGAAGAAATCAAAATCTACTCAGCTTTACCAGACAGACTCTAATTCAAGGCTACCTTGCACTGTTTACTTTCTTGGTGAAACACCACTGCATAGATAACTACCAGGCACTTTTTAAGAGACTAAAGTAATATAGGTAGTAAATCAAATAGATTTAGAGATATAGAGTATATGCCAGCTATAACTCAACAGCTATGAATTATTACAAATTAACAAGACAGACCCCCAACTTGATTTGTTCTATAAATTCCACAGTTTCAGCTATAAATTCTACATCTAATCTTGGCAGAGCAAAATTTTTTGCAGACAATTAAAGCTCTCCTCACTTTCTACAGTGAACACAAAGGTCATGTATATATTTTATATTTCAAATGGTTTGCTCTAAGTGTCAATTTTCCTCTGAGACTTTCACCCTCTTATCTGTACAGTTGCTGCACCATTCTTCTAGTTGCATTAAAACCTTTTATAATACCCTCCTACTACAATACCACCTCATAGCAAACACTAATTTTCATGTCACTGGCCATTATCATAGAAAAGACTGCAACATGTATGTTAAAGATTGGTGATGATAAATAAGCAATGAAGTTATAAAAGGCTGTGGGTGGGGACTATGCATCAAATTGGAGGCACCCCAAGCTTTGTGGCCACAGGTTCAGAAGCAAGAGTTGTAGAGGTAGAGATCTGTATTCTTCTAATGCAAGTAACTTCTGCTCATACATGTGTACAAATGGTGGGAAGAGGGTCCAAGGAGTCCTTTCTCCACCCTGGGCTCTGTTAGCAAAGACTGTCACTCCAAAAAGGCTGGAGTGTACTTCCATACAACAGCATGTAGTGATAAGTTCTTCTGCTTCCATTCCCACAGAACCTCTAGAATCATTCTCCTAACATGTGCTCACAGCATGCTTAATACCTCCAGCTCCTGCTGCTACAGTCCTGTCATAAAATGAAAAGTAAAGCCCACAGACCAGTCCAACAAAGTGTATTTTATAAAATGAGTGAAAATATCCACTTTTTTCCCCCCATTTGGAATGAAATAGCCTTTCGCTCAAAAAGATCAATGGTCAAGTTGGGCAATTTCCATGTCCCATGCAGAAAGGCAGCACATGTGGCCTGTAACAGATAATTCCTAGGAATGGCATATGTATACAGTAACTAAGAAAGAAGGATTCATAAGTAGGAAGAACACCTGAATAGAGACCCCAGTGAGCTTCACAGACTAATTAACAAATGATGCTGGGATATGCTGGGGGCAAAAAGAAGGTCCTGGGTAATGTGGGGCCCTTGCAGGATGCGTTGGGAAATTTGGTCATCACAACAGATGACAAAGCTAAGATGTTTAATGATTTCTTTGCCTCTGTCTTCCTAAGTAGGGACCAGAACAGCTACCTCCCCGCTGGGCCCCCCTCAGGCCCCAGGGGAGGCACACCTGGGCCAAAGGTTAGCATGGAACTAGTTAGGGGGCTTCTGGAGGGGCTGGACGGGTTCAAGTCAGCCGGCCTGGACAATCTCCACCCTAGAGTCCTAAAGGAACTGGCTGAGGTTATTGCATGACCTCTGGCACGGCTTTATGAGCACTCGTGGTGCTCTGGTGTGGTCCCAGAGGACTGGAAGAGGGCCAATGTGGTTCCCATCTTCAAAAAGGGGAAGAAGGAGGACTCAGGAAACTATAGGACAGTTACTCTTACCTCGATCCTAGGCAAGCTGTTTGAGAAAATTATGCTGGCACACATCCATGAGGGGCCAGCAGGGGACTGCATGCTTAGGGGCAACCAACACGAGTTCATCAGTGACAGGTCCTGTCAGACCAACCTGGTGGCCTTCTATGATCAGATTACCAGATCATTAGATGCAGGGGTAGCAGTGGATGTAGTCTTCCTGGACTTCCGGAAGGCTGTCGACACTGTCTCTCACCCCGTTCTCATTAAGAAACTGGGGGACTGTGGTGTTGACATCCACACAGTCAAATGGGTCGCCAACTGGCTGGTGAGCCGCACCCAGAGGGTGGTGGTGGATGCGTCCTTCTCAACCTGGAAGGACGTGGGCAGTGGGGCTCCGCAGGGCTCAGTCCTTAGGCCCACACTGTTCAACATCTTCATCAGTGATTTGGATGAGGGGGTAAAAAGCATCCTGTTCAAATCTGCTGATGACACTAAGATGTGCGGGGATGTTGGCACACTAGAAGGAAGCATCAGGCTTCAATCAGACCTTGACAGGTTACAGGGGTGGGCGGATGTGAATAGGATGGGATTCAACACAGACAAGTGCAAGGTGATGCACCTGGGAAGGAACAACCGGCACCATACCTACAGGTTAGGGAACTCCCCTCTTGTCAGCACGGAGGCAGAAAAGGATCTTGGGGTCATCATTGACTTCAAGATGAACATGGGCCAGCAGTGTGGGGAGGCATTCAGGAAGGCCAACTGCACTTTGTCATGCATCCACAGATGCATCAGGAGCAGGTCCAAAGAGGTGATCCTCCCCCTCTATGAGGCACTGGTCAGGCTGCAGCTGGAGTACTGCGTCCAGTTCTGGGCGCCGCACTTAAGAGGGATGTGGACAGCATGGAGAGGGTCCAGAGGAGGTCCACTCATATGATCAGGGGACAACAGGGCAGGCCCTATGAGGAGAGGCTACAGGACCTGAACCTGTTCAGCCTCCAAAAGAGAAGGCTGAGGGGTGATCTAGTGGCCTGTTATAAATTATTCAGGGGGGATCAGCAGGCATTGGGGGAGTCCCTGTTTCCCCAAGCACTGCCAGGAGTGACCAGGAATAACGGTCACAAGCTGGCAGAGGGTAGGTTTAGGCTAGACATCAGGAGACGCTACTTCACGGTCAGGGCAGCTAGGAGCTAGAACCAACTTCCAAGAGAAGTGGTGCTGGCTCCTACCCTGGGGGTTTTTAAGAGGAGGTTGGATGAACATCTTGCTGGGGTCGTTTGATCCCAGTATTATTTCCTGCCATGGTGGGGGGTCAGACTACATGATCTACTCAGGTCCCTTCCGACCCTAGCAACTATGAAACTATGTTTATCCACCATTATAATACATAGGAAGAAAATGGTAGTCATTTGAAAGACACACCATGCAAGGTCTTAACTGCCCCAAACACACCCCAGCATCTCACAAAATGATGTTTAGCTGCTTTCCATGACACCACCCTAAAATAAGTTAGCTCAAGAGGGAAGCTGAATAGCACATGAAGTTAAATTTACAGTGAATTTTTCAAAAGGAAAAAAAATACAATAATCTCAAACTCTGGTATCTGGCCAGGCCACTGGCTAATTTTCAATAGCCTCCTTTTCTGAGAAGTCTAATGGATACCTTGGGTCTGTAATGAACACTTGGTGAGACCTCATCTGATTAAATACTTCAGAAGTTCCCTTGTTAGTAATAAAGACACCCTGCAGCAGGCCCCAATTCACCAAAACTTGGCGCACGTTCCAGCAAAGCACTTAAATACATATTTTAGTCCCACTGAGATCAAGGGGATTTAAGCTCATGCTTAGTGCTTTGCTTAACGGGGATGAGGGCTGAATGGTGGTTGTACAACATCTCCCATCTATAGACAAAAAGCTGTATAAAGCAGAAGCAATGCCACCCCCATTTTCCAGTTTTGGGAATTGATGTAAATTAGTTCATTTCTGCTCTACTCCCCCCAAGGAAAACAAAAATCATGCAGTAGGCCAAAGCAAAATCAGTTACAAGTAGAACCTGTTTCTCCCAATATAGTCCAGAAACCCAGCCTTCAGGCTGTAGTGCCTCCTATGCTGATATCTGTTATTCAAAACTTCATTTACACGGGGGAGGGGAACGTTGTTCTCCCTTCATTTCATTTGGACACATGATGCTTCCTTTTCCAGGCTGACAGTTAAAAAGTAAAAGACCAGCATCCCTAGCATCACATATCCATAAATGAATTTTGAAAGATTCGGTACGCTTTGTTAATAATCGAATAATACAGTTGGCAAAACCTTTCCAAGTGCTTCCTATACTATTAACATTTTGAAATGAGTTTGCCCTAGGATGATGGGAGGCAAAGTGCATAAAAATGGAAGGTGTGATCATTTCCTGGCATTGTCTGCTCAAAACAATGACTCTGATTGCTGTTTGTATAGCTGCCTCTCAAGCTAGACTGGTAAGCTGTCGCAGATTTGGGTTTTCCTCACCAAGAAAGATTGAAAAGAAGCCGTTCAAAGCAAGTGAAAGATGGAAATAGGTTGTGAAATTTCCCAACCCCATTTTTCTATTTTTTAAATTAATACCTATACACTTCCCATCTAGTAGTAATTCCCTAAAGTATAGAGTGGCCAGTTGCAGAGTTTGAAAACTGCTGCAAGTCAATCTGCTTTTCAGCTTTAAGTAAGAGAAGGGAAGATAGCCTCCCTTTCCTCCCAACTCAAATGCATACCTGCCATAAATAAAAGGGCAAAGCCTCCCTTTTGATGTCCAAGTAAAAATCCCCATTTTAATCTTGTAAGTAATAACAAATAAATCGCCCCAAACTGCCTCAGCCAGCAAATTTCCGGTTGATTCTGCAATATTCTTACAGAGAAATGGTCAGCTTTGCCAGAAAAGATAATGTGGAGTGAAGAAAATATATCTTTATATGCAAAATATTTGCTTGGTATTTAGTGGTTAAGATGTTGTCTTGCATATTAGTATTTATAGCAAGAAAGAACACATTTTCTTGAGTAACTATACAAAGAGAGACAAGTCTGAAATCATGAATATTACTTAGCTGTTAACATAGTTTTAATTTGAATAAGAATCCTCCTGCTGACCCAATCTTGCTCTAACAGCTTCTTTGTAGGAGAGAGAGAGAGACTAAAAATGCTTTGTAGCTGCTTTGCAAAATTGTTGTGAAGTATAAGGGCCAAGCTCATCTGAACAGCACGCATTCCTCATAACTGATGGAGAATGTAGCAGAAGCTGGGACATAATGCATGAAGCCAAGAAACTCATGGTTGCACAACCACTATAACACAGAGTAGGAGGCTTGGGAAACTTGAAGAAGCTTGAGTACAAGATATATGGATTCTTTAAAATCCATGAGATTTGCAGGCAGAAGCCCTTACTATGCCATACCTGACCTATGGCCTATTAAGAACAATAGGTCTTCACAAAGCAAATTAAAGAGCCATCTGGCAGCTTCAGGTATACCACAAAAATAATCCCCCCAAGGAAGCAAGCCTGTTATGCCCTGCCTCTACTCATCAGGTATCAGCAAAGTGACCATGCACCTTGGAAATACAAGAACCTCAAGGGCCATATGAGCTTCAAGTCATGCTTACAAAGCACCTTAGGGCCCATTACACCTTACACTGTGAGCCATGCAAATGTTGATTGGTGACAGTGCTAGCTTGGACTTTGGAGCAGTTGCACCTTTAGGGTAGGGACAGACATTTAAAAAGCCTGAGCCTGAATTGATTCAATCTTTCCAGGTTAGTCTAACCTGCCTAGATTGAATCAGTTTGCAACTGCACAGACATTCCCTCTGGACTGAAGAAATGCAGGCACATGCCTGCAGTGGCTCAAGCTAGAAGTTGGGGACCTGCTAGAGCAGTCTTCCCTTCTCTTTGATGGGGCTGAGCTGATGGGGGCATGGCCAAGTCCTGGCAGGATCCTGTGATTAGGGAGGGGGGTGCCCTCTTGATACCAGGGCATTTATCAGTTCTGTTATCAGCATTTAGCATCCCATCAGAAAACAAATCCTCATTCATTAGCTCAAGCTCTTCTTAAGCAGCTTTTTCCAAAGGAAGGAATACAGGGACGTGGAATGCTGAACTGTTGATTAGCTCCAAAAAGCCCTAAGCAGACACTGTCCTATCTGCCTTACACAGGATTAGCTAGCATACCACATGTTGGCTACAGTCCATGCTGTGGGAGAGAGGAGGAAGGGATCTCTGCTTAAGCAGTAAGTGGTGAGGAGGGGTGGAGATAGGGACATGAGGAAGCCAGCAGATACTGCTGTGCCTGCAAGTCTCTTCTGGACCTGCAGCCAGGGAGCAGAAGGGAGGGGCCAGCTCTGCTGTGGAGCAGAGATCCCTGCCCAACCCAGAGATCATGCTGGGATGCTGGGGAAATCTGGTTTAATTTAAACCAGCAAGGGGTCTAGGACACATTTTGCATAAAGTGGTTTGACTCAAATCAGTTAAGTCTGATACTTCCTTCAACTAGGTTTTTCTCAAACTGGTTTCAGCCATTTTCACACAGGTTTATATATACTGATTGTCTTTTCTATTGCAGGTTTAACCAGCTTCCAATCACTTAAACCAGTTTATGTGTAATGTCTGTCCCTAGCCTTAGTTTAGAAACCTCCTCTGACTACCCACAACCTAGTGCACAGCTGTGACTAAGAGACAGGTCTAGGAGCTGTAGTTGTGAGTTGCCACTAGAGGACTGGTGAGCTAGCACAGGCTTCTATCTCTGCTATACAGGGTTGGGTGTCAGAGTCCTGAAATACTTGAGGATTTCAACTTGGGTGAAATTTACATTTCCCCTTCCCACGAGTCTAGTAAAAATATTTAATCAACAAGACCTAGATCTTTCATTGGATATTTCACACATCTTCTTCAAAAAGTGACTATTTTATTTTGTTTTCATCAGAAAGTTTTCATCCAAACACAGGAACTATTTAGGACTCAATGAATAAAGTCACTGTGGTTTTCTTCTTCAATAAATTCTAGGTTTAATTTTCAAATGCACTGATAAACCAAAGAAATTAAAGGGCTCTGGAAATGTTCAACACCTTTGAAATATCAGGTTCTGTGTGTTACAAGCCATAATTGTTGTAGGGTAAGAATTTAAAAGGTTTTTGTAGAACACATGAGGTACTATATAAATAAAATTCTGCTAATGGTACTGAGGAGGTCTACCCTAGTCTAGCTGTTGGCAATAAAATGAGTCTTCTGGATTTTCCTCCATGCTATAAAATACACAAAGTATAGTGCAAATTTTTCCCCCCTTTATTAGAAAATCAATTTTTCTAACATTTTAAAATCATTGCCTGCATGAAGATACTTCCCAGATATTTACTGGCTAAAATGAGATACATCTGTAATCAGAGAGCTAAATACTTTGTACAAAGAAGAATATGCAATCAAGATTTGTGGTAGGAGGTGATATCTTTTATTAGACCAACTAGATTTTTGCAAATAATCTACCAGGAGTCCTGATTACTTTTCCCTCTAAACCAATATGGCTACAACCTGGATACCTTATATGAAGAGGAACAACATGCAGTAACCTCATAGTAAAGACAATGCACTTTAAGTGGGTCTGAAGTCAACTGAAGCAACATTTTCTTTTCATAATTATATCTAACACAAGGGTTCTTTAACCACACATCAAAGAAGGGCCTTTACTAGCTAGTGGTATTCTTACCAAATACAAAAACATGTTCCACAAACTCATTTTTCCTTCTGGCTTTTCAACTCCCTAGTAGTCTCCTTTGTTGTGCAGTTTGGAGAGCTGCTTCCTGGGGAGATGCTTAAAGGGAAGATTGCTGCCAGGAAGAGCTTTCTGCAGATAGATACTCATGTCTGGGACAAAAGTGAAAAGAAAGAATGACCAAGATGTGTTGGTGAGCATTATCCATAGGGTGTGGTTATGTAAATCATAGTTTTACACAGGGGATAAAAATGCAGCAGACCATTAAGATGGAATAGAAGTTTTATTCTATTCCCCTCCTCTTCCTTTTGAATGGAATATCACAACTAATGGATGAAATGTAATGTGGAGTTGGAGTTTTTGGATTCCAACATTTTAATTAAATATTGGACTTGATTGCTTTATACAAATATACTAGGCACAAATAAATTCAGAGCCACCTATGTTGCAAGGCCCAAAACACCGGAGTATGACCTTCCCAAAATTCTGGTGCTATTCTAGGCTGCAGAAAGAAGGGATCAAACAAGAAGACTGGGAACTTATTGAGAAATGAAGGGTATATGAGTACAGAGCTAATGTAATAATAAAATGGAGATTTCTCATTAACCACAAGAAAAGTGGCACTTGTAAGCTCCTTAATTATGTCTCAGATAAAAGGAGCTGCCTTGATTCCCCAACAGGCTCTACTTATCTCTCTACATTTCTCAGATGAACTTTACCTCCATCTTCAAGCTACTTTAGGGCTGAAATATGCCACCCTTCCAACATGGAGTAATAACTTTATAAGTAGCCCCAACATAGTATTTTGGACTAATTGTGGAGTAAGGTATTAAACTGGTGGATAGGTGAGAGAACTGGGCCCACAGTATCCCTTACAAAATTCAGGCTATGAGCTATTTATTTTCTGTTTCAGATAAAGATGTTAAGCAAGAATCTCATACATAAAGAGGCAACTAGATATACTGTGTGGGCATGTCCATACATTCAAGCACGTGCACTTGCAGAAGATCAAATAGTAGCAGTACAAATTTGTGCCAGAGATTTGTGACTCAGCAAATGTGCATGAACCTGCACTTTGGTGTGGGGCAAATTTTGCCAGTTGGGGCAAACTAACCCTGCACCACTTTTCCTGGATCTTTAGCCAGGGGGAGCTACAGGCTGGCCCCAGCAGAATAAAAACCTGTCCTGATGAGCAGCTCAGAGCTACTTGCCCTCAGGAGCTTCTGAGGCCTGGCCAGTTGGTATCTAGGGACACTAGCCCCTTGCGCCAGCTAGACTTCTGAAGCAGCCCTAACCTAGAGTGGCCCCTGCACCCTCTACCCACTGTAGCAGTCTGGCAGTAGGGGCTTCTTCCTGGTTGTGACCTGCTGCCACCTGCAGCAGCATCCGCCCCCTTGGACCTGCATCCCCATGGCTGTGTGCCTGCCAGACCCAGATAGGGACCTCATGGCTTTCTGGGCTGTGGTATGGGCACTGTAACAGAGCCTCCTGCACTTCTGAGCCAGCTGTCAGTGGGCTGTGGCTGCACAATTGGATTTTGTGTGGCACTGCTGTCATGTCTTCTGGTGTTCCCATTCTGCCGTGTGGACAGCTATTGCCCAGAAGGTGTACTTGTTGCAGGGGCCCACTTTGAACTGTCAAAGCATGTCCTCCTGGCCCCAAATGGCTAGGAGGTCAGCCACCTAATCTGCCATTGAGCTGGGCCCCTGATGCTGGCCCTGGGCAGGCTTCTCTGCCTGGGTTACACTACTTGCTTCACCAGCAGAAATTCTGGTATGCTCTATTTGAAAATTGCAAATTCTCTGATAAAAACTCCCAAATTTTCTCATTAAAATTCCCCAAATGCCACTATATATAGAAGGATCAGTCAGGCAGTGTTTTATTGATACATTTACAATTGTAAAACAGGTTGGAAGCCAACCAGTGCCTCTACCATTATAATCAAATGAATTCTAAATATCTATACAGTTTTGGCATTTGCTTTTGGTTTTTTAACACACAAAAATCAGAGCTTCCCCTTCCTCCTTCACTCACCAAGATGTGGGTTGATGAGAAACACTGGGATGCCAGTGCCCTACTCATGTCCAAGCCCTTGCCCCTCACTCTTAACCCACGGCCCCACCAGTGTCTCTAACTCTTGACCCACACACCCTGCCTGCCCCCCACTAGCTATCTCCTGGCAGCAGCTCTATCCCAACACTAAGACATGGATCCAGCTGCAGCTGTCCCACCTGCTGCCTTGTGGCTCTGAGTGCCAGCCCTTGCTGTTCTGCTCTCTGTGTCTGTGCCCAGGTCCCAACAATCCCCATGCCCTTCCTAGGAAGCCCTTGACTGGGGCTCAGGGACTGGGCTAGGAAAGCCTCTTCCCTTCCAGGCCGGCCTCCCCCTACACAGGCTGCTCTAGGGAGGTGAGGGGTGGGGAGAGAAATCGAAGTCTGGCTCTGGTGGCCTCTCCTACCTGGAGTACTCCCCCATCCCTGACCCCCATCTATTTCTCACACACACAACTACTGCCATCTACACCCCTCCCACCAGCCCATCACATCCGGCAAGTGGTTCCTGGGGCCATATGTCCCAGCACTGGTGTGAGCACAGGGCAGGGCTTCAGTGTAGCAGTTGCTCCTGCAGCTGTGGCTCCCACCAGCAGGTCCCATCCTGTCTGGTGGCTGGGCATTCAGGGTGTGAATTTTGTTGGGGGGATGTAGGGTGTGTGTACGGGGTTTGTCAGGAGATATGAGGGGCTTGTGGGTGGGGGTGGGTTTTGTGCGTGAGGTTTGTGGGCAGGTGTGGAGCTTCTGTGGGGATTAGGGTGGGGTTTGTGGGTGGATTATGGGAGTAGTTGAATGGAATACTACAACTGAAGGACAGAATGAATCATGAAAGTTAGAATTTTGCAAAATGTTTGAAGCATTTAAAAGAAAATAATTTCTTCTGGTCCACTTCTGAGTTTGCTTCCAAGCATGCTGGAAAGCCCTCCACCTTCCTGTGGGATGCTTCATCTGCCCCACCATCTCAGCATTCACAAGCCTCCTGGTACCTTGAGATATGTAGAAAAAACATTTAAAGCTGTGTCTGAACTGCCAAATTTTTCTCAATCTCTCCGAATCAGAACCTTCCAAATAAATGCGATCCAGAGAGATTAAAGGGTGTCCTGATTAGATTTGGATTTGTAGATTTGGCCACCAAATCAGGCCAAATCTCTGCCAAATCGAATCGTGGACTGAAGCTTTGCACAGCCCTATTCACTACTGGCATGCACCTTCAAACAGAAGCGGGTATGCTCTTGCCATCACCTGGGCTCCCGGCACTACATGCAGAAGCCACATGCCATTGGGCTGATCCAGCTCCTGCCTCCATGGCAGGTCAGACCTATAACTGCTCCCTGAAGCACTTCAGCAGATAGCTCCCCAGCTTTATCTTTATAGTCCTACATTAAATGTTCAATCCATATGATAATGCTTGTAACTAGATCAATTATCTTCTTTTAAATGATTCAAACATTTTGCAAAATTCTACCTTGCATGATTCATTCTATTATTCAGTTTTAGTATATTCCATTCAAAAGGAAGAAAAGGGGGAATAGAAAGTGTACTCGTTTCATTTTAATGGACTGTTGCATTTTTACCCCCTCTGTAAAAATAAGGTTTACTTGCTTTCAACATACAAAATCACAATTCATTAACAATCCTCACCGACACATCTTGGTCTTCCTTTCTTTTTTTCACTTTTTGCTCCATACTTGAATATTGCTCGCAATCTTCTGTGAAGGACATTTTCTGTCTGTCTGTTAACTGAGTTATTTGGAGATGCTCCTTGATAAATCTTTTGGTTAGTTTAGGTTGTGTCAAAAGGCATCACAGTAACAGGAGTCAGAAGCACAAATTCAGATAAAATTCAGATAAAAGTAATACAACTTATTCTTTTAACTTTCCCTTGCGAAAATTCAGCTCTGCTCCTTTTCCCTTCACTAATGAGCTGGAAAATCAAGTGCCAGGTGAGCCCATCTTGCCTTCTCCTTGCCATTATAAACAGCAGCAAAACCTTTATAAATTGCACATCGACTCTTCAGACCTATATGTTGGAATCTCCTGCTCTGACAAGTAACTTTCCCAGTTATCATTAACTCCATAGGAAACTCCACTAAGGCTTTATCAATGCAATTAACTCCTTTCCCTCTTCCCCCTAAACCCATGTGCTTCTTCTATGGGGCAAGGGAAGAAAGCAAACTGATTTCTTAACTGTAATCTGTCATAAGGCTGTTCAGAGTAGTGCTGTCAGTGCCACAGCTGTGTCACTGCCTGGTCACAGTGTTAAAGCGGGCGGCAGATTAACAGCAGTACCACCACATTAATGAGCAACCAGAGGAAGCCAACTGTTTTTAACTTCTAGTGGTGAGAAGGTGAATAAGGTTAATTGCTGAGGATGTAGGATTAAGCTTTTCATGCTGGGAATCACAGAATTAAACTGATCTTGGAAGGCTTAGGCACTTCTTTAAAAGTTACACCTCATTAGGCTTCAACAGGAAAGCAAAATTAGAGCGCCAAAAAAGAAAATACCTTTTCCCTCTTTGATGCATTTGTTTTTGCTCTCTTTCTTTCTTTATCTCTCACTCAGTATGGGTCAGTACTTGTTTGTGGTTCTTTACTTCCACCTCCCTGTGAAAACAGGACTCCAAAAGCATGACCCTAATATTTAGCAAGCTCCACCTGTTGCAAAATGGAGTATGTTCCAGAAAAGATGACTGCTTGTAGATGTCAGTGACCTCCCTTTTAGATGATACTGCTCTCATCAAGCCTAAATGCTGTATATAGAGTAATCCTCATAGCCATATCTTGTGCTATAATTCCTGCACTGAAAAGTCCTCAAAGGTTCTGGATAACTTCAGGCAGTTTGGGCTGGATTCTCAACAAACCTGCGCTGAGCCACAGTTTCAGACTAAAAGGCTAGGGAAAGACATTCAAAAAGCCCAAGCCTGACTTTATTTACTCTTTGCAGGTTAGTCTAAGCTGCACATCTTAAACTGATTTGTAACTGGACAGATATTCTCTGTTAAGTGAGGAAATGCATCCACATGCCTGCAATGGCTCAATCCAGAAGCTTGGGGACACTAGACCAGGCCTTCCAGCCACTGCCAAAGGGAAGGGAAGAGAGACTCCCTCCAAGGCTCTCACCCTTCCTTGCTCGAGCAGAGTGGGCATGGCCAGGCACCAGCCAGGGCTAGTACAACATGCAGGATGCCAGCTACCAGCCGGGGGTGGCTGCGGGACAGCTGCTGCCAGACTAAGGAGTGGGGATGGGGAAAAAGTCCTTACTCTGAGGCAAGCATGTATTGAACACAGCAACTTGAAAAGCATACAACAGGGAGCTACCAAAAATCTTCACCTAAACTAAGATACAGCCTAGTAAAACACAGCATACACAACTTAATCCAACTTAAAATGTAAACCAGGAAGAAAAGAATTAGTTTTTACTAATCCTGAGGGCAGAGTGTCTCCTTACAGCCAGGCATTCAGAAAGGCTTTGTTTAGGTATTCCCACCTTTTACATGTTCGGCTTTATAATGTAAATGTAGCTCTCTGCATTCTTTGGTGATGCTGTCTGCAACTTCCCTTAACTACATCTCTAGCATTTGTGAGATAATTTTTTGCCAACACTTCCCACCTTTCAGTCTTGTCTTGCAGCTCTTAGCTCTGGGATCACAGGTATAGAGCTTGGATCTACACATGGGGGACTAGCTTGCCTCTCTCCCCCTAGTCCAAGACACACTGTGGAATTAATCCCCTTCCTGCCCAGCTGCAGGCAAGCCATAGAGGTGCGGCTGGGGCTGGAAAACCCCAGCTCTGGTCCCCAGGGTTTGCCAGAGAAGGGGGGAGGGAGGAGGGGAGAGAGGGAGTAATTTGCCTCAGGGGCCATGGGAGGCCAGCTTTTGGCCACACCCTGCCCCTGCTCTGGCTACAGAGCAGAGGGGAGGGGCCAGCCTAGGTCACTGGAGCAGGGAGCAGAAAGCATCTAGGCTTGTGCAAAGTGGCTAGTATTTGCTTCGGATTTAGATTCAGTTGATTTGGGGAACAGTGTTGAGATTCAGTGATTTGAATCACTGTCCCAAATCAATTCAGCCAAATCTGATTCAAAGATTTGGCTGCTGCCATATTGGCCAAATGTCTTAATCAAACAGGCCCCATCCCCCACCAGCTCTCCCAGCCCCATCAATGGCTGCCTCACCCAGCCCCAGCACCCCAGCTCTTTAAAAAAAAAAAAAAAAAAAGCCCCACATTTACTGGCTACTGCCAGGCAGGGGGGGGTGATCCCCCCTACCTACCACTGCCCCACACTGGATGGGGGGCTCTTCCACAAGCCCCCCATCCCCAACCGGCTCTTCCAGCCCTCCACCCCAAGACTTCCCTGCCCGGCCCCAGCATCCTGGGTCTTAAAAAAAATAAATAAAATGGCCCACACTCACTGGCTTTACCAGGCAGGGGCAATCCTTGCTGCCTCCCCACTGCCTTCCACTGTGTGGGGGGCTGGGGGTGGGGTCTGCCACAAGCCCCCAGAAGTCCCGATGGCTGCTTCTGCAGCTTGTGAGTGTGGCACTAATCACTGGTGAAAAACAAACTCTACATTGGCCATTCAATGGCTAGGAAAAGATACTTTGGTTTGTACTGATTATAACCAATCTCTCACAGGATTCATGTATCCCTCCTGAGTCCCCAAGATTGTACCAGCTCAAAGATAGCTTTAAAAAAAATCATCATATAAAAGATAGACTCCTGAACTAAAAATGGAGATCCTAGTAGCTCTACCCAATATTCCTTTAAAAAACTATTTAGTCATAATTAAAAAGGAATTTGAAAATAATCTTCATTTTGGAGTTGCATCAAAAGTTCGACAAAGACGGATCACTTGAAACTCACAGGTACTTGACGGAGAAGGCCCCTCCCTCTAATTTAAATGGCCTCAGAAGTTTCACTAGGACCTAAAGGCAACATTTAATCCTAGTGTACACTGGTATTACAAACTTTGAATATTATTAGTAAGAACTTGAACTTGAACGTTGTCCAACCTTAGCTCATATGCATAGGACATGACTGGATTAGCATTACAATGTGACATACTGAAGTGCAAACACCTGGTGCTGAAAACTCATGTGGTGAAATTGGTTTATACTGCTTCTCCTTGCCTCTTATTAAAATAATTTGGAGGCTTGAAAATGAATCAGAGTTATGAATTCACTGGGGAACTGAAGAGAGTCATCATACGGTAATGGAAAAGGCAGATTTTTTATTGATTCAAATTAAGGGTAATTTATTGAAAAAGCCATGATTTGCATGAAATATATTCCCCAAAGTCAGAGAAATCTTAATATGCTTTGATGTAGTTTATACATATACATATATGCAGACTTTCAAGATGCAACCCATATTTAGAGTAAGTTGACTTACTCTAACTAGTTAGCTTTATTGTTCTGCTATAGTTCTTTTAGATTATAACTAACCAACAAGACAAAGTAAACAGTCTCAGGACTTCATTCTCCAGACCTATTATTTACTTCAAGGAACACCTTTCTTCTCCTGTACATCCCTGAAAATTACCAGACAAAAAGCCTGACTTCACAGCTGCTGAACACATCCTGTACAATGAAAGCCAGGCTCTTTGGGGCTTCACCAGGTTCCCAAATTCTCCCTGCCAAGTGCCCCAAGCATTTAAAGGGAAGTCTGGCAAGTTATTCAGGGGATTTTATTTGCCTCTGGCAGAATTCTTAGTACCCAAAACCCAGCAATAGAACCAGGGAACTATTATGACCCCATAGACAGAATCCAGTCATGATTCAGAAGAGTTTTAGGGCATTTATCCATCCCGTCATATTGGGGTACCAATATACAACTCCAATCATAGGAGCATTGAAACAAACTGCAGTTAAAACAAATCAACTCTTGTTCAATTCTTATTCAATTAATGTCAGCTAACTCTGGACTAGGAATAATCCTACCCTTCCATTCAGCCACCCTAAGAAGCAAGTCTCACAGTCATTCTTGTCTTCAGTAACTCAGAAATGACAGCACTGTTCTGCTGACCATATATATTGGCCTTCTAATTGATCCTGTTTTCTATTCCTTAAATTGATTATCAGCCAGCTTTACCCAATCTTCCAAATACAAATGTAATTCCAGAGAGGGGTCTCATAATTTTGTTGGGCAAAGAAAGTACCATCTGAGTCATAACCCCCATGAGCATTCACTCAAATTACTACTTACTATTGAACCTCCACACAAATTATTGATTGCAGTGGACCAAAATTTCTCAAGGAATCCCTCCAATGGCCTCTGTTTGTGCATGCAATAACACTTTAATACTCTTCTAGTTGAAAAGTACTCCTCATTGTTCAGGAGCAGGCATGTAAGGGTCTTGCAAATGTACATTCTTAGCTTCTGCTTACATAGGTACAAGTAATAGAGAGTGATGCCAGCCTTGGCCATTTTCAAGGGGTTTAGGCCAAGCTGCAGAATTCTGGTTAGGCAGAAGTCCCCAAAACCTGTTTCTGAGTGACTGTGGTGAAAATCTTTGCGGACATGACAACTAGCTTGGTCAGCAAAGTAAAGGGAGTGATTAAACAGTTAAAAGAAGCAAAAGGCCTGAAAGGAGATAAGGGAAATCCAAATCCAAATATGCTATACCATAGCTTTATTTTAAAATATTAGTAGTAGTGATTGACATAACCAAATGTATTAGATGTTATTTTGCTATAATAAATATATTTTTGTTAAGATGTTTAGATAATTTGTAAAAATAAAAGCAGCCTTATCAGAGAAGACTATAATCTAAGGTAAAGAAGAAACAGGCCAGTGTTAACCAAAACGACGGGGAAGAAAAAGAGATAAGTCACGTTCCCTTTCTTTCCCAAGGATATAAAACCCCACTAACTTACACCTTCCAAATCCACAAGAGATCTGGTTTAGTCCAGTTCCAAAAGTTTATGTTAACCAAAGAAATTGAAACAAAAACAATCAGAAATCATTACAATAATGTTAGAACTGGTCATCTATAAATATTAGGCATAAGCTGTAGGGAAGTTTGGAGAATTCAGCAACTTCAAGAAGAGCTGCTGCCAACCTGTGTGCCAACCTCCTTTTACCTGTTGAATCTCCCCAGCTGGCATAGGTGAGAATGTAGCCAGACTGACTTTGGGACAAAGGTTTATTTGGGCTGTAGATCCATTTCTTATTCTTCTATCAGTAACCTACCCACAAGGTTACCTGAGTAACAGAATTGGTGCCCAATGTGGCGCACAGGCTCATGTGGGATAAAAATCTGTTTGCACTTCTTCGACCTTTTTTTTTTGGAGCTAAAGTATAGGTGAGCCACAGGGTTGCAACTCAAGTTTTGCCTCACTGGTAAAAGTCAGTAATCTAGCATGGGTAGCACTTTCATAGATTTCATAAACATCAGGGCTGGAAGGGACCTCGGGAGATCATCGAGTCCAGCCCCCTGCCCAAAGGGCAGGAAGTCAGCTGGGGTCATAG
>NW_017728922.1:9155930-9190726 GCF_001723895.1 Crocodylus porosus
GCGTGGCTCTCCTCTGGACTCTCTCAAGCTTCTCCACATCCTTTTTGAATTGTGGAGCCCAAAACTGGACGCAGTACTCCAGCTGCGGCCTCACCCAGGCCGAGTACAAGCACTGATACCTACCTGATAAAAAGGGAATGGGAGACCATCTCAAACAAGAGGTTACATAATATGGCGGGACAATAAGGAAATGGGGTACATTTGACACCCTAAACCCCTGGAGAATCCACTGTGAGGAATGTGATGGGTGGATTAAAAAGAAAAGAGATGGGAAAACATAGTAAAGCAGCAGCTTTCCTTCAAGGACTGTACCTGGTGGCAAAGGAGACACCTGAAAAAAGTTCAAACCTGAGAGGAGTGTCAAGTTGTTACAGCACAGCAAAAAGCCCAAAAGAATGTATACAAGCAATTACACACACAGGTTTTAAACCTGGAAGGAAGAGCTTTAATGGATGGAGCTCATCTCCAAGCTGCTGACCGACAAGTGACAGTCAGAGGCAACTGAACTAAATGCCACGCTGAAAAACATAAACACAAAACTGCAAGACAGTGAGGCAGCTGTTAGGACCACACTCAGGGCAGCTAAACAAGCCTGATACAAGCAGGGGGCTCATAAAGAGTGTAAAAACCAGGCAGTTAGAAGAGCAATTTCTACAAACCAATTTGTGACTCAGAGTACCAAGCTAGACATCTTTCCTCTCATCTGTCAATAATACTTGCTTTGTTGGTCAAATTCTGCCCCAATAGGTCTTGAACAAGCCCTACTGCTTTCAATTAAGTTGCACAGGCTGAAGTGATTGGCACATGACAAGCAACTGAAGTTGCAGAAGACAGAATATGGAAAGTGAGCTGAATTCTACAGTGCTAGTTTTTGTAAGACTACGAAGATGGATTTTTACTTGCTGGTGCTGTAGCAAATAGCAAAGCCTTTTCCTTATAGAAAGCAGATATGCTTACTATAAAGGTGCTATTTTTACCTGATAATTTTTCTCAGTCTCACCTACTTTACAGATCATTGTCCATTTGTTACATCTCCATCATAGTGATACCAGGTGCAGCTTACGTGGATCAACCATCTATAGCTTACCTTCTGCAGAACCAATTATTGAGAACGTATTAGAACTGGAAAGATGAGAGAGCTGTCAACAATCCTGACTGTAACTAAATCTGCTTCCAAATGACTTCCAGTTGCAACCCACTGAAAGCCCTATGACAGGTGGGTACAACCCCAGGCCAGTCTCACTAAGCTACTGGAATCTTCTTCTGAGTTCTATTAATCATTCTGGATGGACATCAAACTTCCCAAAATATACAGGGGGGTATATAAATAAAATGGAACAAATAATGTGTTCTAGGACAGAAGCAAGTTACAGTTTAGAACAAAGAAGAGCAGCCCTTATAAAAAAAAAAGAATCCTGTTAACTTGCTTCTCAAAGTTTAAAGAAATGAAAACGTGGGTTGGACAGATAACATCTATACCGATGTCCTGAGGAAATCTGATTCAAATACCAGAAATATTTTTCAGAAATGGATACCTGATATTTTAAGCTTCACTCTCATTAGAAAGACTTTTTTTAGTAAAAATGGTATATAATAAAGCTCTCACAGTCAGGCAGTTTTCCTTCTTTCAAATACTAGAGCTTGTCTTTATGGTTTTGGAAGCAAGAGAGAGACCAAAAGCAACTGAATATAGGTCTAAGTCAGCAATTGCCTTGTTCTCTGGACCTATAATCCTATCCTAAAGTGTAATAAAACAATGCAGCCATGAGATCAGTGTTTTTACTTTATTTTTTTATTAATTCTGATGTTTGTATGTATGACCTGCTCCTTATAAAAAGCAGTAGAGAAGTTGAAAGAGAGAGCTTTTTCCATTGTTACAAAAATAACGAACTGCTTAGTTATGGTTTCTGTTGGTTGCTAGGATTCAAATATGGTTCTTTCCCACCCATTTCTCACACCCGATTTACTTTTTCTTTTTTGACTGTGCTAGTAATATTAAGACAAATTCAACAATTTGACATAACAGGTGCTGAATATACATACGCATGGAAGAAAGATGCACCTCAGATGCAATGGCTCAGCTTCCAGGAGTGGAGCGTACCCTAAAACCAACCTAACCAATAACGTAGCAGTCGGGGAATTTTCCTGGGAAATAGGCATGGGGTTTGAACCCATGAAAGTTAAAGAGGGGTGAGACCTAGGTTTCTCATTTTCAGAGCAAAAGATGACCACGACCATGATATATGAAGGGATGACTGATGGAATAGACAGACAGCCACTGTATCACTATCAAAGCATACCGACACAAGCTGTCACATTGCAACTCTTATGTCTGCACGATTCTGTACCAATACAAGTGTAACAAAACTGCTCCAACTTTAACCATGCTCCCCGCCAGGGTCAGAGATAGGCTGATTTAGTTCACTTGTATCTCTCACATTTGTTCATTCCCTTAGGCACCTGGGCAGCAGTTTCAGACTTATTTCAGTCTTACACAGGCAGCTAACTCAGGACTACAGGGAAGTTCCCTTTGGGTAGTAATAGCTCAGAAACAGATGCGCTAGAAATACCCATACTAAAAATTCAGATAATAAAAACTGTTCTCATAGGCCATTCATTCTGAATAGAACAGGTGAGAAATATTTCTAAATCTAATTTTAACCACGGTTTCTAGAACAAAAAGTATTTTGGGGGGGGAAAAAATGTCAATCTGTCCACTGATCCCCCAGATCTGTAGACATGGGGGCATTGGCTACTCACTTCCTGGGTTGTCTTTTTCTCTTCCTTATGAGTGTGACATTGGTTTGTTAACTTTATGACTTCATAAAACACTGTTTCATAGTAGAATGTTATTGCATACCAAAGAAATTCCACACAATACATTACAGGGACTCCAATATGAAAGAAAATGCTAGTAAATATGTTCTACATTTCATGCATCCACATTTCAATCCAGGGGCATGTCTGTTTCAGTGGCAAAGCATAGTAAAAACAACTGTGACTTCAGAGAAGTGATTTGCCACTTTACCTGTCCCCTTCTCTAACTAAATAGCTGTTCTCAGGGGCTGATGAAGCAGAACTGTTGTGTGTTTAACTGTTGGCAACACTTATAAACAATATGGTTTACAAAGATAAATATTTTAAGCATGTACATACATTGTTAAATGCAACACTAAAACTACATATTAAGAAATGCAAAATTTATTGGGTCAGGGGAAGAATGATATTCTTAATGGGCAAATTATTTTCCTCTCCAAACACTGGGTCCTATAAATATCACTCGGTAGACCTCTCCACAGTGTCATGGCAAGGAAGTTTGGTGCCTGGGGCAAAGCCCACAGCGGCAGCCTGCCCTCATCTCACTCACAGATGCAAAGGGCACACACCCTCCCCCCCGCTTGCCCGGGAGTGCACGTAATGGTGGGAGCCGTCCTCCCCCATCTTCCCCTGGCTCCCCAAAATGAGCTGCTCAGGGCTTCATCCTGCACCCTGGCATGGCTAAGTAGCGCCTGTTGGCGTCTCTTCACATTGGTGCCCGGGGGCAATTGCCCTGCTCGCACCCTGCTTACTACAGCACTGCCTCTCAAGTTATCTAGAGGCACACAAATGAATCGCTATCTTCCAAGCCTCTTACAAGGTCCTACCTCAGCCTTTGTACAACTAAAGGCATGGGATGGAGCTGTTAATGTGTCCATCTGTGACTCCATCCCAGTCATTTCATTCCATTATTTTCTGGACAACAATCTTGTTTTGCAGTGCACTTTAACAGTTCAACAGCATTTTCCTATAGAGATTTTTAATAACTGAGGGCTCAGTGAGAACAACGAAGGCCACCATTTTTTATAGGTCAACTACATGGTTCATGGTGGTTTTCTCATCCAGCATGGCACATGAAGTAGATTCACCACATATGTACTCAGAAATCAGTGCAAATGCTGAAAATCTTTTGGTCAATGGCCACCCAGGCATTCCCATTAGGGATGTCTTCAAGTTGCAAACAAATCAAGTAACACAAAATACTCTTCCACACACCTTCCCATATAGAGCCAGATTCTATTCCACCTGCTAGGTTCCTAAGTGGACTCAGTCCTATACGTGCAATACTACTCCACAGTGCTTGAGTCCCTGAAAAATAGTCAATTAAAAAAGTGTGTGGATCTTCCTCCTTCTCACTACTTTTCTGTGACTCAAATACAAAAGTAGATGAATTAATAGATTTTCAAGCACTTGAACAGAGTTCAGTAGAATGACACTTAGACACCTAGGTCTAATTTGACCCATAATGTTTTGATCAAACTGTAAAGAAAAAAGGAAACAAAGCAACCAAACAAAAATACCTTGGTCTACACTTATTACTGCTGCAACAACCAATAGCAATTTCCAAACAAAGGCTGGGTTTGGCATGGCTTCAGGAAACAACTATCAGCAATACCAATGCACAGAAACTTGTGGTTTTGCATTTTTATACTTTGACACATCCCTGGATCCCCTGCATTGAACTGCAGACATATAGCTATGTAAGTTTGACTCCAGCATGGTTCATAATCCCCAGATGAAATGGATGAAGTACTATGTCTTCTTCACATCATCAGTTGGTCAATCATAGGCAGGGTTCCTTGCAAGCAACATGTTTCAATCTTGTTATGACAGAATGTGTGCATACCTGCTCTGCCTAGATAGCACTGTGGATTAAATCCCAGGAAAACATTTTGGTCTCTGACAGAAATAGAGGTTCCTTTAATGTGAATAAGAGTTTCTAAGACAGATGCAAATGAAGTAGAAAAGTAGTACTGGTACTTGCATACCTACCAGTTCCTAAGCAGAGAGACTTCACTAAGGTTTAGCTTTATCTCAGATTAGAAGTTCAAACATTTTTGTTTCATTATGCCATTATCCTTTCTACTCCACTAAAAGAGTCCAGAGTAACAAAAGCAAACACTGAGCTATCCATTTGCAAGAACAGACTGCAGCTCATCAATATAATTTGTTCATTTGCAGACAATTAGCAAGCCACTCTAGCTGTAGGGGATTTCGCTTGGTCCAGACAGGCTTTTCCAAAGGTCTATAATATCTTCCTTTCGTTATTTAAATCTCTCAATTACACATCTAAGAATAGATCAACTTTATGCTGCTGCAGTCCTGTTACTGGTGGGATTATACAAGTTAAACTAATAGCAGGCAACCAGGGACTTCCTCAAAACTCTTTCATAAGCAGCTTTCTTGGTGCTTGATTATCAAGACAGAGGCAGCAGAGAGTCTAAGAAACTCAGCTGACAGCAGAGCAGACCTTTGCCTCAGGCAAAGGAGAATGAGTTCCCGCATTTCCCAAGTCAGAGTGATTTATAACCCAAGGCTATGTCTCATTATTCTTGCCCAAGCCAAGGTCCTTAGAACATCAAATGATAGCTCTGCAATGGACTTGCTTCTTGCCTTCTTTGCTCCAGCACAGTAACCACAGGTCTTATTTAACTGAAAATCTGGTTTACTGTACAATGGAGAATGGGGAAGAAAATAAAGCAATTCCACAAAGCAAAGAGATGCAAAACAAGCTATGTGATTATTACATTATCCAGGAAAAGAATCAGATTAGGTCTAGGAAACCTCTATTTGCTCAATCATGGCATGGTAAATCTCACAACGGTCCTGGATGCTAGCTGGGTGAGAATGCAATTAATTTGTATAGTTCCTACAAGTCATTGTTGTACTTTGTAGGACAGATTATCCAGTAATGATAAAATAAGTCATACAGATACCACCACTAGGTTAAAGAAACAGTCTAGGAAAGAAAAGTTTCAGGTTTGGCTAAAATGTTCCAGGAGCTGGTATAAGAAGTAACTCAGAGAGTAAAAATCGATGGAAAGATAAAAAGTACTAGCATTAGTATATTTTTATTGCTATCCTCTGCCACACATCCAATGCTCCTTCTATAGACACAAAATTCTGCAGGTTTTCCATAGAAAAAAAATCTGAATTAAAATGCTTTGTTGCCTATGCCCAATATTCCAAGAATGCATTGGGTGATGTCTATGGGAGAAGAAAATACATTGCTGCTCAGCGTGCTTGGTCACTATTTGGCACACAGTAGCTTTCCATTGCAAAATGACTGTGATTATAAATTTGTTCCCGAAGCATTTACACAATATGCAGTTTGGGTGGTTATGAAAATTGAAGACATTTATATCTTGTGTATGTCTGCTGTCCTTGATGCTGTTGGAGCATTAAAAAAAAGCAGGTAACTTAATTCATGTTCTTCTACACAAACAGAACAGGTATTCCAATAATCTGCCAGGTATGCATTCCTTCATGGCATTATGATAGTAGTGAGTGATTCATGCCAGGGCTTTGTATTTACTCTTTACAAGATAAGGGTAATTTTAAGTTTTGTATAGAATCCAGCAAATTTTGTGATGAGTTTCATGGAACTAGAGATTATGGACAACATTTAAAGAGATATGGCCAAAGTGCATACTCTGTTTTTAACAAACAGATACCATGAAATGCATGATAATTCATGTTGAGAAAACCTGAAATTCAGACTTGGATGACTACTAGGAGAAAGGTTCTCTGATGTATCTCAAGGAGAAAGCACAAAATGTCCCTGTAAGGACTTCAGTGAAGACTGCTGGAGGTTTGAGCAGACAGGTAGTTGTATTATTTAAGGCTATTGCATAACAAATCAGGAAACTGAAAAGTTTTGAACAAGCCAACATTTTTAAGGGACTATTGGGGTCGTCTGATTGGCAGATGGGCAAAACCAACTTCTGAGAGAAAGCAAAAGAAAGTGGTAGAAAGAGTACAAAGGTGGATAGAAGTATCCCCCCCACCCTTCATCATATCAAAGGAGGAAGGACTTCAGAAAAACCTTGATTAAGAACAGGAGCAGGGTCTTAAATGGTGTGGTAGAAACCCTCAGCAGATAGCTGGTATGCCAAAGGGAAAAGGGACAAATGAAAATGGGTGATGGATTTTCTGTTGGTGGGTTAATTTCAAATGGGGTGGAGGTTGCACCTTGGCTGGATGGTTAAATTACCCAAGTGTGTCTGGCTGAATTTCCATGCAGATAAACCACTTGTTGCAGGCTCCTACAGAGGAGTATTTCCTTTTGCTTTCTCAACACTTTGCTCTATTTTACTACTAGCTCCAAAACACTAGGAGCGCTTGCACACATGATGGGGGTTTAGTCTTCAAGGTTTTATTCTATGCCCCCTAAACTGAAATGGTGGGGCATAAAATAAAACCCTGAGGACTAAACTATTTCAATATTTCCCTCACATTACGGCAAGGGGATTGACTCTTTTCTTTTTTTGGTCACAGCCACAGTCTGCCCATGACCAGGGGTTGAGGTGCCAGTGGACCAAGTGGCTCCTGAGCTGCAGGGAGCCCCGGGCCCTTCCCTCCATGGTGGTGGCACCCCCCCACCCTTAGGGCTTCCCAGATGGTCTGCTAGCCAATCCAAGTGTTCCCTGAGCCAGCTCATGACTCCCTGGATGGGCTCGGGGAAGAGTTGGATCGGGCTGGGTGCTGCCTCTGAGCTGGGGAAGCATCCAGCCTGCTAGCACCCCACTTGAACAGCCCCAGGGGGCAATGCCACCACGGAGCAAAGTACTGGGGCCCCCACAGCTCAGAGGCCTCTTAGCCTATTGGCAGTTTACCACCACCCCACCCCCCGGTTGCAGGAGAGGCAGGAAGGCTCTGTGAAAGAAGAAGAAGAAAAAGAAAAAACCCATTAGGCCCCTCACCGCTTCTGCTTTCAGCAGGCTCCTGCAGCTGGCAGGATGCCAGGAGCCACCTGGAAATAGGCCCAGGCAGTGTAGGGAGGCAGCAGGAGGTCAGCTGGGTGTACTGGTGGCCAGAGAAGGTGGTGGGGATGGTACACAGGGTGCAGAGCTGCTCAGGTCAGCTGCTAGCTTCTCTGGCACATTCGGGCTTCCAGTGCCCCATCCCCCCCACCTTCTCCAGCTGCCAGCACCTCAGGATGCCCTCTTGTTGCCTCCCTATGCTGCCCCAAGGGCAAGCCATCCCATTCCCATGTGGCTCCTGGTATCCTGTCAGGAGCCTACTGAAAGCAGAAGTTGTAATGGGCCTGATCCTTTTTTTCTGTGGAGCTTGCCTGCCTCTCCTGTGGCTGGGGGTTAAGCTGACAGCTGCATCATTGCAATTTGCAATGTTGCAGACTAAACTACATCTGGATATAGTTTAGTTTGCAATGATGGAAACTCATCTAAAATCCCCAAAACTGGCTCACGTGTAATGTGTGGTGCCATTAAGCCACACAAATAACTTTTTCATTGTGATAACTGTCACGTGTACAAGCGCTCCAGGAACTGAACTCAGGTATCTCCAAGGACAGGTTGCTATCTCCAAAAGCCTCATTCAGCCTCTCCTTCCTATCAAACCTTCCCAGTTTCTATGGTCATTTGATTAGTCAGTCATCATTTATATTAGTTTTGTCATTCAGCCACATTCCCTAATATGCAGCCAGCATGCTGGGCATTTCTCTTCTGAATTTCTGTGACTTTCAATGGATGATTAGGAAAACAAAATACAGCCAGCTGATGCAGCTATGCTCCCAAATTGTGATTTCAAGGTGATTTGAGATCCCTTCCTCCTTGGTTTGTGAGAGTGGGAGGGAAAGCAGAAAGCTCTTTTATTTTGTGCGCTTGGAGCCAAATAGGGAATTAACCAGCCTAGTACTGTATCTGCTCCAAAGTGTATGGAACATCAGGGGGACAATCAATTTCACGATTCTATAAAGCTGATTGAAAAATGATTACACAGCAAGCCAAGAAATCTTTTTTTTTTTTTCCTCCATAAGACACGCCGATTGCCTTGCTTCCCAGGAACAATTGCTACCATAGGTGAATTTGGATTGCAGCAGGGATGAAAATTAGTTTCAATCTTATCAGGGATTTTCAGACGTTTTGGGGGTACAAGAGTAAAGTTAATTGTACCCAGTATTACACAAAGAAGAGTCATCTCAAGAGAGTGTTATCTTCTAATGAATAGGACATAATGGGTCAGTGAATCCCCTCCTCTGGCTCTCCGTTCAGAAAGAAGATGTGCTTCAGCCTGAACACTGGGTATTTGTGGTTTGAAGGCACAGGCTCTGGAATCCTAGTCTAGAGAGTTATTGCTATTCCTACCTTTTCTTCTGCCAATAACTGATATCTTGGGAGGAAGAAAGGGACAAGAGATTTTTAATCTTGCCTACATCTGGTCAGGGTCTTTTGTTGTCTAAAGCAGTCTTCATAGTAAGCTTATTTAGTGCTGATACCATGTACTAGATTAACATAGTTGGACAGTGAATTTAATGTGGTACCAAACAGGCATAGCACAGGAAGCAGCAGTCCAAACGATCTTTATGCCCTCTTCCCACTGCGTCCCAAGGTTATCTTAGTGAGATCATGAAGAAAGAGAGGACTGTTTAGTTTTGGCCTAAAGAACCACCAAGAGTGTAAATACAGAGCCAAGTATGTCAAAATATACATGCAACCAAAACACATATGCAGACAGAAAGTAATGTGGTCCTAGGCTCAACATTTCTCTGTCTCAGGAAAAAGGAACCTAAGACAATAGGAGTATTGACCAATGTCACCATCTTGGCTCTTGTTCATAACCTTTCATATCCATGTTTCCCTGGGAATCATATTGTTTCTGTTTCCTACAAATAAAGTGAAAAATCAGCACATAAGATCTAAAAAAGGAGAACAAGAGTGTATAATAAAGCAACTGGGAGTTCCTTTGTAATGTATTCAGGCCATTAAAGATTTCATGAGGTTTACTAAAAGGTCATTAATGATAAAATATCCTTTTTTCATTTTACATACTTTCTAAACATGAAAGTCTATTATGCTGTTCAAATTCCACATCCCAATGACATTAATTAGCTTGTTATATATTAAAGATTGCTTTTAATGAGCTGTTATTTCACATGATTTTATTGGAGAGCATCATGGTTCTGTTTTATAGCCCAAAATGATAACTACAGAAACTACTTTGATAAGACTGAAGCACTGAGGTGGGGAAAGGGTTCGTTTTCCAGTTCTACACATCAGTCGGTCCTTGATACTAAGAATACATCTCAGTATATGCAGTAGCTGCCTTCTTATTTCATAATAGGACTGTTAGAATTAAAAGAACTCCAAAGAAGTGGCACTAGCTACTTCCACCAAAGACTTTAAGCTGCTCAGTTTGTTCTGTACCATAAAATAAACAAAGAAATGTAACTTGTACATATAGATGATATGCACGTGTCACATTTACAGGTAAATTATCACCCACAATTATTATGATTGGCCAAGAGTTCCCAAGACTCCAGTTTCACTTGCTTATAACTTTTGCCAAATGCTATCCATCTGGGCTGATATTTTCCAGGTCAAGTGTCTGTCTTAAATTAACAGTTTCTGCTCAAATTCAGTCAAAACAGCTGAGCCAATTCTGAGACTGAAACTGGACAAATACGTGGACTCCCGTTTTGGAGCAGGAACTTGACATTTTGGAAGATGTGGCCTTTGTCTGGCATAAATATGCTTGTGTTATCCATCTGAAAATCTACCTAAATTAACCCCAATGTTTTACCTCTGGGAGTGAGAAAGAATGCAAGTCACACACAATCACAGAGAACTTGGTAAAGCTTTGCAGCATCATTCATTTCAGATTCTGCCCCACAGAATATTCCTAATATTCTGAGGCTGAGCAGGACTTCCTCTGGAATTTCATTTCTTGGCAGTTCTATGCTGTACCATGTCCCCAAAAAAGGCCTGAGATCAGACAGTGCCTGTCTTTCCTTTTGTCTCAGTGGGTCCAGGCAACTTGAAAGGGAAGCATACAGCAGACTCAGTGCCCAGTAATTCATCTCACCCAGGACTTGTCCTAATTCTGCATCCTGGTACATGACAGCTAGTCTCATAGCCTAACACAAACAGAAGGGGTGTTCAGTTTGCCTTGTACTTGGCTCCCCCCAGGCATGCCTCAAAGGAAAAGATGCTCCCTGTGCTATGTGCCCATGTTTCCCACCTTGGCATGCCAGAATGTGCATTTTGTTTAAAGCTCCATCTTCAGAGAACAGCGGTTTCCAGAAATGTTGATTGATGTCAATGTGCCTGAGTCACCGAGCTTGCTTCAGATGTGCAATACTGAGTGTGCGCTGGCCCTGCCATGGAACATGGTCCTGAAACAATGATTTTTAACATTTTATGGTTGTTTTTTGGCTAGATGCTTTTCTTTTTTTCATTTAAAATCATCCCTTTGCTTTCTCTCTTGAAGTCGATGTACAATGTCACCTTGATGTTGCATTTTCTTTTTTTAAACACGTGTGGCGGCCTCACTCCTTTTGCCTGGCAAGCCTAGCTTGGAAAAAGACCCTTCAGATTGGCAGAACATTTTCACCAATCAGGTAACAGCTAGGAGGGGCTTGCCTCACCCCTGCTCGGTGGGGGGGAGGATGCGAGGAGCTGCTGGACCTGATTGAAGACTGCGCTTTGCAGGTCCGGCAGACTTCAGGGGTGGGGCTCTGGTGTAAATAAAAGCCCAGATGCAGCAAGGGCCTCAAAAAAAAGCAGAGCCAAGAAAAGCTGAGGTCTCCCCCAGTGAGCAATAGGTCCAAGGCTCCTGAAGCTGCCACTGGAGGAGCAGCCTTGGGACCAGTGTGAGACTGTTCAGGCTGTTGACAGCACACAAGGACAGTGCGTAGAGACCCGGCCCTGGGAGCGGTGTGAGGCTGCTCGGTTCGATTACGGTGCATGATTTGGCGCACAGAACCCAAGCTTTGAGAGCCGCAAGCGGTGACTTGAGCCTGCGACCCCAGTAGGGCCAGCGGGCCACATGGTGCATGGGGCAGCACACAGAGCAAGGACCTTGGGGCCTGAGCCACCTCACTGCAGCCCCATCTCCCCACAAGTGGCCAGGTCCCACAGTGCATGGGCCTGAGCCTTGGGAGCCAGGGAGCAATGGAGGCTGCTTGGGTTAGCCACCCGGCATTAGAATGGACGGACGGACGGAGCCTGAAGGGCCTGGCCTATGCTAAAAGAGCCCTTGGTGCTGAGCCAGGCTGCGAGGAAATAGTAGTGCTGCACCCAGAAGCCAGCAGCAGTGCTGCAGCAGCTGAGAGGAGCTGAGCCCTCAGTGCCCAGAGCAGGGCACAGGGTGGGGAGGAGCCCAGCGGCACAGAAGAGACCTGGAGAAGCGCTCCAGCAGAGGAGACTCCATTGAGCTGTGCCCTGACCACTGCCACCTGAGGGAGCATGAGTCATTGGGCCCTCGGTCCCACAGGGGAAAGACATTTGGGGCGGGCTAACCCAGAGAAGGGGCTATGTGAGCCGCCCCCCTGCCTAGTCAAGACCCTAAGGGGAGGGGCCCCTGGTGCTTCCTGGACACCCCCAAGGGACCCCATTGGAATGAGGACTATCTCTTGCCATGGGTCAGGGACTATATTAAGGAATAGATTATATTAAGATTGTTTGTGTTTGCGTCATATGTTTTGTAATTGAAACTTTGTATTGTGATATCATATAGTGTTGATGCTGCTGAAATTGTTTTATTGAAATGGGTAAATAGTGTTATTTAGGGTTTGACCTTGGTCTATGGTTAATGTTCACTGTGTAAATATATGTATATGATATTTAGTTTTATGCTTATGTATATTATAATTCAATAAACTGTAAACAGTTAAGAGCATTGGCATGGGGTTGACTCCATAGAGGAAAGAGGGACCCATGCTCAAAACCACCAGTATCCCTCTCACAGCACTGCCACCTGCCTCATCTATCCCTTCCAACTGAGAACGGGCACACCCTTGGGTGTTCCTGGGTTATACACAGTTCATTTAATTACACTGATTTGAGGAATTAAGTCACCACTTTTTAATTTTTAATTGATCAATTTAGAAAATATATAGTATGTTCAGGGATGAAAAGGAAATAACTGGGTGAAAAAGAGCTATAAAGGTGTACTTGTTGCTTTCTTTCAAATTATTCAACTCTTATTTTGGCATTTGGAGGAGCATTAATTTTACCCAGTCTGAATACGAAGCTGTTAAATAGGTTTATCTATATTACCGTAACTGCACAGACAGATCAGTGCTGGAGAAGGTTATACAGAAGACAGGGATTAAAAATCAATTCCTTTCCTATGGCAGAAATAAAGAGAAACAGCAACCATGAAAAAGACATAAGGATACACCAAAACCGTATTTTTTCCATCATGGGGAATGAATCACTGGAAAGCAAAAAGTAGATGTTTATCCCTTTCTGAATTAATAGATCAGATGTCACCCATAGAGTTTAAACAAACCTGAATTTTAGAATACAGAAATATTTTTTAAATGCTGTCTTAGTTTTCATGTTGGCCGAACAAGCCCAATAAAAATAAAGTCCCCATACCAGTTTTTATTTTGTTTTGTTGTAGACACTGGGCCTAAAAGTCTCTCTTACTTGGGGTATGTGCAGACTTTACACTTAGATTGACCTACATGGTTAGGGCAATCTAAGTGCTGAAGTGTGTATATGTTTGGGGAATTCAGATCAGGCAAAAAAAAAAATGGCCAGCCTGATGTAACTTAGGTCACCTAAGGAGGTGCACTATGTAGATCAGGCAAACCCACAACTGATCGAACCAAACATGTACACACATTTAGGGCATTTAGACATGTGCTCCAGGAGGTGGTGGGGGGTGGTACTTTAATTAGAATGGCTTTGAGAGCCACTAATTAAAGCACCTGGAGGGTCACATGTATCAGCATCCCCGCACTCAAAAATGGCAGTGGAGTGCTTTACCTGAAGCTCATCAACCAGTTTTAAAGCACCCCCATCACCATTTTTTCAGTGCAGCAATGCTGCTGGAGTGTAGTAATTACCCTGCTTCAGGAGACTCTATTAATCAAGTAATTGCAATGCATTGGAGCAGCCTCAATATATGTATATAGGCACTCAAAGACCACAGCCCTGGAAAAGTCCAGCTGTTCACGCCAGCCTCGGGTCTGCACTTTTCCTATCCCCTCTACCTGTTCAGACTTAGATTGCATTCCTCGTGTGGGTCCCACCACCAGCAAATATGTGCAGAAGCAGGGACCCAATCTATGATCATGCAGCTTAAAGTAAGCCACGTGAACGTATTGGGTCCCAAAAATGTGTGCATGTGCCTTTGGTCTGGATCTGCTGAAACCAATACAGTTACAAAAAAGAAAAAACAGAGATAGCTGGATTTGGGATTAATATTGTACGTTTATACTTGGAAAGTTTACTCAAACACTTGCTGAACAATTATTCTATACCACTTAGAGTCCAATGGTTTAGTTTATCCAGAAGTTGCCGGATTTTAAGAATTTGGCATTTTAATTTATTTCCTCATAAAAATCTAGTTGCAGATTGCAATATTACTGGATACGGCAGAATTTGAAACAACACAAATGATGGAAGGAAGTTAAATATTGTGATATCAACAGAACTTATCCATTCCTAAATTCTTAGAAATTTAGACTTATTCAGGACAGCACTCAAAAACATGGCCTTAAGAAATCACAGCAGCAATTTATCTTTCTAGCTTTAATGGATGTTTTTAAGCACAACTGTTTTGGTCAGTTGTGCGGTGTACAAAGCTACGCATTTAGTCTTACTTATACTGCAATCAGAACCATTATTGCAGCGTGGCAGGATAACTAATCTATTAGCAAAGGTAACGACAGTGACAATGCAATGACAGGAGCTTTAGAAAGAGCTAGCTAGCTGCATATGTACATAAGTTTATCAGTAGGCTGGGGGAGGGAGGGGAGGCACAAAGAAGCCATCAACTATACTGAGTTTTCATTGTTATCCATGCTAACTGGAATGTAGAAATGCAAAAGCAATCGGAATAATTTTATATTCAAGCACCATTAATCATGCAACTGGACATAAATGAGCACGATGATTCTTGTCTTGATCACACTGCTTTTATGTCAATACAACTGCATTAACTACAGTGTTGTCACTTCATTTTACATTGCCTTTGTGATAGGAGAATGAGTGCCATCTTGTTTCAACAGAACAGAGGCAGGATGCGTCAGGTTCTCTATAACTGTGCACATGCAAATTAGCCTTCTCTTGCAGCACCTGAGAAATTGAACTAGGCCCCCACTGTGAGACAAAAGTGTCTTTTGTATATGTGCTGGCAATTCTAGGAATTATAAAAGATTCATCTAGATAATATATTAAACTTGATGGGTGAAAGGAGGTATTCTCAGTGGGATTCTGCAAGTGAGGAATATTAAACTGGAAGGTCAGGTGCTCATCATGACTAAATGTTCCTCTCAAACTTCACCATGAAATCCATCGCATTCAATCCACCCATGTCTCTGAGACACGATGGCAGGATTCCACGGCTGACAGCATGAAGTGCCGAGAAGAGGTCCAGAAACGTGAAGATTAAGAGTCCTTGTCACTTGCCAAGAAAAGATCATCCATCAGTGCCACCAGCACCATCTATTCTCAAAGTTCTTGCTCAAAGCCTGACTGGCAGGGGTCCAAGAGTATTGGCAGTGCCTAACCAACCTGCACCCCAAGTGCTCACTAAACTTTACAGTCAGTGATCATATAGTAAACAATTTATTTTCAGGACTTCAGCTCTCCTTTGATGCAATTATGCAGATACAGCAGTTAACTACCAAAGTAATTTATCTGCACATATATGTACAACCTTTTAAAGGTATAATTCAAATGGTGATGCCTTCAGTTATAATGCTGACATAGACACAAGTTTAAACAGATTATATATGTATGTAAATTTTCACTGCTACTCTGAATTATTAAGGCATTCTGACTCAATTTGGTACAGACTTCTACTCTGTATCTAATTGACTGGACTCACATCCAAACAGAATAATACGAGACATGAGCTTCTACATCTGTAAACAGCTGAAGAACTGTATCCTACTAGAGGAAGAGCACATGATTGTTGAAAATTGTTGACAGAATAGAAATAGAGTCATACATACCATCTTAAACCAATCATTTCCTGAGTTTGTAGCACTTAACTATGTTCTCTTAATGCTTAGCTAAGTTTTGCTCACCAGCTGTGCATAGCATAGGGCACACATGTAAGTATGCTGCACACAATGCAACTGAGAAACCAAAAACGTCATCAGTTTTCATGGGAATATTCACAATCACTTCACACTGAGTGCTATTTCTAGGAATAAGCTATTTCCATGTAGTGTTGTATTGCATCCCTCCTTCCCCTTCCCCCCAGCACCACTTTCTTTAAAGGAGGGGAAAATGTTTCATCCACAACAATAATAACAGATTAAACCATTTCCCTACCATTTCCCCCCCAGGAAAACTCACCTCTTTATAAGACTTGATTTGGAAAATTTCAGCTTTGGTAAATATTTCAGAAAGTTATAGGCTGCTGAAAAAAGGGATGGAATAGCAGAAAACTGAGACTGGCTAGATGAAAAGCCTGGGAATGGAAGCTGGAAGGGGTAAGAGACACAATAGGAAGTACATGTAATCATAAGGTGGATTCACCAGCTTTGGCTATAATGCTAATAATTGTGCTTTTTATTGTAATGGGTTTGTGGTTTCAGGAATTCAAAGAAATAAAAAAGCTACTCCTACTCTACTATAAATCCACATAGTGCATCCCACAAATATTAGCCAGATGCATGACCCTTGAATTCATTAGCAGTTTCCATGTAACAACCTCTCCTGCTGAAAAAAAAAAAAAATGAGCAAAGTAACCTAAAATTGTGAATTGGTAACTGAAGATAGAGAGCAGACTGCAATTTTACATAGCAAATAAAAGGATCTGTAACCTCTATAGTGCAATATGAACTCAAATCCACTAGGATTAGAAAAACTAGGCTCCCAATATCCTATTAAAGATCTGAAATTGTGTGAAAGTCCCTTATACATTTATTCCCGGCATCCTAATAGAGAGATTTATTGAATTCTAGAAAGGTTGGGGGGGCATGCACCCCCACAAGGACTCCAGCGCAGCTCTCGTAGTCCTCCTGGGAATGCCAGTGGGCCCCGATCTGCCTGCTGGCTGACAGGAGCTGGGGCCTGCAGCAGCACCAATTTTCCCAGTGCTGGGTGCAGGCTGTGCCCAGCACTGGTCTGTCATCTGGCAGGCAGATCAAGGGCCCGCATCCGCACCAGCATAGCCCATGCAGCCCTTCCAGGGCTGTGGGCAAGCCCCCAATCTGCCTGCCAGATGACAGGAAGCTGCTGATGCTGGCTGGGACTGGCGCTAAAGCCAGTAAGCCTGGCTTTAAAACTCAAAATATTTCAAGTTCCCTTGTTTCATTTCAAAGCTGTTTCAAAAGCTTTTTTTTTTTTTTTTTTAATTTCGCTGTTTCGAGCTCGAAACGCATCAAAACAGCTTTGAAATGAAACATCAGGTAAAATTATGCACAGCCCTATTCATAATCACAAAGATGACAATGTAACATTACTGATGAAAAGAATATACCTTATAATGTTTAAAGAGACAGTTTGCTGCTTAGACATTGCCATTCCCCATGGCTCATTGAAGGGACTTTGCCAACTTCAGAGTCATTTTTCTAGCTGAGCAGCTAAATATATCTATATTCATATGATCTTTAAATGCCTCAAGGATTATAACACATTATAGCAATCCCTGTCCTCATCCATCAACTACCATAAAGAATATTTACCACATAGGATTTTGGGGACTTCCCCTCCTTGTTCTCAAGAGATACACTCTGGAAGTCCACAATCACTGTTCCCAGAAGATCACTATGCTGAATGAAAAAAAAAAATTCAAAACTGGATGCCAAAATTGCTGCAGTCTGTAATGAACCTCCACAGGCCTAAAAAGGACATATGGCTGCATAACTTCCTTATTTTAGGGTATCCTATTTGGGCTTGAGTGTTTACATGTAACTGGGTCCACATGTGTGCATGCACTATTTTTTGCAGTTTGGATGACTGGAAAAAGTAGCTGAGGTAAATGCCTATAGCATAAAATAGGAGATCTCTTAACGGAAGAGATCAGTGACCCCGAATCATATCTAACATCCTTGTGAACCACAACAGTATATGTATTCATAACGACTAATACTTGATTGATCTGCCTCATATTTAGAAGAAAAGAAACATTCTTGTACATAGTCACATGCACAACCTTTTCTTGTCATTGTCTACACCCTTTTTTTTTTTTGGCATTTGGTCACACTGAGCAACAAGTTGGTTTGATTATGAAACACCCGAACCTTCAACTCAGAGTATACAAGTACAATCCTATGACAATGGGATTGCTGAAATTACTTAAGAGCTACACTGCTTTTAACCTGGGTGGAGAAAAGCTCTTAAAGCAATTTTATTAAAGCCTGTCACTCACAACTAGGTGCAAGAGACAGCTGTAAGAGCATCTCTTTCATGAGCATCAAACCACATGCCCATCTCTATAATGTCTTCTAATCTAGCTAACATATCAGTGCCATCAATCATTCTTCTCATTTACCACAACACTAGTTGGAATATATATTGACCTAGCTGACTCTTCCATTTGCCTGTATACCTCCTATCTACTTGATAGCCCAATTATAGAACTTTTTGACATGGGCAGACAAAATATTTACACCGGTGTATTCAGCATTACATCAACATAAAATGTAAGAAACTAACCTCTAAACTTGGCTAACTTTATTCAGTCCTGTGGAGAATTGTCTGAAAGACTCAGAGGCAAAACTCTACCAGTGTATGTCACGCCAGTTCAGGTTTTGTCTGTCCAGTCACTTGTATACATGACAGGGGCTAGTTCGCCCTAAATTAAAATGGTGGGTTTTTAATTTTGATGAATAAAAATCCACCATTGAAATTTAGGGGCTCCATCACTGTTAACAGCAAAAAGCCCGATCCCTTTTTTTTTTTCTTTTACAGAGTCCGCTCACAGCTGGGAGGCAAGCTGCCAGTGGGCCCTAAGGTACTCAGAGCCAGCACCCAATCCGCTAGCAGTTGGCCCGGATAACCTTGGGGGAGTGTGCTGCTGCCACAGAGGGAAGGACCAGGAGCCCCTGCAGCTTAGACGTTGTTGGCAGCTCATGCCCAGCTGTGGGCAGGCTCTGCCAGGAAAAAAAAAAAGGATTGGGCCCCTCACCGCTTCTCCACCGCCACCCACTGCCCCCACTGGAGCTTCTAGCAACCTGTGCCCTGTCCCTGCTGCCTTCCTGCTATTTAGAACAACTGGGGAATGGGCTTGCTTGACCTTGGGGCAGTGTGAGAAGGTGGCAGGAGGGTGGCTGGGTGTGCTGGCCACCAGAGAAGACTTCCCCAAGCCCACTCAGGAGCCCAGTGCCCCGTGCAACATCCCAGCCACCAGCACTCCCAGCTACGCCCCTGCCACCTCTCTGTGCTGCCCCAGGAGTAAATTGGGTGTTCTGGCAGCCAGAGAAGGCAGCAGGGACCACGAACAGCATGTGCCCCTGGCAGCTGCGTGGAAGCACGGCTGTGCTGGCAGTGGCGGGAGCACGGTGGCAGGAGCACAGTGACGGTGAGTGGAGAGCTCCTGTAGATGCCACCAGCGGCTGTGAGGAGAGGATGGCAAGCACCGACCAGGAGTCGGCAACCACCCACAGGCACTGCCGGCAGCTGCAGCAGCAGCCACGGGCAATCATGGACTGCCTTTATGCAGGGGGTGCACTGCTATGCTCAGGGGGTGCACATCCAAGTTGCCCCTGGCAGGGAAGCCCAGCAGGAGGACTCAGGGATGGATGGATGACTTCAATTTGTTAGGTAGCAAACTAAAATACATTGGAATGCATTTTTAGTTTGCTATGTAACAAAGCCATTTACAGCACAATATGCCATTGCAAGTGTACAGCATGATGAAATTAAGCTACGATATGCTGCCACAGGTGTAATGTGTGATGCAATTAAAGCACTATTAAAGGACAATTAAACCAATAAAAACAGAAATTTCATTACGTATACAAGTGCCCTCCATCCTAGGGTAAGTGTTTGCTAAAGAAAAACAAGTTCTTTAACTTTCCCACCGCCCAGTGGCAAAGTGCTGTAATAACTAGCCAGTGTGAACAGTACTCCAGGCTAGCTGCACATCTGTCTGTTCTTGTTCCGAGCATTATTTCCATCACTATACAAAACTTCTGCAAACTGCACCAAGAAATGTGCATTGGTCTGTGTTTTTAAGCCCTATTCTGATGAAACTAACATACCCATCTATGCCTCTCCTATGGCTTAATGTGTAGACATTAGCCCTGTGCGAAGTGCCTACTATTTGCTTCGGATTTGTATTCAGCTGATTCTGGGGACAGTGATTTGATTTGGTGATTTGAATCATTGTCCCGAATCGATTAGGCCAAATCTGATTTGGAGATTTGGCTGCTGCCAAATCAGCAAATCTCTGAATCATGCAGGTCCCATCCCCCGCCCAATCTCCCACTCCAGCAATGGCTGCCCCACCCACCCCAGCCCCCGGCTCTTTAGAGAAAAAAAAGCCCCCACTCACCAGCTGCTGCCAGTTAAGGGGTGATCTCCATTGTGCCCCACTACCCTATGCTGCATGAAGGGCTCTGCTAGGAGCCCCCTGATCCCTCCCTGCTCTCCCAGACTCCCCCCCATGGCTGCTCCGCCCACCTGAACTCTGGCCCTTTAAGAACCCCCCCCAAAAAACTCTGTATTCGCCTGTTCCTGCTCAGTGGGGGGGGAATCCCCACTGCCCCCACTACCCCACACCGCATAAAGGGCTCTGTCTCGAGCCCCCAGAAGCCCCAAGGCTGCTGCAGAAGCCGGTGAGATGGGGGTTTTTTCCTTAAAAAGCCAGAGCTGGGGCAGGCAGGGAGGCATGGGGGAGGGGGATGGGATAGCAGGGGGCTCATGACAGAGTCCCCATGCAGTGTGGGGCAGTGGGGATCATCTGCCTGCTGGGCAGCGGTCAATAAGATGTGGCTTTGTTTTAAAGCACTGGGAGCTGGGGGAGTAGGCAGGGGATGGGGCCTGGCAGGTCCCCCATCCCCATGGTCCCCTCTCCCCTCCTGCAGCCCCCACCTCTCTTGCCCCTTATTTATCTGCTCCAAGTCTGGGTCCAACTCCCTGCTGCAGCAGGCCGGGACTGCCTGAATCACTGAAGCTCTCCGAATCAATTTGGAGAGCTTTGAATCGATTCAGACATTTTTATTGGTCCCTTGATTCGATTCAGATTTGGAGATTCGGCCACCAAATCAGACTGAATCTTCTCCAAATTGAATCAGCACTGGAAGCTTCACAGAGCCCTAGTAGACATACATACTGCCACATTACTATTTCATCACATGTTCAATGCATTAATTACTTCTGCTTGGATCATTCTTCCATCACTCTGCTTCCCTAATATTTCTACGATATTATGAAATTTGTTTAACTTTCCACCTGACTTGTGTACTAATCTCTCTAGCATCTTGTTTACTGCATTTCCAGTTCCCTGGGCTATCCAAGTTCCCTTGAATGGGAGCTTACAGAACCCTGGGAATAAACTCTGATTTGGGGATTTGTGGGGTTCTTTGAGAATCCAGCTGTGGCTGTACCTAGTGAAACAATGAATTCTCAAATCTATTTTTTAATCATTCTTAAAAGCAAAGCTTTAGCTGCATTTTATTCAATGTCTAATACCAAACTCCAAGAACAGTGTGAAGGATAAATGTCAATCAGTGGAGACTTGCATAGTCAAAGAAGCTCATTAGGGTCCTTTCATTTTGTGTAAGCTCTTTAGACTTATACATAGTCATTATGAACTTAGTGATTTTGACTGCCAAACAAATTGCTTGCTGAAGATTGTGCTACTGAATTTTAACTCAATTGTCATGTGAAATCTGTGTGCACAGGCTGTAATGGCAATTTGTGGAATATGGATGCCTAGCTTTCAGGAAACTGTATGAATAATTAGAAAGGTCTGATGTGGGGAAATAATCATCTTTTAAAATGGACAGCTTGTAGATTTCTCAGCTTGTTTATCTGGAGCAATACTGACTGCTTAGGAATAGTAATTTTAATGAAAGAGGCAAGAAAATACAGGCCTTAAAATACCATAGGTCAAATATCAGATAGTGATGGATTCAGGAAGTAAAACAAACATCAGAAGAATGGCTCTAAGGGTGAATAAGGGAGCACAGGATAGTATAAGCCAAAGCATCTTACATGAACTTTTGCAGTTGGCCCAGTTGCCAGAAGTTACACTGACCTTGAGTTCACAGAATCATAGGAAAGGAAACTCATAGGAAGGAACCTCTGGAGGTCATCTATTCCAAACCCCCTGCCAGAGATAGGATCATTCCTATCTAAGCCATCTTATACAAGTCCTTGTTTAACCCATTACTAAAATAGCCAATCCTGACACACACTCACAAAGCATAACACCCTCACTTGACACAGGTAACTTGACTGATTCAAATTAAGAAACCAGCTGTTTCTGTGCCTTAAATAGGCGGGAGTTTTGGTTGTTGTTTTGGTACAGGTGAATCCCCACAGACACAACGTAACAGTTGTGAAGTCTCTAGATAGCTGAAAATTTGTTAGCACATCAACAAGTCTCACTGCTCTTATTGATGATACAGTGGTGCTATATTCAGAAATGGTGCTTCCTATTATGGCATCTGTTCATCAACAAGTGGTGGTGGATATTGCAGCTATGCTACTGACTGGTGGTGTATTTTCTCTTGTGGCTGTAAAGATCAATGTTATACTTGCAGGTCCTGCCACAGTGGTCATAGATATACCTGGCATTAGGGGCTACTGTACTGACAGGCTGTTTCCTTTGGTCACATTTCCTGTGTAATTCAAGTGACCATTTTATGTCATGATGTTGGACTCCATGATTGAGAAAGGAGCACCATTTTGTCCAGTCTCCTGCTATGGCCTCCCAAAGGTTTGGGTTGATTCCAAAAGCTTTCATATCCTGGTTGCAGATGTTTTTGAAGAGCAATTTCAGGCACCTTACTCTTCTCTGTTCATCTGCAATTTTCCCACACAGGATGTCCTTCAGGACACACCCATCTTCCAACCTGAAAAGATGGCCAAGCCAGCATAGGCACCTCTGTATGAGTATCATAGTGATGGCTGGCAGGTTGGCTTTGGCAATGACTTCTGCATTGGCAATTCTGTCTTGACACTTGATGTCAAAGATGTACCATAGACAGTGTAGGTGGAAGCTGTTCACCTTCTTTTCTTGGTATGCATATGCTGACCATGTCTCACTGCTGTACATAAAGACGCAGGCTTTGTACACAAGCAGCTAAGTTTTGATTGCGAGTTTTGTATTGTTCCAGACTCATTTGGTGAGCTTATTGAAAGTGGTAGCTACTTTTCCAATGTGCACATTTAGCTCTTCATCCAGTGATAGGATATCACTAACTGTGGATCCAAGGTAGCAGAACTTGTCCACTGCCTCAAGAGATGTGTTGTAAAGGTTGACAGATCTTGACTGGTGAGCACCTTGTCCTAGGACCACAGTCTTCTTGATGCTGATGATCAGGGCAAGCATCCTGAAAGCATGTGCAGTGAGTGCAACATCATCAGTACAAAGGAGCCCCCCAGTGAGTATGTGCTTCACTTTTGTCTTGGCCTTGAGATGTCAGAGATTGTAGAGTTTGACATCTGATCTTGTTTGAAGGTATATGCCTTCCTTCTAGCCATCAAAAGCATAGTGCAGCAGCATAGAAAGGAAGATCCCAAAAAGTGTGGGTGCTAGAACACAACTCTGCTTAACTCCTTTCTTCATCTCAAACCTGTCAGAGGTTGATCCATCAAACTGAACTGTGGCCTGCATGTTTTCAAAGAAGGCACATATCGTACTGTCGGATCTGTGTCAACCTGGTGAAAGGTAGGCAATGGGGCCCTCAGGGTTCAGTACTTGGACCAGTGCTTTTCAACATCTTCATCAATGATCTGGATATGGGGGTGAAAAGTATACTGGCAAATGTTGCTGATGACACTAAGCTGTGGGGAGGTGCTGCCACACATCAGGGTAGATTGGCAATACACATGGACCTAGACAGATTAGTTAAATGAGCGGACCAGACCAGAACCAGGTGCTGTTCAACAGTGAGAAGTATGAAGTGCTCTATCTGGGGAGGAATCTGCAACAAAATTAGAGGCTCGGTGGTGCTACACTAGCCAGCACCATGCCTGAAAGGGACCTGGGGGTCATAAATGACCATAAAATGAATATGAGCCACCAGTGTGATGCTACAGTTAGCAGAGCAAACAATATGCTGGTATGCATCAACTGATGCATCTCAAGCAAATCTAAGGAAGTTATTCTCTCACTCTACTTGGCATTGGTGAGGCTGCAGCTTGAGTACTGCATCCAGTTCTGGGCACCACACTTCAAGAAGGATGTGGAAAAGCTTGACAGAATCCAGAGAAGAGCCGCTTGTATGACAAGAGGTCTGAAGAGAAAGCCATATGAGGAAAGGCTGACAGATATGGGACTGTTCAGCCTAGAAAAGAGAAGACTTCAAGGGGATTTGGTGGCAGCTTACAAATACATCAGGGATGAGCTTCAGGGGCTAGGTGAACAACTATTCACCACAGCACTACAGGGGAAAACCAGGAACAATGGTCATAAACTCTTAGAAGGTTTCAGGCTGGGTATAAAGAAGAACTTCTTCATGGTTTATGTGACCAAACTCTGGAATAGACTCCCAGCAGGGGTGGTGCATGCACCTACCATGGAGATCTTCAAAAGAAGACTGGATGCACACCTTGCTGGTGTTATTTGACCCCAGCAGTCTTTCCTGCCCATAGCAGGGGGACTAGATATGATGATTTCCTGAGTTCCCTTCCAGCCCTAAACTTCTGTGAATATGCACTCGGTAATGTTGGGGGGCATCCAATCTTTACCAGGACCTTAAACAAACCTGCTCTGCTGACAGTGTTGAAGGTTTTGATAAATGATGCATAGAGTGGCTTATTTTGTTCTCTGCATTTTTCTTGCCATTGGCATAAGGAGAATATTATGTTCACTGTTGATCTCCCTGCTCTGAATCCACATCGTGATTCTGGGTAGACATGGTCAATAAGTTGTTGCAAGCATTTCAAGATGACTCTGGCAAAGCCTTGCCCATCATGCTGAGGAGAGAGATGCCCCTATAGTTGTTGCAGTCACCCTTGTCTTTCTTGTCCTTGTAAAGAGTGATAATGTTAGCATCACGCATGTCCTGGGGTACTTGACCTTCCTTCTAGAAGTACTAGAAGCTGATGAAGATGTGGTAGCAGGCTAGCCTTTCTGCACTTGAGAACCTCAGCTGGGATGCCATCCTCCCCTGGTGTTTTTCCACTTGCTATGTTATGTTATGTTCCACAAAGTCTATGACCTTTCTAAGTTATTCAGCTGTAGTTTTTTTTGCCTGCTGTGCTAGTACACTTAGAGTTAGAAGTTGATCTGGTGCCTCTTCTGAGATGTCTATTTCATGGGAGTAACGCTATAAGTAATGTTCAACCCACCATGACATTTACTTGTTCTTGTCAGTGATTTTTATTTTAACATCTCAAGACCTAAAGGGGAGTGTGACTTTAACGACAGTTGGGCCAAGAGCTTTCTTCAAGCTTCACATCAAACCAGGCCAGGTCTGCTACCATTATGACAGTAGCTGATACTACCTGCAGCTATCAATGCTGACAGCTGGGCAATGGGAAATAGCTTAGCAACCTCTACGGTGCCAATGGCTTCAGGTGGAGGAGCAACCCAGAGGCGGGTACTAGTCCTTACCCCTTGTGGAGGAAATGGCACCAAAAGGTGGATGTTATGGTAGGGTGGATGGGGCTCTCCAGCCTTGGCTGACAACCAGTCTAGGAGTGGAACCCCAAAAGGTGGATGGATTAAAGATCTCCATATGAGCAGCTCCTGCAGCCAGACTGGCTCCAAATGTACTGGATTCTTCTTTTTCTTTGGGATCAACCAGCTAGGCCAAATGATACATGGGCACTGAAGCATCTCTTTATCAACTGTCCAGGCTACTGAAGCCAAAACTGAATGGAGAGGATACTTCATCTTCACTACTTGCATGTGCACAAGGTGTAAGGGGGCAATAATGGGTTATGAATTCAACTCAGTTGGCATAGAATAGAGCACCATGTAGAGCACCTCGCACCTTTGTCAGTGGGAGGAACCAATTGAGTTCCACTGGTCAGCTACTGCCCACTTTAAGCTGGGTAGCCCCTAGCCAGTAAGGTACTGACCTGCCATGGTCTGCCTGCCTCATTTGGTGCGTGGGGCTAGACCAAAAGTAAAAAAAAAAAAAAAGATGGCAAATCAAGTACCAGGCAATAAGATAAGAAACCTTAAATACTTCTGTCTGGGAAGCTGGAATGTTAGGACCATAAGTCCTGGCATGAATGAGAATTTACAGATGATGGACAATGTCTGAAAGATCACACTGATTGAGAGCTGCAAAAACTTACCACTGACATTGCAGCTTTGTAGGAGACAAGATTGGTCAACTCAGGCTCCATTCATGAGACCAACTACACCCTTTTTCTGGAAAGGCAGGAGTACACAAGATACTAACTTTCCTGGGGTCAGATTCACAGTTTGTAACAGGTTGGGAAAAACTATCGAAAACATCACTGAAATGTCAGATCGTACCATCTCACTCCAACTACAGTTAACTGACATTTTTGTTAACATCATTAGCACCTATGTACCAACTTTACAGGCAAATTCAGATGATAAAGATAACTTCTTTGATACTCTGCACCAAGTCATTGAGGAACTACCATAAAATGCGAGGCTTCTCCTTCTAGGAGACTTAAATGCTCAAGTAGGCACAGATCATGACTTTTGGCCAACTTGCCCGGGACATCATGACATGAAGAAAATGAATGAAATGGCCAACATCATCTTGAACTCTGCACCTTAAACCACCTGTGTATCAGTAACATCTACTTTGCAGGCAAAAAGTGTCAAAAGTATGGAGACTCATGATCTGGCCACTGACATCAATTACACCTCACAATCACCAGGAGGAAAGACATATCGAGTGTATTACACACCTATACTTATCACATTGCAAATGCTGACAATAAGAGAGTGGTCTGTCACAAAAGTGAAAGTAATACCAAAAAAGCTACATAGAGCCAAGCATAAGAATCAGTCAAGAATTAACATACACAGCACACAAGTCCAAAGGAAGTGCCTCAACTTTCAAAGGATCTTTGAGCTAGTTCTGTCTATGAAAGCAATAACTGCAAACGCTGAAGGAACTTGGAATGGACTGAGAGTAGTAGTCCAGGAAACAGCAACAGAAGTATTTGGGGAAAATAAATTGTCAAAGACTGGTTTGAGGCATATTTGGGAGAGATACTACCACTTACTGAAGCTAAGAGCACAGTCTACCTGAAACACAACTAGAATCCAACAGAAAGTTACAAGGCTAAGCCAAAGCACGCCAGGGCAATGGTATAGAAAACAGCTAGATGCTGCACAAACCAGTACTGGACTGATTTATGTCAAGACATACAGTTTGTCTCAGACACAGGAAACCTGTGAGTTACATATGCTACCTGTAGACACTTTATTAAAAGCAGCACCTCTGAGAATTAAAGTTGTTGCTTTATTAGTATTACTAGTATTAGTAGGAGGCTGCTGACAGTGAGAGAGAGTCTTTAATAATATGTCAGTAATAAATATTATTAAAGACTCTCTCTCATTGTCAGCAGCCTCCTACTAATACCATGGTCAGAACAGCAGACGCTGTACATTAAATTGGCCCTTAGTGTTTTCACCAATGGTCAGTTGAATCTGCTCGCAGTAGATCAAGGCACCACTGATAAACATGCCTGAATCCTGCTTACAACAGCACTCCAGCTTTTTCTACAGCTGATGGAATTATGGTAGTACACCAGGTGTAGTATGAGATTTTAAGATTATAGGCACAAAACTGATAGGTTGCAAGTGTCCATACTAAATTTGACATCAAACACTTCTGTACATCTTGGATTACTTATTCTCAACCAGGATACCACACCAACCTGGGATTCTTCTAATGGTGCCATAAGGTGACTGAAAAATATTAGCAGTGCTAAGCAGGTGCATACACTTACACATGATTTACAAGACAAATTCAGAGATTTCAATTAAGAATCCATAAAGTCAAAAACACCCAGCTCAACTTTGGGGTTTTTTTTCTTTCAGTTATTTGCAAGAAAAGAATTGCTGTAATTATTTTTCCACACCCAAGAAACGAGTGAAGACTAAAACCAAGTATTTTCTGAGGGGTATTTTCAGTCTAACAAGGGGGAGCTTGAGACTGAAAAAGCTGAGAACCACTGTCTTGAATAATGCAAAGACATCAATCACTGTGGTAATAAAAGCATTGAACAATGTGATTAGGAAGTATAGAGTTCAATTGCTACTTAATCGCTCTCGGGAACAAGGTGAGATGACTATACCTAAAATTCTGTTTCATTTAAATGGGTTGCATCAAAATGCTGCATCTCCACAGAGGACCCTGGATTATTTTAATGTTTCCTGATATAGACTTCCACACTTGAGAGTTACTGACGGAAATGCTCTTCTACCCCACTCTGTTTTACACATCTAATCTTGTCTACTATTTCTGCTTGTGATTTTTATATAGATACATATACACACACATATATGTTGTAGAGCACTTAGGTGCCCTGCTCCTTTTAAAGAGGGAAAACTGCTAAGGAAAGAACCCTAGCAGTGAGTGAGGCACCCCAGCTGCTGGTTGCCATGGCAACCAGAGTTAGCTAGTGACCCACACCTGCCAGCAGTCAGCTGACCGGAAGGGGCAGGGCCTGGCTCACATTTAAACCCCAAGGCTAAGGCCAGGCTGGCAGCTCCCTGCTGGCAGCCAAGGGGGAAGGAGCTCTCCCTGAGCAAGCAAAGGGGAGAGGCCTGACTACACGAGCAGCTCCTGATACTGTGGTGAGATGGTAGGGTTTGAATGATGTTATAGCCAGGTGGCTTGCATTTATGTTACAGCCCAGGGGCTTGTGTTTGATTTACTACTGTATAACACCGGTGGCTTGGGTGAGGCTATTAGGTGATGGAGGAAGCCTCATAGGGGGTCCACGGCAGCATGGGGACCCCACTGCCAGAGAGGGTGCAGCATTGGGTGGGGGTTCACTGACTCTAGTGACAGAGAGGGCGCAGCACTTTGCAAGGCCATGGAGGGCCCAGGGAGGACAAGGGGGCCAAATAATAACAAGGCCCAGACTGAACAACGTCTGTTCCATCTGCGAGGCTTGGGGCATGGTAAAGGGATGGCTGGAGCCACACATAGCCCATAAGGCTAGGGTGCCCCAAAATACCTGTTGTGCCATCTAGCTTGGAGCAGTACCTACCACGGGTCTGGGAATCCACGGGGTCAGAGTGTACAGCAAACCATGTCCAAAAGGGCTTAAGGCAGCTTCCCTATTATATATTTTACCATCAAAGACATGGCAGGTGAGAATTGAGGGTGCCCTTTGGGCCAAGTTGGCATGGGAAGGGGGTCTTGGAGACCATGGCCGTCTTGCAGGACCCCACACTGTGACAATATATACATGGGTTTTCTCACTTTTTTGAAGACCATAGAGGAAGAGGAACAGCTGGAATTCACCATGACTTCTCTATTGGTACAGCTGTCAAATGTGTTGAGTCACTATCAGGAAGGGGAACTCTGTGTGCATCTCCACAGAGACTCAAAAAGTGACGTGACTTAAAAGACGAAGTCATTGTTATGATGCACTGCCACCCTAGAGGTATTTAAGTATCTCTGTACAGCCAGTCAGCCAGAAAAGAGACTGAGATTGGTAAAGTCTTTTCAATGAGCTGTGCCCAGAGGCTATGATTAAGCACCAAACTATCTCTTTAAAAATTAAAAGGAATTTACTTCGCATCATTTGCACTTTTCAGTTATTTATATTTGAATTCTCTCAACTATAGGTCACCTGTCTTCTCAAAAAATAATTAAATTTGCAAGTTACACTAACCAGCTTCCAAGGAAGCAAAAATAAGGACTGTTGTAAAATTTATTATCTTTATCCACATGAGATTTTGTAATGGACTTTAAAAACATTAATTTGGAGGTCAAGATAGTGAGAGGATAATAGTACTGGCTAGATCCTGCTACAATTTGGTTTGGAGCCAGGAGAAAATGTGTCTATCATCACAGTTTTGTCAAATCATTTTTAATTTGTTTTACAACATTACTGCTTACTTTAGTCCAATTTTTTACCCCAAATAAATCTTTCAAGTCATAGGAAATGAAACAAATTTGGCTACATATATACAAACTTTCACCAAACACTGAGTTGAAGCCACCAAATTCAATTTCTTTTTGACACAAGTTGCTTCTAAAATTAGGTTTACAGATGTGAAAACCTTAGTGCATTAACCTCACTGCAACACCGAGCTCTCAACAATCTGCTTTAGTTTGTCTGAGAGGCATCTGGTATAACTGCTATAGTTATAGACTTGATTGATATGGTAGGTAATTAGAAAGAGGAAGTACTTTCATGTATTGCCTTTCATTGTATCAATTCAACTTCTTTTTCTACATGGCAGGTGACTACAGATGATCAAAATGAAGTCTGTGTTAACACTCTGGAAGACAGACTACTTATCTTGTTTAAGCTGCAATATATAAGATCCTAGTGGCCTTAAACTAGTTTTTAGTTTTTCATATTCAAAACCACCATGTTTAAAACCACTGGCAATACTTCCCAAGGAGACCTAGGATAAGAAAGTAGGGGTGTGTGAAGTGGGCCCTATTCTATTCTGATTTGGCCTGAATCGGGGACAGTGATTTGATTCATGGATTTGGATCACTGTCTTCAATTCAATTCAGCTGAATCTGAAGATTCGATGCTGATTCAGAGAATCAGCAATTTGGACGTAGACACAGCTTTAAGTGTTTTTTCTACATATCTTGAGGTACCAGCGCAGCTTGTGAATACTGTGATGCTGGGGCGCATGGAGCATCCCGCAGGAATGCAGTGGTGGGGCTTCTACATGCTCAGCAGCAAACCCAAAGTGGACTGGAACCTGGCTCGGCGATCAGCCTTGGGGGGACCCTGGGTGCCCCCCCCCCACCTCCCCAGACCCAGGAGGTACCAGTCACAGAGCTAGGGGGAGGCATGGCAGGGCCCCTGTGTGCTGCCTAGTGGACCTGAAAGTGGACCAGAAGTGCTTCTGGTCCACTTCTGGATCTGCTGCTGACTGTTCTGGGGAACCCCCTGTGCTTCTGTGGCATACTCCATGCACCCCAACATCAGCATTCACGAGCCGCCTGCTACCTAGAGGTATGTAGAAAAAACATTTAAAGTTGTATCTATGTCTGAATCACCGAATCTATCCAAATTGATTTGGAGGGTTCCAATTCGATTCAGAGAGATTAAAAGGTACTCTGATTCAATTTGGATTTGGAGATTCAGCCACCGAAACAGGTCAAATCTCCACTGAATTAAATCAGGGATTGAAGCTTTGCACAGCCCTATAAGAAAGCAGGTGGTCTACTGGTCAGAACTCAGGTGAAGTCAGACTGCTCAGAAAGTTTGCCATCCTTTGCCACTTGTTTTCATTCACTAATTTTTTGTTCTCTTCCACTGTGAAACAGAACAGAAAAGGTAAACCTTTCCTGTCCATACATATGTGTCAAACTGCACAGGGACAAGCTGAGATTTTTTTTTTTAAAGCATGGTACTGTGATGCTTTTTAAGTGGGCTTTAAATCTATGAATTCCATATGCTCTTTATGCTTGTCTGAGAATTGTCCAGAAGTTTATTGGATGTATCTACTGAGTTAAGAAGATGTTCCATAGGAGGGTCAATGATGCATTGGTTTTCACATACCAAAACTGAAGACAAAGATTAGTAAATGAGGAGGCCTAATGACCCAGAACACTAAAATCTTTGTTTTAAAAAGGCTACACTACAACCAATTGGGTGGGTGGGTGTGTGCATGCATTCATCAGAACCAAAACATTTCAGAGAAACCCATGAATCTCAACAAAACTTTCATTAGAAAAACTGTTTAGGTCCACAGAAAGCAACACGAGAGAGTTGTTCATCAAGAAACACAACACAGAATGCCCTAGTCCAAAAACCTGCTTCATATCAGGTGGGCTTAAATCTAAATGTCACATATCCCAGTTCCATTCAACCCTATTATTCTATGAACTCCTGACCCAGAGGGCTCCTATCTACCCTGGGGTGACTGTCTCCATCACAATTTCAAAAAGTTTCAGTTTTGTGGGGGGGTTTGTTTATTTTTGGAACAAAAGTCAAAGCCTCTTCTTTTTTGTGAAACCAAATTCATAGTCAATTTCCTCTCATATAGAAGGAGGGATACAAGCTGAAGCAAAGCTGTAGCTAAGATTTTGCAATCCGTTGGTGCATCTAAAGAACCGAACCGATTGCCATTACCAATATCAGTAGTACTCTGGGAAAATCAGAAATGCCTTTGTAAGCCCTTTGATGTTTTAAGTCTTTTTTCCTCCAAATAGTTCATTTTAAGAAAACTACAATGGCCATTGAAATCTAGTGGTTACAAATTCCAGGACGGGAACCACAGATAGCCGAATACAGAATGATCTGTGGGGAAGGTGGCTGGGACACCGTGCAAACCAACCAGGATACCACTCAGAGGTAAAGACATGAGGTTTCATACAAGAAAGTTAGAGATCATGAAGAGGGCAGAGAACTGTAAACTGTACTGGATACATCCTAAGCATTACAAATTCATTCAACATAAAAAATGTATACATGCACTTTAAAACTTCTACTATCCTGCAGAACTAGAGACCAGCCATTGTTCTTTCCAACTTTAGTAGTAGGTTTACATTAACACCAGTTCATATTTTCAAGGTTACATTCCCAAAGAAAGAGGGGAAAAATATTTTCTTGAATGAAATTTAAGATCTCATCTTACTTTTCTATTTCATACAGACATGAAATTAAAAGCCATCTCTGTTCTATACCTAAACAAGCCCATATGGCATATGCTATTACCCCCTTTTTCTATTTTCTTTAGTAAATTCCTCTAAGCATATACATTTACATGTTTTTCCTTTCTTTTAACCTTGAGGGAGTTCTGAAAAGTGAGAAGTATTAAATTTACATTCTCAGAGGTAAATTGTTCAAATGAGGAGGTAATTATTCAGAATTTGGAAGCTGTCCATGTTTAAAACAAGTTAGGTATATAGCTGCATACCAAAAAATCAGAGTCTAAACCTTGGCCCTGCCCCTTTGCATTACTTAAGCAACACAAAAGGAAGAGATATGCCTTCCTAGAGCATTCAGGAATGAACTAACCTACATGTGGTGCTGAAAGTTATGCCAAGGACTTCTATGATCTACATTGGATTTCAGAACAGGAAAAAACAAACGACTGCCAGCTTGCAATGCAAGCAACTGTATGTAAAGATTAGGGCCCTGTCATAAGTTACATCTAGTATACAATTAACTTGTTAATCATGCAATAAGTTTAGAGCGGCAACCTGTGCAAAGTAATCATTACATTATTAACTGGTTAAACACACAATAAATTTAGACTAGCCACACATGTAAATTATCATACCACTAAAATGTCCATCCAGCTATAAAAAACCCAAACAGCTACAAAGTTAGTGCTTGAAGATGTATAACAATGTTACAGCTGTTTTCTCTCCAGCTTTAATTTGAAAATGTGTCAGGGTCCTCAGAGACAATGGCAGGGGTGAGAAAAACTGGCCCACAGGGCCCCTATAAAATTTAGAAAATTAATATATATCTGCCCCTGGCTGCCTGTCAAAGATGACAGGAGCCAGGGGCAGTAGGACCCAGGGGGAGCTGGCAGAAGGACCCAGCAGCCGCACCTGCCTAGCCCATCCCCTCCAACCTACCATCCCATCCCCTCAGCCAGAAGCATTTGCCTAGCAGAGGCTTCTGGCCTGAGACCCTGAGGTGTTCCTGCCTTCCTCACCCCAAAAGGGATATTTTAATAAGAAGGGGTGGGGGGAGGCAGGGGAGGACCACGGATTGCAGCCAGGAATCATGTGGTACCAAAGCAGTGGGTGGGGAGGTGGGGAGGAGCAGCAGTAGCAGCAGGTGGAAAAGAAGGGAAATGGCAATGGCAGAAGGGGGGGGAGTAGCAGTGAGAAGGTACATGAGAGCACAAGGACAGCTGGGCATGAGTGCAGGGCCCATGCACCATGGCCAGTACAGGCAGAGGCACTATGGAGCTGGGCTGGCTCCCGCCTCTCTCTGCTGGCACAGCCTAGCCCGGCTCCATAGAGCCCCTGCTGGCCCACGCTTTCTGCTCCTGCTCACTGTCACTCCCCCACTTCCTGCCATTGCCCTTTCTATGCTTTCCTGTTCACTACCCACCGCTCTGGCACCATGTAGTTCTTGACTGCAGCACTGGGCTGCAGGGATCAGCAGGAGCTGGCCTCGCCCCCGTGATTCTTGGCTGGCTCTGTACAGTGCTGCCTGGGCGGGCCTAGTTCCTGCTGCGTCCTGCAGTTTCAGCTGTGCAGCTGGGATGTGGTGCTGGAGCAGTGAGTGGTGGGGGTGGGGAAGTGGCAGGAGAAGGGCAGCAGTGGTAGACAGGAAGGGGAAGTGGTGGCAAACAGGAACCTGGGGCCCATGCCAATGTGCTGGGACCAGGAGTGGCAGAAGTGTGTAACATTCCCTCTGCACACATGCCACAACCTTCCCCTCATACCCCCCACCATCCCCATATCCACCCTCTTACACACACACACTCTTCCACCCTACATTCACACACAAGGAGGATTACTCCGCGCTGGTCCGGTCCTGCAGGGACCAAACCAGGAAAGCCAAGGCTGCAACTGAACTCCAACTAGCTTCAGGCATCAA
>NW_017728922.1:9190826-9231878 GCF_001723895.1 Crocodylus porosus
CCCCCCACAATATACAAGAGTAAGACCACATTTTAAGCTATTATACAACCACTTCTATGTACAGTACACAAACACATGTAAATCAGGACAAAATTTTAGAATATAATTTTGTATTTTTCTGGTTCCAAGATGTCTGAGATGGCAACCCCCCTTGTTGAATGTAGTACCTTGGGGGGAGAGAGGGGGGAACCTCCTGGTGGTAAAGGTCTGGGGTTAAAGAGTGGGACTTCCAGTCTCAAGCTAGTAACCAGGGGGTGGGGCACCTGTCAAGGGGCTTTGCAGCCCTCAACAGCTTGCCAAAACTCAGTAAGCAGCCCTCTCCCCAAAAAAAAAAGCCTGCCCCTGGACAATGGTGATCACTCACAATTAATTGATCCATATGCATACTCTTTCCCATGAGAGGCCCACAGTCTACTTCTGTGTAACATCTACCTCTTGTTTTCAGGGGTCAAGAAGAATATTGGCTATGTCTTAGAAACGAGAACTGAAAGGATCTCATTGTCATAAAGTCTAGTACCCTGCTGACCCAGGCACCACTTCATAAGTTACCATTAATAAACTTCCATACATAACAGTATATTTGATTTTTGTCCCCACTACTCTAATTGTTACAGAACCCATTTTGATGATTTGGAACGATCTTCTAAATTTTGGCATAAAATAGGGTAAATTTATTCCCATTTATCTTTATACCAGTTTTGTTTTTAGCTTAAATAATTCATCCTGATGCAATGATAGACATCAATTATGTCTAATCTCAGTCTTAATACACTATACAAGCCAAACTTATCTACATTCCTATAACAGGGGACCCTAGCCCTGTTATGGAGAAGAGAAGAGGGGGCCAGGGAAGGAAAGGCATCAGGGCCCCTTTGAGGCCCAAAACTTTGTAGCTCATAGAGGAGGAGGATTACCTGCTGTAACAAAAGATCCTGCCAACACAGCCAGGGTGAAGGAGATTGACTGGCAAGGGAAGCCTCATCTGGAAAGGAAGGGGTGAGCATTTTACGGTAGAGGGGGAATAGTGACCCCAGAGGGGAGATGCCAGCCCCCTTGCTGGGAGCTCACAGCCCACAATCTGGTTGAAGGACCCAGCTGATGAAGGGAAGCAAGAGACTGACCATACCTGTGCCCAGGGAGAAGGAAGCCTGGACAACTGACTGGGTAGGCACTGTTGGCTTAGAAATGGAATTTAAAGGTCTGTTTTTTGGGAACTGGCTTATAGGTATAGCTATAGGTGTAGGTACAGGTATATATGCATGCATTAGGATTGCTCAAGATGGGCAGCAGGGGTTTTATAGATTTCATAGATATTAGGTTTGGAAGGGACCTCGGGAGATCATTGGGCAGAAAGTCAGCCAAAGGGTAGGAAGTCAACTAGGGTCAAACGATAAGCAAGATAAGCATCCAAACAGTTCTTAAAGGAGTGCAAAGTAGGTGCTGGCACCATCTCTGGAGGGAGCCTATTTCAAGCCTTGGGGGCTCAGACAGTAAAGAAGTTTTTCCTTATGTCCAGCCTAAAACTGTGTTGAAGGAGTTTGTGACTGTTGGACCTTGTCGTCCCTTGGGGCACTCTGGTAAACAGGCATTCCCCCAGATCCTGATGCACACCCCTTATGTACTTATAGGCAGCCACCAGGTCTCCCCTGAGCCTGCGCTTTTCCAGGCTGAAGAGTCCCATGGCTCTCAACCTCTCTTCATAAGGCCCATTATCCTGCCCTCTGATCACACACATGGCTGTCCTCTGGACTCTCTCAAGCTTCTCCACATCCTTCCTGAATTGTGAAGCCCAGAATTGGATGTAGTACTCCAACTGCGGCCTCACCAAAGTTGAGTACAGTGGGAGGATGATATCCTGAGATTTTCTTGAGAAGGAAGCCAGAGTTTGGTTTGTTTTACCAGCTGTGACATTGCATTCGTGGCTAATGTTCATCTTATGGTCAATCATAACTCCCAAGTTTTTCAGCCTTGGTGCTAGCAAATGTAGTATTGCTGAGCCTATAAGCATGTTGCAGGGTTTTTTCTCCCAAGGTGGAGTACCTTACATTTGTCAGTATTGAAACTCATCAGGTTTGTATCTGCTCACTTTTTCAGCCTATCCAAGTCAGCCTGTATCATTAGCCTATCCTCTGGTGTGGACGCTCTACCCAAAGTTTGGTGTCATCAGCAAACTTGGCCGGTCCACTTCTGACACATGTACCCATGTTGTTGATAAAGACATGAAAGAGAACTGGTCCAAGGATGGAGTTAATTAAATTCTAAAGAGCATGGGTCTCGCACACAAAGTGTCTCATAGCCATGGAAGCAGACAGGATGTCTAATGCAACAAGGACATACAGTCTAGGAACCATGGAAGTATATCCTATACTACCCATAACATGAGATAAGTGGTACCAGCTACAATGCCTCAGATCAGGGTGGGGCCTGAGTCCTGGTTTGGAGGAAATAGACCAAATTAGGAGAAGGCCCAGAAGGCTACGTGGATATGTGACCACAGACATACAACCAGAGATAGCCATGAATGAAGAGTCATCAGAAGTCATCAGGAGGGAAGAAAAATACAAAAGCAGAGACTTGAGAGTAAAAAAGGGTCCCTCCTTGTCTTCCTTTCTGTCCCTCCCTGTGCTACCCAGGTTCTTCCTCCTCTTCCTCCTCCTCCCTGAGAGGGGTCCTCCCATCCCCATTCCCCAGGAAAGGTCTCTGAGCCCACCATGGAGGGAGCACAACCAGTCCGTTTCATACACCCCACTGGAAGGGGGCTGTGGGCCTCACATCCCACCTCCAGACTGCTGACACCTAAGAAAGAGAGCCTCAGAGTAGAGCCTGCATCCTGAGTAGATGTACTTTGAGTCTGATGACAGCCCTAGGATTTGGTAGATATATCGAATTGCTTGATTGTTTGTATTGGGGTTTTTTTGTTATCACTATCAATAAATTTGCCTATTATTGAATGTCATAGGCCATAGTTGGTCAAAGAGTGGGTCTCCCTGCCCCAAACAAGGTCTCGGTCCTAAATCCAGAGCCAACAGGCATGAGTGACTGAGATATAAAAACTCTCCCTAGGTCAGAGGAAGGGGGCTGGCCATGATAGCTGAGGGAAGCAGAGCCCTGCAGGGATGCAAGCACAGACACTCTTCCAGGCAGGAGGACTGCTGCCTGTGAGGAAGGACTTCTGTTGACCAAGATGACAAAGTGAATACTTGGAAAGTGTTGAGTCTTTCCCTGCCTTTTCCCCTCTTCTCTCTTTTTTATGCCTTGGAAGGCCCCAGAAAAGGGATGCCCCAGATTACGGATTGTTTTATGTTCACCCTGGAAGAGGCCCAGGGGAAGGGCTGAGCATACCCAAGCAGACGGAGAACTGTTCAGGTTGGCACTGGAAGGGCCCACAGCAGTAGGATACACCGAGGACCATGAACTGTTTATGAGACTCTGTGAGGAAAGGGCCTGCTCTTTGTTTTTTTTTGTTTGCTTTGCTCTGCTCATGACAGTAGATGTGGCTGTGAGGGGCGGCAAGGAGGCCGTAGAGCAGTGTGCCCAGCGTACTGTGATTTTTCCTGTAGTTTTTTTTCTATTTTCTTTTTTTTTTTTCAGTTCCTTTGACAGTTTTGGAGCGAGAGACCTAGGAGGGGGCCAAAACTTAGACTGACCTGAGTCTGGACTGAAGAAATAAGATGGGCTTATCCCAGCAGGGCTTTGCCTCCACCCATTGATGAAAAGGAGGGCAGGAGAAAGAGAGGGGGCAGAACCCCACACTGCCTAATCAGACTTGGGGCAAGGGGCAAGATAGGGAGACAAAGTGCCTAAAGCCTAGTCTTAGGTTACCTAAAGACAGACTCATGAGGAAACATTTGCAATAACACCAAACCATTGCAAGTGATTGAGAGAGACAGGAGAGACAGAGCACACAAAAGAGAAACAGGAGACACAGAGACAGAGAGGAAAGGTCCAAACTAGGAAACCAGAGTGCCAAGTACAGCCCCACCACAAAGGGATGATCAGTCATTCCCATAGGAGCATCCCATTACAACTCCCCTCATATGAAAGGTTCTCATTTCCTCTTATTATATAACACTGCTTACACTAAGTTCCATGAGGGTGGTAACACAGTCAAAGCAACAAACAAACAATAGTTCATGGGTGCATTTGTACAGACTGGAAAAGAAAATAACATGGCTGTTAAGGGGACCAAAAGGCAGACGATGAAAACCTGCAAGAGCTATATCTCTACGGATTGTAAAGAAAGGAACAATAGCTTGGAAATGTTTTGGCAACCTGGATGTGTGGGAATGGAGAGAGATATGGATCTCATTTTGCAATGATCAGAGATGGACTTACTCACTGGAATACACATTTCAGTGAGAGCAGTAAAACTTCTTGACGATTTTCACTCCTTCCAATCAAGCCTTCTTTAAGACAGTTATTTAACCACTCAAAGTCATAACTGATCTATACACATGTACAACATGCTCCTTGACAACAATGTTTTTTCCTTACCTCGTAGAGTGTAATGATACCATTTGTCTCATTTGGAGGCTTCCACTGAACATAAATCTTCTCTTCAAAAGGTCCTCCCTGGATGGATTCCAAAGGAACAGGCCCAGGAACTATGAAGGAAATGAATGCGATGTTACTAACTTCCATAAACTCCAACTGCCACATGCACATAACCTAGAGATGCTAGGGTCCTTCAGCACTGTCTGGTACTGGTCTGGTACTCTAGATCTGAGAGCGCGTATACCATAGATATCGTGGACTCGTTAGAAACATTTAAAAAGGCATTGGTGCCCAATTACTCTTGTTCTATTCTTGACCTGAGGGTAGACACAGAAACTTTTATAAGTACAAAAAGCAGACACACATCACGGTGCTACTACCTGGCATGCCAATATTCCAAAATGTTCCACCAACAAGCTTGAGAGTTTATTATGAGTTACCATTGTAGAATCAGAAGTTATAAAAGTTAAAGCTACAAAAGACCATTTAGGTTATTATTAGGGCTGTGTGAAATTCCACGGGCTCTTTCATTTCAACACTGTCTTGACTCATTTTGAGCTCAAAACAGCAAAATCGAAATAAAATGAAGGGCTTTGAAATAGCTTCAAAACAAAATGAGGGCAGCCAAAACATTTTGAAAATTTTGAAATGTTTCGAGTTTCGAAGCAGCTCGGCTAAGTTCCCTTCCCCAGCGCTGCAATTGGGCTGTGGAAGGGAACTCAGTTGGGCTGAGTTCCCCTCCCCAGTGCTAAGATCGGGCTGGAGAAGGGAACACAGCCTAGCCCAGCTGAGTTCCCCTCCCCAGCCCAATCCTAGTGCTGGGGGGTGGGGGGAACTCAGATGGGCTGGGCTGAATTCCCTTCCCTGGCCCAATCCTAGTGCTGGGGTGGGGAACTCAGCTGAGTTCCCTCCCCAGCCCAATCAAAACATTGAAACAGCATCGAAACAGTGAAACTATTTCAACAAATAGTAACGTAACGGTGTTTTTTAATCGAAACAAAACTCGAAACGAAACACTGTTCCCTCAAAATGTCAAAACAGATGTTGAAGTGGAACGCTGCTCTTTTGTACAGCCCTAGCTATTATCAGCCAATGCTTCCTTTGCATATCTGCACACACACTTGCTTCTCCTTTCCTTATGGAGGAATGTCAAACTCAAACCAATTACAGGTCCAAATGTCCTACTTTTCAAGTGCCCCTGGGCTGCTTCCTGTCTCTCACCAGCAGCTGTCACTGGGGTACTGGCAGCCCCAGCAGCATTATGGATGGAAAGCCTGCTACTTCGGATGGCAGAATAGCAGCAGTGCATTCAGTTACTCACTAACCCAATCCTATGGCCTTTCCTGTTCCGGGACAAGCACAGACCTGACTGGTCTTGGGACAAATGAAATGTCTGTTTATAACCTTAATTTTTTAAGATACTAAAACTCCCTCATTTAAATAAACTTAACATAGTCCCAAATCAACTTATATCACACTCATAATAATATTTACAATTTGCAAAGCATATTCAAGTATTGTCTTCCCTTTACAGAACAGAAACCAAGGCTCAGTGAAAGCCCAATCCTATCCACAGGGACTCTTTGAAAAATTGGAGATAAAGTGCCTTGCTTTGTCACAGACCAATCAGTGACTAAGCTGTGAACAGAGCCATCAGTATTCTGTTGACTGGAGAATGCCATCCCTAATTCAGAAGGCACAAAGGGCCAAAAGATATACCTAGCAATTCTAGATCATCAAAATTGCTTTATGCTTACAAGCTTATTTAACAGCATGCTGTCTAAGCTAACCTGGAGAAGACAGTGACAGTAAACATGTTCTTGTATATAAAATGTATGCATGCACTCTGAAAGAGCCATTTGTCCAAAAAGCATGAAAAAAATGTGCATCGGGTATGCTGGCATTCATGCTTTGTATGCTTTGATATGGCATTAAGTTGTTTAAAATGCCACAACAGTTCTGTATTCAGTATAAAACCAAAATACCACAAAGCTAGAGACTAAAGCTGCTTACAGACATGAAAAAAGAAAAGTGTGCTACTTTCCACTCAGCGTGCCTCTGCACCAAGCACAGCACAAGCCCAGAAGAAACTTTGTGTTAATTTGACCCACCTTGCTCAAATCTGTATAAATCAGGTGCTTCAGCAGGGGTTTTTTTTTGCACTTTTGTCCAATAGATGATTGAATCAGCTTTAGATAAAAGCACTAAAAAGCCCTGCTGAAGTGCCCGATATATACAGATGCTGGGGAGCTGGGTCAAACTAACCAGCTTCCAGTAAAGCACTGCAGTTCCCCCTTCACCCCCCAATCTGTCAGTGACCTAAGTCATGAGGTCTGTATTTAGGATGCATGAAAATATGACAATCTAAAGGTCAAACTTTTCCTCCTAGCCTGAAGATGGCCTTCTGGATAATTTCATTCATTATCTTATCTCTTAGTTCCTTTTATAAGTATTCTTCTCCCTTGTAATAAATACTTCTTTAGCAGATGCCTTTTGTTCATTATCTGCTCCTCATGCACTTTCTGGCATGGAAGTCCAGATAGGTTGTTCTTATTACAGTGTCATTCAAACCAAATATTTAAATGCAAAGTGCCAATTACCAGAAAATGTCTTTGACTGATAAACACTAAGGCTTAGGCCCGAAACTCTTCCATCACTGAATAAATCTATGATAGAAAAAATTGTCCAGCGAGGGGGACCAACGGCTGCATCCCGCTACCCCAGCTTTAACAAACAGATTGTTCTGTAGAACAGTTTAGAAGTTTTTAGGTCCTCATTTAAGCCTAAAATGTCATGAATCAGAAAATAAACATGAGAAAGCCAATAGTCAGCCATGACGACTCTACTAATACATTCAAATCCCACACTAGGCACTCAGGCTTTGAAATGCATCAGTTCCTGCATTCCACACCTATGAGCCAATCAAAACATCCAGACGCGGGATTTAGCATTTTAGTAAGATGTCCATGCTGGGAAGCTGTACCAACAGTTTGTTCAACCAGCTGGTAAAAGGCTGATAATTGAGTAAATGTGTTCTAGTGACTGACCACCTGATTAGTTACAGCACTTTTCTCTTGCCTGCATAATACAAAAGGCCATGAAACCCTCTGGTTTGGGTTCATCACATTTTGGCTTTTATAGGTGAGCTTACCGGAGAAAGGCATTTAACATGTTGAGACAGATGTGCCTTGTCTAGGCCAGACATTTTATTAAGTCAGTGGGAAGCGGAACAGGGAAATTGAAAGAACGATCTGCTGAGCTCTTACAAAAACCTTGCATAGCCGATTGTGACATGAGGTCTCACCCCTGGAGGACGTAGACAATTATGCTGGAGCTCAACAAATTTGTGGAAAATATAGCAACCTGTATAACTGTAGATGCGTAAAAATACAGATTAAGTTACAGAAGGAAAAATTATGACTTCAGGGTCATAAAGTGTTCAGTTCACACACATATTTAGAAGGAGGATGACAGTTCATCTCCAAAAAGGCAGTCAAGTATTTGCCTTCTATACAGCTGTTCCCAGACTAACAAAGTAAGGTTTTCCACATAACATCTACTTTTTGAGTCTGGCATTAAAGAAAGAAACATATACCTTCAGAGTCTGGGCATTTGGGGCAAATACCTGGAGCTCAAAACCTTAGGTAAAAAACTTTTTTTTCATGATGCAGCTTCTATACAAGCCAACCCCCTTCTCAGTTGCCCGTTGCAGCCCTGATGCTCCAGTAGCTTCCAACAAAAGCTATGCTTTGGCTTGATAGAAAGCAATAAACAAGTGCCATAGCACAATGGTGGATCCATAACACTTGCTCCACAGCCTTCACTGCCCCACAGCTCATTATCCTCACAGGATAACAAAGATGTCACCCACAAAGCTGATCTCCATCCAAGTGCTATTTACCCTCTGCATTAGGGGAATGCTGCATTAACATGGGAGAAGGAAGACTTGCCCATTTTCAAAAACAGAATGTCTTCACCTTTGAAACACATCCCTAAAGAATTAGAGAGCATGACCTCCATCAGCACTTGTAATCAATGCTAACCCTTTCCTCTCCCCATAAAAATCCACTGATCTTCAACCCATGAGAAACCATCACAGCAGCTCCTAACCTCAGTCCAGGAGCATTAGAGAGGAAATACACAATCCTAGAATGTGACATGAAGTGTTGAGCAGGGACACTGCAGTCCACTCTGCCATTAGACGAATATCCTCCTTTTTAGGGGCCAAATACAAATTCTCTCTCTAAGTCTGTCAATTCTGTAGTACTGAGCATATGCATTTTCCTCTGAGTTTTCTGTACTTACCAGCAAGCCATTAAATAAGGCAAACCGATGGGTCTGTGCAAGAAAATATCTAACATTCTGGTTTTAACCTTAAGGGACAGTTATATTCAGGTGTGAATTTAAACATATCTTTCTTTTCTTCGCGTCACAGCAGTAAAACTCCATCTACATAAATAGCCAGATTACACTTTGGTATAGAGATGCTACTGGGCCTTTCCACCTTTATTAACACAAAAGGCTGATGATATTCCCAGTAGAGTAACAATTCAAGATTTATATTTAATTATAGTTACAAGGACAGCTAAAAATCTACCTACTCAAGCACATTTTTAATACTGTGAAAGTTAACTAACTAAATGCGCTCCCAGTTCTGTCTGACAAAACCCCCATTGGCTTCCTTGAATTAATAAAGGCCTGCTGTCTCCCAAAGTCCTCCTTGTGATATGTTGTAATGCCAGATTCAGTTTCAGCTGAGAGAAATTTAGCAGTTTAGCTCCTAATGGTTCAGGCAAGGAAAGGATGCTTCCTTGGTGTCTATTAGAATATTCATAAATGGTGAAGGCTCTTAGTTTTAATCTCAGCTAAGATGGAATAATAATACTTTACTTTTCATCTATACATCCTCAAAACACCTCTCCTAAAGTAAGAAGGACAGAATCTGTACTGCTGGTTAATTAGCCCCCAAATACAGAATACATTGGGTTATAATTTGTCCCAGAATGCTCAGTTATTGAGCAGGTGCGAGGTGGAAATTAAAGTGACAAAAATCTTTATCAACATTACTTGACTACCTAAATAATGCTAAGTCCTCAGAATTTCAGTTGCTTATGCACCCTTACCAATGAACCTCCTGCATCTGAACTGATGCAGAAATTATGCAGAAATACAGCTGAAACAAGTCAATGGTCCTATAATTAAAATGTGTACCATAAAGTACATGCAGGGATGGGCGACTGAAAATTTGTCATTTTTTAATAGGAGTACTTGAGTTTTCAGCCTACACAATTATGTTATTTTTCTCTATTTTGAATTAAGTTTTCTAGGGCTTTTTAAAAACAAACTCTATTCTGTAAAACCGTAATAATTCCCACATGTTGGACATCAGCAGGATTTGAAACATGAAGGCTTCATTATTACTACTGTGCATGTACCTACTTGTCACATGTTATTAGGTCAAAAAAACTTCCATTATAGCAAATCAAGTAAGCCATAGGACAAGAAAAGCTGTTCTCAGAACCACTGGGTGCTGACCACTTGCACCACGCAGCTTACGGCCCTTTACTGCTGACTGGCAGGCAGGAATACTACTTGTTTTTTCACAGTGCTTTACGAGCATTTCCCACTTCACAAAACACTACCGCAAAGCAGGGAGATATAAATAATTATCATTTTACTTGTAGCCCAAGGAAGTCTGTCACTAATACATCACCTGCTCCAAGGTCCTTGACACCATTTACAAATTGTTTTTTCAGAAGTTACTTAAAGCTGTAAAAAACGGAACTCTTACCATCCTCCTCAGTCTGCACAACTAGTTCCTCACTTTCCATCTTGCCCTCAGGATTAGAAAGTGCTAGCCTCAGGCGAATGGTCATGAAAGGCCGGAGGCCTCGCAAAGTGTAGTGCGAGGAAGTCTGGATGAGCTCCTCTGCCTCGTACTTCTGCTGGTTAAACACGTACTGGTACTGGACAGTAAGGTTGTAGCTATGGCAGCGGGTCACTGCATAACCAAAGGGTTCCCATTGCAAGGTTAGTTGTCGGGAACGAATGTCAACAACTTCCACGTTCTGTGGTCCATGGACTGGATCTGTGAAGCAAGTAAAGGAAAGAAAAGGGCTTTAAAGGAGTCAGACATCCATTTTCCTGTGTGCACCTGGCCTTTGTTAGCACAGGAGCTACTGAACTTCCAGTTTAAGAACTTCTGTATGCAGAGCTACCTGGGCACTACCTTCTACTATACAGACTTCCCCAAGGAGATTATGCCTATACTGCCTCTAGGGCACCTTTGAGCTAAGCTTTATCTATCTACTCCTACTCTGTATGATCCAAAATAAGAACTGAAAGAGGAAAATGCTCCAGAGATGCTCCCTGCTACCACTCCCAAGATCTTGTTCTCTGCTGTGCTCAAGAGGTGCTAATACAGCATTGCCCCTCTCTCTCCCCCAGTTCCAGGTTTGGGTTGTACAGGGGGATGGGGAGGGGAAGGAGCTTTAGGAGGATTCTCAAGAGTGCTGCAGAGGTAGTAGGGCCATGGCTTAAGGCAGAGGTGGTCAACCTGTGACATGCATGCCACAAGTGGCACAGGCGGCTTGGGTGTAGTATGTGGGTGGGGAGGGGAGAGGAAAACCAGCCCAGTGGCAGACAGGGCAGGAAGCAGAAAACACAGCAACAGATTGGGCAGGGGAAGGGGATTAGAGTGGCATTTGGGCAGGATGTGAGGTTAATTTGTGACATGACTGCCAAAAAGGTTATATCCCCTGCTAACTTAAGGAACAGATAAAAAAAAAACAATACACACACACACACATCTTGGGCTGTGTGTCACCATGTAAAGTCACTTGAAATATCTGGGTTTAAGTGACTGGCTCATAGTTTCAGAGGAAATCAGTGGAAGAGCAGGTAACTGTACTCAGGAACATCCTAGGCTTGATGTGCCAAAGTGCTGGACCATCCCCTTTCCTTCCTTTCCTAAATGCCAGAGAATGAGCACATGCTGGCACAATGCAACACCAAGATTTTAGGAGTGTGATTTTGGTATTGCCACCAGTGTTAGTGGCCCCAAATTTTAAATGCTCAGGAGGCATGCCATTGGCACTGGAGAAGATAGAGATTAGACTAACAAAGCCTTGAGTTGAGTTATCTGAATCATCCTAACCATGCATCAAAAAAACCAATATTTTCATCATCTCACCTAAAATAGTGTAATCATTCTTTATTATTTTTTTCCATGGATTCAGACTGAGGTGAAGATTGAGTATACATATAAAACAATAAATGTTCATCAGCTTTTTAAAGTACTTTTTAAAAAGTAAATTCTCTGACTATGGACCCTGGCCTTTACCAGATAGCACATTTATATTTTTTTTTACAAATCGGACACATTAAAGATCGAGTTGATGGAGTAAAATCAGTGAAGAATGATTGATGTGTGCCAGGCATCAGGTAGTAATTATATTATACTTGGTGAAATATATACAACTTTTATCTGATATTTCTAAATATGGCGCACTACATTTCAGAATTTCTACTCAATATGCATGTGTTCAGGGGAGACAGCGAATGATGCAATACATAATTTTTCTTGCAATTCCTTCATTTTGCTGAACATTTAAAATGTTTTACCCACTAATTTTGTCCTCCTAACTTTCACTCCAAAGGAAGAAACAAACATCACCACACACGATAAAATAAAAATAGGCTGACATTTTCAAGTGAAATAAAGTGGAAGAAACAACCCTCTAAAATGTTTTTTTTTTTTAAATAACTCTCCCCCCCTTCCCCAATCATTTTTAACTTTGCTAATAAGTAAGTAAGGAACGTATTACAGCAGATGGTGGATATAGAATCTGTAAGAATTAACAATGAGAAAATAACTGTTGAGCATTGTTATATATACATGAGGACACAAAAACTTAAAAAAATAAGACATTAAAATGGAAAGATTTAAAGTCTTGTGGCTGTGGGTGAGAACTGAAAATAACATAAAAACATTGCCCCACATATGGGCAGGAGAAAACTAAGATTGTCACTCAGTTGCTACTGTATTTCAGTTGTTATAGTTAGTTGTTTCTTTCATTATAGCATGTTCAGCTATGGGCTGCATGGCTCTGTAGATGCATTTTCATGCCTCAAACCCACTGTCTGCTTTGTACCTATTTTTAGAGACGGGCATAGAGAGGTTCAGCAGCTGGTGCAGAAACAGTCTCGATAGAAACTCTAAAATCAGATCCTAGTTACCTGTTCGAGCAACTACCTAACACTTCTTCTGGAAACACACATTTAAGCATGCTATGTTTAACAAATGCAGATATTTGGGCGTGAAAGCTGGTAACTAATCAATAGCACAGAACAGTACTATATTCATTGTGGCTTGGACTAAGTGGCAAGAAATGCTGTCATAAAACAAAGATTGGACACTTAGATTGAAATTTGGTTGGACCCCTGGGATTTAAAGTCACTGGATAAATGGAAAAAGATTGTATTGTTCTTGTTATTTTGGCAGGTTTTTTGTTTTGTTTTTTAAGTGAACAAAGGCTAGGCCCCCAGTTTAACTCCTCATTTAAAAATGCCAGGACAGTACTGCCTAGCGCAATGTTGGAGTTTAGGGTGAGAAAGGTCTCACCCTGTCTTACATCCAAAGTATGGCCTATTGTTTTTTGTTTAGTAATTTAGAAAGCCATCTGACATTATGCCTATTGTTAAGCTAATAAATGCTGGTGCTCTCCAAGAGAATGATGCGGAGAAACAGGTAGAAAACTTGGCAACATAACAGAATAATTTCAGATTTATAAAGGCCTATGAGGATATTACAACAGAGAAGACAGAAGCCTTTACAATCATCCAATGTTTTTATTAAATAGGATTGGAAATTGCTGAGCCTTGAAAGCCATTAGTTGCAAGCTGAGAACTCCACATATTTTCCCCTCATGGATCCCTAAAAAAAACATGTGCTGCTGAGATCACTCCAAATGATTTTGGTAAATGGAGCATCTATACTTTTGAAAAGCCTTATGTGATACAGTTCAACTCTCTTTCATTTTAAATTTAAAACAAAAAATGTACTCTGTAAAAGAGGGAGGAAAACAGCGAATGCATGCAGATAGACTGACTATTCTTACTGTCAGAAAAGACTCATCTCAGGAAGGTTTTGGGTGTACTAGCAAAGTAGCATGTGGAAGAAACTCATCTGAGTGTTCATGCCTACCAGTAGCCAATCTTGGATTTTTACAACAGTGAATGAATGAGTTTTCTGCTCCTGCTTCTACACTGTTATTAAGAAGTATCTACATACAGAGGTGCCTTTTGTTATACCCAGATCTCTATGGCTGAGCCATCTTTTTCAAGGACCTTGACCCATTTGTGGCAGAGAAGCCATTTGCCACCCTGTAGCAACTAATCTCCTTCTAATCCTCAAACACCCTTGCCTTTTCCTTCCTTAACCCTTCTGAAAACCAGACATCTGGGATCTCCAGTTGTTCACTGAAACATTAAAGAAACCTAATAATCTGTGGAAAGTTAGGAAAACTTGGCCATCACTGACCCGTCTGAGGATACACAGCAAAACAAGTGTTAAATACACCGTTTCATTCCCTGAAGTATTATTGATTAGTGGATACAGTTTTAGAAGTGGTGATGCAAACTAGTGATTTTCCACCTTTTTTTTCATTTGCAGAACTCTAAAAATTTCTAATGGAGGTGTAGACCCTTTTGAATTGTAAGCATAGGTATTTACATACTTTTGATTGATCATAGTCATCTTTCGTGGACCCCTTATACATAGTTTCTGGGCCCCCAGGGGTCTGTGGACTACAGGTTGATATAAGCACAACATGGCCATTCAAGCTTCTAAATTATGTTGCTCATTAGTCTTTTTTTTTTCTCTTTGAAATCAGCCAAATAAAGTCTCTGACATAAGGAGTAGAAAGGGATAACATGTGTGGTCTTGTTTAACACAGCTGTTACAAAGCTAGGAGCTCTTTAAAGAACATTCATCACTCTTATCGCAGGATATGTGCTTTTGGGATGGGGATGTCAAGATCCTGAAGACACCGAGGACAAAATTTCAGGATAGGCACTAGTCTTCACTTTTACAGCGAGTATTATTGGGTTGTTTTAGTTACAGAGGGAACAAAGAGTCACAATAGCTAGCTGATACAGCTAGACTTTGGCCAAACAGCATTGCCTCTGACATCATGATCCCTAATCTTCAGACGGTGTGCATCACAGCAAGCACAGCCGGATGCAGCAGATAAGGCAATTAATCAAACTGTATTTGGGACACAACCATTAGGATGAAAATTCTGGAATAAAAAGGAGTTGAGAAAAAATATCAATCTTCCTTCCTGGTCAGATTTAGATGATTGCTCCCTACCAACAACACTTATTCATCCCAGGCTCTTATTGTTCACATTCTGTACAGGGGTTTTCTTCCTGGCAAAACACTTCTGCATTTGACTCCTATAGGTAGTCAAAGAAGTCTTTGACCCCTTAAATGGCACAAGATGGTAATAAGTCTTGTTTGGGGCTTTATCTGAGGAAAAGTTGTCAAAACAAAGATGTAAAAAACTTGTCCCCCAGTGCCCCCTCCACTCAGACACCAAATCATCATCCAGTGACTCTTAACCCAAAACCAACATATGCTTGAGAGACAACAAAAATATTCATACTAAGACAACCATAAGGCTGAAGATGGCAATTAATCACTATTTTAATTTTATGGTGTTTTGTAATTACAGCTATTTTCTTTTTAGTCATTCACATTATAGAATGAGTAATTAATTATGGTGTGCCTGGTTTATCAATGTCAGATTTGCCCACTGCATTGGTGCTGTGGGAAGGGATTGATTCTGACTGAATGTTACCTCACCATCTATTTGCCCCAAACTCAAGTTCAACAGTCTTCTAATATGAAATGCATCTAATTTTCCTCCTAATTTTTGTGCTCACCTTAGCACTTCCTGTTTTCTACCAGGACTAGAATCTTACTTCTGTGATATCCGCAATACAGATTTTAATAAAAATGTAGCACTTTTCTGAGATGCAGTCTGAGACCTTTCCTTGGTTTTTGAAATGCTGAATCTTTAAAATAACCTGCCAATTAGCTACAGATGGGCCTGAGTCACAAAGGGAAGAGTTAAAATTTAGATTCCAGATTTAGCACTAGAGAACCATTCTCTACTAAAATATATATATATATATATATGTATCACAAGATACACAGTGCCCTTCCAACAATTATCTTCAAATGGATATTTATAGCATGATCTGATTTTGTTCCTTCTCTCTTTTTTCCCTTTTTTTTGAGCCAGATGAAGGAGATTTGGATGTTGCAGCTAGGGTGAAAACATGGGAATGGGCTGGAGATTTCATATCCACCTCTGCACTGGCCTGACCAAGCTCCAAGCATGTAAGTGTATGTGGCGGGAAGAAGTGCGCTTGCCCTCAAATACCTTTTTACTTTCTTGGGCAGACACATGCAACTACTCATGCATTTCAAGTTCTAGGTTCAGAGAAACAGGGAAACTGTTAAACCAATTAATTGAGACATCCTCTGGAAAGTATTACATTCTCCCTTGCTCTCTGCCTACAGCCTCAATCTCCTCTTTGTCTGAAAACTGAAACCATATAATTTAGAAAATGCTTTTCTGATTCCAGGCTGATTCCCTCTGTGGCACAGGCCATTTTTACATGTTTTAAAGCCTGGATTTGTTGTTGCTGTTGTTTTTAAAGGAAGTCTTTTTTTTTGTAAGGAAGTCTTTTACTTCAGCAGTTTCAGTTTCTTAAATATATCCTCTTGGTTGCTGTCTTGTTACCACGCACTCTGTCACGTTCATTCCCTCTGAAATATGTTGCGTTACCTCCACTTTTTACAACATGCCAATGAATTATTTTTCCAAAAACAAGTTGACAACAAGCAAGAATAACACTTTTGAATGCCAATTTTTCAATGGCAAATACTTGAAGACCACTTCAATTTCTTTCTGTGGTGTTCAGATTTATGTGCCAAATCTTACCCACTCTGACCCATATTCCATAAATAATGCCTGATATTGCTACCTTCAAGTTGCTACTATCGTGTTCTGCATGGCTTCATCATCTGTCTCCTTGTTCTTCATCCTCTCTACATTTTTGGAATATAAGAGAAAGCAAAGTAGTGGTTTTGGGCTTTTGCTTAATACTACTACTCTGCGTTTAGTTGACAAGGCCACCAGCAGATAACATGAAGTGCTCCCTTAGCTTCTCTCACCTATTGGTTAGTCAACAGCCTCACAAATATACTCCTCTGTCAGTGAGGTCTGGAAAACTGTGCAAGTGTAGATGAACAAAATAAGGAAATGGGTATGATTTCATTCAAATGTAGAGCCATCTCCCTCAGTAAGATACCTCTGGAAAGGAAAGGATGATGTTAAGATGAATTAACAGGACTGGAAGTTGGGGCCTCTGAGTTCATTCCTAGCTTATTTACCTTGACCTTATTTTATGTTGGCCCTCTCTGCAAGAGCGTGATCTTCAAGAGGGCAGACAGATGTTCACAACCTAAATTACTATGCAGACATTGCACAGAAATTAAACATCTGATTAAATGGTAAGGGGCATGTTCATGACCTTTTTTTCTTATTTTTAAAAAACATGTCCCTCATGTTCTGTAGGCCTCAGTTTCCACATCTGTAAGGAACACCTCACAGGAATGTTCTGAGTTTAAATTAGCTAGAATTGTATCCTGGCTAATTTAGGCACATAAATGGTAAGAGAGCTTTGTGGTGAAATCTTGAAACAGACGGTACTATGCAAGAAAAGCATACTGCTGATATACATATGACATGGATTGTCCAGAATGATGCATATTTGTGCCCTGCATCTGAAAAGATTTGTTCTCCTCACCCTCCCTATTCCATTGGAAAAAAAAACCCTCTGCTATTTCAGTGGTATAGTGCTCTTGTTCTAGTGTGTTTGTTATGCAATATCAATCCTAAAAATGTCGTCACCCTGAATACCAGCTCACTTTAAAATTTGCCAGTTTGAATTCAACATAGCTTGTGTGGTTGCTTTCCCTAGACCCACTACAGCTAGAAACAGCTTAAAACTTTTAAATGAAGGAAATGAAGCCAAAACAAACCTTTAAATTTAGATCTTAGTTTTTGAGGGAGCGGCTGCTTCAGTTCAAACATATCAGCAGGAGAAAAAAAATGAAAAAGAGAATAAGGCAATTTGAATACCTGGGTACTGAGTAAATTATTAAGGTATTTGCATAACACCCACAAAGTGAAATTTAAGAGAGGAAATATGAAAGAAATAACTTTCATCAGACTATGGTAACTGCTTTTGAAGCTATGTAGAAAGAATTCTGCTTCTGAGAGTTCACTGGGAAAGGATATTACAGCAGGAATACAAATGTTAATTTTTATTTATGTTCTGTTGAACCATTAATTAAGTTTTAAAGGTTAATTCAATAACCAAGGATTGAAAAAATTATTTTACTAAATCATCTGCACCTTTGCTTTACTCTCTATCATTGTTTTGGCAGGCAGCTCTAAAGGCTTTGCAGGCCCATAATCTCTCTCAATTGCTAGCTTTAGCCAAGTAGCCTGGGGTGAATCTGGGGAAGGGTGGGGGGTTGCATTGGTGCAGGGTGATGGAGGCTCAAAGGGGGGGGGGGGGGCAGCAGAACTGCTACTGTCCCAATCCAGCTGTGGGTTGTGGTTGCACAGGGTGGCCGGCTCAGCAGTGGACAGCAGCAGGAGGAGGAAGAGGATTTCCTTTTCCTGCACTTGCTCCTTGCCACCCCTTAACCATATTCCATGGTGCCTGTTAGCTGAGAACAGGCACTGGAAGAAGGAACCTACTTGTTGGCACTGCTGTCCCTAGCTGATGCTGGCACAGGGCACCAGAGCCACTCCTGCCCTGTACTGCAGGAAGCAGCTGTGTGGAGACCCAGGCTTACCTGGGGACAATGACAGCGATGAGCAGGTCCAGCAGGGGATATTACAGTAGGGCAGGGAGCAAGCACTGGGAGGAGGAACCTGCACACTACTGCCACTGTATCTGGCTGACCCCTGCACTGCATGAATTTGTTCCCTGAAGCCCATGGTTGGAACAAGGCAGAGTAGCTCTGGGGCTCCCCCTGAACCTGGGTCAGACGGGGACAGCAGCAGCAGTGGCAGGTGGGCTCCCCCACTCATGCACTGCTCCCTGCATGGCTCCCTGGTGCCCCATTAGCCAGGGTTCCAGCCACTTCTAACCTCAGCTCCTCACAGTCTGAGGTGAGGTACACCACACTCTCCATTCGTAAATACTGGATCCCCCATGCATGTAGCCAGAATACAAAGAGTTTGAGTTACGCATCTTCAGGCATGGAACTCACCTTGAGACTAGTTTATAGATATTCTTCATGTACCCAGTCATATGACACATTGTTAGGGTGCATCTCATGCTAACACTGGTTAGAAAAGATTTGGTTTGGTGCCTATTTTGCCATTCCCTATTGAGTAGCACAGATCTGATTTAATTTAGTCATCTTACACAGTTAAAGGCTCAAGGTGAGTGGTAGGAATAGAAAGTTTGACTTCGATTATTAACAGCATCTGTCTACTTTACACTCCTCATGCTTGCCCCAGGAAGAAGGGGAGGGGAAATACATAACAAAGCAGTAGGCTTTGAATACACAGCTACAGCTGAGCAGCAAGGCTGAATGGAGACAATCAGCTGTTGCCCTTCAGGTTAACTACCTGCTGCAGGAGCCTAATTGCAAGAAATTGGTACTGTCAGTAATGACACAGCACTGAGCCGAAGATGTCCATATTGCTCGGAGGCCCTATTGCCCATGTCTCCTGACCCTATGGAGAGAATGAGGCACAGTTTATTAATGGTGCAGATGTCCACTGATTAAATTCTGTTTCCCAGCAGTAGGTTACATAGATATAGAAAGCACAAAGGAAGAAAAAATAAATGTGACAGGTGCAGCAGCTCTCAAGGAGTTTTAGGTTTAAGTTACTTTAAAAATAATGAGAAAAATGTGTATGTAAGAGATTAATACAGTTGTTTCTTGTACGCTGCTTCCTATTCCAGTCCTGCGTTATGTATCCCAAACATTTATACCCACTGAAAGTGTGTCACTGACTTTGAATACTGGATAGGATTTTATGTAAACCCATAGGCCAGATGCACAAGGCAGTACTGCCTACATATGGGGCGACCATATGTCCAAGACTGGCTGGGACAGACCCAGATTTTAGGGGTTAGTTCCAGCCAACTGGTGAAATTCAAAGTGAGTGTCTCAGGCATGGGGCAGGGAAGTGGAGTGGCAGGAGCTATGAACTAGGGAACCCTAGCAGACAGGGAAACTGCCCTAATAGGTTACTTGATTAGTGAAAGGGGATTTTTAACACCTGTGAAGAAAGCAATGGGTCATTAACAGGCCATTGAGACTCCTTAGCTGCCTGAATAGTAGTAACAGTACTGCCCTGCCCCAACCTTTGCCTGAGGCGGGAGGAGGAGGTAGGTATGTCCCAGGTTTCACTTTGTCCGCTATGGTCACCCTACCTTGGTAACATGCAGACACGCTAAATAAAATTTCACATTTCTTTCTTAAGGGCAGGCTACATTGGAAAGCACAGGGCAGGCTGCATTGATCCAAAAAAGAATCCCAAATGTTTAACAACAAACACCTTCCTGTTTTCTACCACTTAGGAAAGGAAGAGAACACTTCCGTCACTTCCTTAGAAGCTAGGAAGTGTTCTCAGAGAATCCATTGCAAACCAGGTCTCTCTCTTAAGCATAAGCAATTTCTATTTGCAACTGATGTTTCTGCAGTCACATAACTCCTGCCAAACATCCTGTACCTTTCATTCCTGCAGTCTTAGAGAGCCTAGCTTTGGAACAGGGTGTAGGGACATGCACATGCATCCCAGCACCAGCATCCTGTTATATTTGCACTTGAGGCACTCTGTCAGGATCTTACTGCAGTGCTACTAAGATGAATGGGTAATGCTGCATAAGGCCTTAGAAGGATAAATTGTTCTCTCCATTGCTGATTCTTATGATTTGTCCATAGATTAGAGCAGTGGCAAGAGCAAATTCATGTTTTTTTCTTTGAGCCGTAGGCTCCACACATTCAAGAGCTGTATATTTTTCATCGTCACAGAAGAACTTTACCAAAGCACGAACACTTTATTGTGCTTACCCAAATCATGCCACAAACGTTTTCACTTCCTATAAGCATCAGAATTATGCAAATTTAAATACTGATTCCCTGGTTTACCAAAACATAAATTGTTTGCCCTTCACAGCCCTAGTAGTAACTTAAAACTGACCATCACTAAACATTTTGTAGGTCATGGACAGGCACAATATAGTAAAACAGATTCTGCATCTGGTATCTTGGACACTAACACAAACTTAACTGCAACCCTGAGCGAGCTATGAGCTATTTAACCTTTGTGTCTGTGTTCATCTAGAGAATGAATTCTAGCCACAAAATTTAGTTCTGGCTGTTAAATTTCCTAGATTTCACCTCCAGAAGTATTAAAAATGTGGACAACGGGTTAACAATTTACAACCAGTCACCTAATGAGTAGTGCAGTTTTACCATTTCAATTAGGTGTCCCTTGTAAATATGTTCTAAGAATAAGATAGTGATGAAGTCAACAGGTTTCTACAGATATTCAAAAGAAATGACCGCTCAGCTGCTTGCTTCACACCAATGCTGGAGGGAGGGATGGAACCAGAAGTTCTCAGGGTATTTTTTTTTTTAATTATATCATGGCTCTCAACCTAGAGCATAAATCAGGCAGATAGAAAGAGAACAGAGGTAGAATGCAGGTTTGGAAGGGAGACTAACACTTAAAGCCGTGTGTAGACAAAATGAGAGGCATGTGTACATGACACTTTAAAGGGGGTTAAATGCTTTTGCACCAATTTAACGGTGTTCGTGTCTGCACATGTTGGTGGCGTCTGGTGCAGTAATTCCAGCCACTGTAGCAAATTCAGTAGTGCAATGCACCTTAAATGTCTTGGGGAGCAGCAAACTAAAACTCCTTCAAGGAAGCCCATGCAGACAGCCTGGCAGCAGCCTGGGAAGGCAGGCTCTGCCCAAGAAAAAGAAAAAGTGGTGAGCCTGATCTTTTTCTTTTTTCCCCTGGAGCCTGACTGCCCGAGCTCTGCGGGGGCCTGCGCAGCTTCTCTCTGTGGCTTTGGTGCCCCCTGGAACCACTCGAGCTGGGTGGCTATGGGTGGGTGCTGCCTGGGGTGGGGGACGGGTTGCCGCTACCATGGAGGGAAGCACCAGCCCTCCCTCCCCCCACAGCCCAGGGATCGCTCCACCCACTGGCAGCTCACCCTCTCCTTCCCTCCGCTGTAGAGGCAAGTAAGTTCGGGTGTGTGCACAACATGGGTGTTTAAAGGCACCTACATTGTAATGGTGTTTTTAAAACCCACTGCTTCAACTTAGGATTCCCGTTTCATCTACACATGCCCTAAGGCATTAAGAAGAGAAAAAGAAAGAAAGTGTTGGACTTCTGGAAACTGGAACATGAGTCAAATGAAAGATGAGCAATCAGTCAGGTTGTTGCCAAGAATAAGCTGCCTACATTCACTTCAGTTTCTTCCACACATAAAGGAGTATTAGCTATTGTGATAAAGCATGAACAAGCCTCAAAAGTAAAGTAGGATCACTTCTACAATATTCTTTGAGGCATAAGGAAGAGTCCTGCAATGCAATTTCATCTACACATAACCATAAGAGAAATACGTGATTTAACAGGGTTTAGCTAAGGATTCAGCTCCCTGAATTGTTAACTTGATAATTCCACTTCAGTTATTCATACACACATTCATCTCAGTGATTGATTTATTTGGGTTTATCACAATTCTGAGTTCTAATTTGTATTCTGAATTCAAACAAACCCAATGTGTCTTTAAACAAACGCATTATGAAAGCCATAAAGCAACCACTGCTCAAACCTTGTTAAACCACAGTTCTTGCACAACTTGGATACTAAACCCTAAATCAGCTCATATTCCTTGAAATTGCACCTAGATTTGTTTGAGGTTTACAAACATCAGAACATTTTTCAGGCTCTGTCAAACTTTTTATGTAGCTCTGAATGTTTGCTTCCTTATGAGAAGTGAACTCCAACCGGATTACAACAAGCAATTAAAACGAAGCTCAGGAGCATTTCTGATGTGAAAAAGTTTGTGTCTTTTACTCTGGGATCTCAAAGGGCTTTACAATGATTTATCAGTCAACCTCTGTATAGTGTACGTCTTTTGGGTCACAAGCAAGGTAAGGGACACAGCTTCAAAGTTGGAATTGACACCCTATGCAAAATGGGAAGAATGTGGAACATCTAGGTTCCCAGTATCCCTGGCAGGGTGCAGTATCAATCCCAACCCTCACACCACTACTGTACAAGTCTAGATCTAACAACAGTGATAGCCTCTAATAGGTGAGGACCAAGAGAGCAGGGTCTTTGTAGCTTGGCAGTTCTGGACTGACAAATGGCATAGCATTGACTAGCCATGATTGTTCCTAGAAATAATGCATCAGTTTCACTAACTCTGATCTCCCAATAACACAGCAGACATCTACAGCCACCAAGTAGATTCACGGCTGAAGAACCACAGGGTGGTTTGCAGGTAACAAATTTAGGTGTAAATGGCCTAAATTTGCCATTTTTAATGTGCCTTAACTAGTTAGGCTAATGTGCATTAAAGTGTCACTTGTAGGCGTACCTACAAAGTAGTATCAACTTAACTAAGCTCACATAAAGCAAAACCAGAATGAGAGACAGGGACAGAATCCAACAACTATTGGCTGTCTGGCCTGTTCCATACTACTCCTGCTTATGTTTTTGCTAGGCAGCTGAATCTTAACTTATAACCAAGTCCAAGATAATTAAGCACTATTTAAAGCAATTAAGTAAACAAATAAACAAACAAACAAGGAAAAGAAAGAGAAAAACATACAACCTTGTGTATTAACATTTGCTTAACCCACTTTACATTACATTATGTAATTGTAAAAAGAAAGCTTTCTTCCTCTTACACCTAACATTCTATTGTTCCGTAACAAATTTAAAGATACTAATTTAAAACAACAATAAAGGGCAATTACTGATTTTATTAAAAACATCTATCATGGCTTCACATAATGGTATTATGCCAGGGCTGGGAACAGAATGTACATTATTAAGCATTTTGATGATTACATTAAAGAGCATGATTAAACATAGTAATGAAAGTGGGACTATGAAGCAGGTAGACCTGTAGGTTTCTAGCAAACAAAGGGAAAGCTCATTTCTTTGCCACATTCTTAATCTTTACAACTTCTCCGTGGGTATATTATTATGATTTGGGAGTAGGTTAGTCCGTTTCCTTCAAGAAGATTATATGGAAAAGATTTTGTTGACTTAATCTGGGAAGGGAAAAAAATCAAGGAGAAAAACACTGTTCTGGTACATAAACTTTTCCCCTTTTATAGCTGCAGCTTCATTCTGTGTTGTCATGCAACCTACAAGGACAAAACACTTGTTTTGCCATAAAACAAATAAAAATAATCAGATTTTCCCAACCATTAAGAAGTGCCACTATTTTTGTTATTTCCTTGGTTTCATTAAAATCCTTTTTAATACAGGATTGTAAAGTTATGGGACTGGCTTTTGATCTCACTTAAACAGATCTTAAACCAAAGCAACTTCATTCATCTGAATAGATTTCTCTAGATTTTCAATAGTGTAAATTGAGAGGAGAAACAATTTGCTTTGTCTCATTTTAGTTTATTAGCTTTCTTTTCTATTTCCATCATATTCTGCTTGGAAGACTTAAGTTTGGCAGGGGAAGAGTTAAAGAGGAATTTACATTTGGTTTTACTACTAAGGGCATCACTGGGTCCAATCCAGGACTCTTCATTTAAGCAAAATTACACTGAAGACCATGGACTTTGGCTTCAGTGTTTGCCAAAACATAATGGACTAATACAGTTTCATTTCTCAAGCCAAGTTCTATGGAAACATTACACAAAACTCAAGTAATAAACACAAAGCAAAAGTAATAAAAAGAAAAAAAATGGCCTACATTTTTCAGACTAGCTTTTATATATTTAGGGGTCTACCTAAATTGTAGGGGGATGTACCAATTTTCATAGGTTAAGCATGACATAAAGTTTTTGTTTTGTGTCATTTTGTGATTAGCAGAGAAGCCCTACCCCTCAGCATTGTTGAAGAAGCTCATGGGGCGGGGGGGCACTACCTTGATTTATGGCTGGCCTTTGCACATCCCTGTGCCTCAGCACTGATTAGTAAAGAGCCCCCTGAGGGGAAGGAGGGACAAGGAGGCAGAAGCCATCTTGCCTGCTGCCATATGTGCCACCCCACCAGCATTTTTCCTGGCAGCAATAACTGTTGGCTTCCACTGGGGAGCCAGCATTTTAATTTTATTAATGTTTCTTATCTTATTGATTTTGCAGGCAGTCCCAGATTTTGTAGTTTCATGAAATCTGTGAAACTACAAATTAAGCAGGTCCCTAAACATAATCAGGGCCCTTCTACATATTCAGATTAAAGGTGGAGAGAAACCAGCTACAGAGCTGTTATACATGTTCAAGCACTAACTTTATAGCTGGTTGGTTCTTTTATAGATGGATTGGACAATCATTTTTATCGTATGATAACTAGTTTGCACATGTGGCTTGTCTAAATTACTGCATGATAAAGCAGTTAATTGTGTGATAATTACTTTGCACTTGTAGCAATCTTGCTTGCACATCTGGCTGGTCTAAATTTATTGTGTGATTAACCACTTAATTGTATTATATATAATGTGTATCAGGGGGCTTACATGCATGTGTTATCCTGTGGGGCCAGGCCAACTCTCAGGATCTCAAAACTGCGCTGTTAGATGGGAGGGTGTGACACAATTGCACATATACACGCACAAAAGTCAATTAGGTGCATACACCCCCAGCACCAACTCAGGCACACACACATCCAGAATTACTAGCCTAGACACATGCACACCTATCACCAATTCAGGAACATACACACTGAAAATTAGACAAAAATCAATTGTCAATACCCACACACAGATCACTAATTCGTATCCCACGCATACAATGATAGATAGATATAGATACAGATCTATATTTGCTACTTCACGCCCACACACACCACCCAACTACATGTACACACAAGTGAGTTCCTGACTCGGGTGACATGGTGTGTATGTGTATGCTTGGGGTACCTATGTTTGGGGTGCTTGGTAATTAAGAGCAAATGGCAGAAATCAGGAGAAAAGGCAGTGGGGGTGAGGCAATACCAAAGAAACAGGGGGTTGCAGGCAGAGAGGAGCTCAGGACAGCTGGAGCCATAGGAGCATGTAACAGGTGTTGGAGGTGACGGTGAGCCAGAATCAGGAGAGGGAGAAATGAGATAGAAGTTAGAGGGGCAAGGAGCAGAGACTGGAGCAGGGCTGGAACTGTAGTAAAGCAAAACCCAACTCAGGGGTCCAAACAACATTTTTATTAAATGAACACTGTGTTTTACAGCTTGGTTCCTACACACACTCACACAAGCAGTCCCACACACACTCACACAATGGTAGCAGAAGAAAGAGACTCAGTGGAAGGGATGGAGTCCAGGTAGAAATGAGAAATAGAGTCCAAGTCCTTGGCTGAAGAGAGGGTGGGGGTGATAGCTACCAATCCAGGCTGGGAAGTGTTCTCAATGTCCAGTTGGGGCATTTCTCCAGCAGGTGTTGTCCAGAGAGGGTTACCAGAAGGACCTCTGGGTTGATAGGCAGCATGACATGGGGCAGGTCTGGTCCAGGTGAAAATGGTGTCCCAAGGAGTCGGTCTTCACTACCCTTTTTTATGGGGCAGACTACCTATGATCTCCTCTGGGGATGGCCTGTCTGGGCAAGGTCAGCCCTGTTCCAGAGGGCACCAAATGTTCATACCGAGCATGTGCAGCTTGGCACAATGGCGAGTTGCCTCATCTTTTGTTTACTGAATGCTAAGGGTGGTTCCAATGGCTGGGTTGTTGGTGTAGGTATTGGTTTTGATGGTTGGGTGATTTAGTAGGGGGTCCTGCTATCACTTTGTTTCACTCATCCATTCACTCTTTTGTTTTGGGCGTTCAAGGAAACCAATTTACATGGGAGGGGTAGGTATGGGTGAGAGAGTGCTTATGCTAAGCAAGGCCTAGCATTAGAAACAATGCACTAAAACTCCCAGAATGCCTGAAGGAGGTTGAGGAGTTAGCGACTGACATTCTGGTAATCACTTTCTGACCCTTAGATGAAAATGCTGACCTTCTGACCTTTGAACAATGATAAAAATACCAGGCAAGCCACTTATATTGTTAAGAATAGGAAACCGCATGGCTAAACCGCAATGCCGAAAAAACAACCGCATATTATGTCAGCCTTGACATTTTAACCCTGCAAAAACCAGCAAAACATATAGATGAATAACGTATTTAGGTTATAGAAAAGTAACATAAAAAATATAAAGGTCATTAAGAATTAGCATAAGAAATATAAAGGTCATTAAGAATTAGCATAAGAAGCGTAAAATTTACAATACAAAGTGTATCACCTGATATTATAATATCGATAAGTTAACTAAATAACCAATAGAAGTAAGAATTAGAAATGCATATGTGTAAGTGTTATCATATATAACTAATAGTAAAGTTATGTTAGATGCCTCACTTCCACCATGGGGACAGTTTTGTATCTTTTGCCTAAAAAAAGATAAGGGACTCCTTTTAAATGAGCTGTTGACCAGTTCTGAGACTACTGAATCAGGCAGCCGCACCTAGCCTCCGGGTTAGAGAGCAAGGGCTTGATTTGGGAACCTCGTGAACCAACAGACCTCCTTTAGTTTATGACTTTGTGAAACAATAAAAGTTTTAAATTGAACATCCAGGTCTGAGCCTGTGCTTAATTCAGTCCTTATATAATTCGGCATCGAACTCACACAATATGAGTCATAGTTGCAATATATTGTATAGGGCAGGGGACACAAAGTGGAGGCTTGACATACAAAATGGAAACTCGACATCAGTTTACAGATACAGTATTAATATGAAACAATAAATATCAATGCAAAAATGATAGGAATACAGTATAAAACAGTAAAAATCAATACAAACAGAACAGAACACTATTTCAATATAAAAAGGGCCTTATTACAATAACAGCATACAAGAACTTAGCTTAGCTTACCTAGTACTACTTGTAATCACTTATAACAGATAGAGAAGGCAGAGAGAAAGTCAGAAGGGGAGGGAATATATTTCAAAACTGAAAAAAAGAAAAACTGGGTGTTTTGCTACACATGGACTATCAGGTTGTTGGGTTTATATCTGGATAGTTGCATGTAAAATTGTTAAATCTGCAGATAATTGCAAATATGTACACAGATTAGGTGGTTTAATGAAACTTCCCATTTGGGGAGATCTGGTTTTATATTCATATGTTTTTAATTTTCTTGAAAATAGGGTGTGTTAGAAATAGGGTAAGGTTCTGTTTTGAATCTGATTTTCATCTCTATTACATCCATTTGAAGAAGCTGATGACAATGACAATAGTCATCTGGCATACATATATTTTCAGCTAACAAATGCATACCAGTCTGGCCTGCAAAGAAAGAAGACAAGTTTGCATTGTGAAAGTGATCAATTGAGCAACTTTTTACAAGAATAGGAAACTCATCATATGAATTACTTACATGGGTCTTTTAATACCAATACAAAGAGTTTTGAAGAAGAAAATATCTCCCTTCCTATTTTTGGCAGGCATTGATAGATATTAACCCTTTAAGGATGAGCTTATGTTGTGCTTGGCAAAACAGTGGAGCACTGCATTTTATTGGATGGTTATGGATGGCTTCATTATGAAGATACAAATTTTAATGACTACGGATTTCAATATGACGTAGACGTCCCCTGTGGCAAGCACAAGGCACGTAGAGTTTTACTCTCAACAGAATCTACACATACACTATCATTTAGCCCACTGCTTGCCCTGTTCCTGGGGTTTGGCTATGTTCTTAATATTAACAAAGATGTAAACCTCGGCATAAGCTTAATCCTAGGCTTGGCTGCTCCCAGAATTTCCCTACAGAGATGTGTCTGTCTTTGAGCCACTCCCAGGGTCCTCCTTTCTTGGGTTAAAGCCACACTTGCCACAGTGAATTAGAAAAACTCTGGCAGCTTTTCAACAGCTGCTAACAGGGCAGGACAACAGGAGAGCCCCACCAACCACTGAAATACGCCTTGAGTTAGGTACGCCTGATGTTGAGGTAGAGGATATATGAGCTGTTACCACCGTGGTAAACTGGCTCTAAACACCACCTTAGGTCAGCATATCTATTCGGTTTGAATGCACAGTCCCCGACAGCAATAGGCACTTTTACCTCCTAACTGATAATGGCACAGGACTGTCCAAACATCTGGGAGCATACACATTTGAAAACTTTAGGGCAGTTAGCTCTGTGCCTTAGACAAGGTCAAATGTATCCAACCCCACTTGCCTACTGGACCACTTCCCTTCACAGAGAGGTCAAGAGTTGAAAAAGTCAGCTTCTTCCAAATGTGCCACAGCTGTTAAATGGAGATTATACCAGGGAAAGGAATGGCGACTATCAGGACAAGACTAATAGTTCTTTAGACAGAAGGGAAAGCAAAGCAAAAAACAGAACAAGAGAAAAGAATTACTGAATGACCCAGAACGAAAATGCTGGGAGAGTGTTATTGTAACAGAGTCAGCACTTCTCTAAGACCACTTACATCCTGCTGTGCTCTTAGTGCTACATTTATTTGTACAAGAAGTCAACAGAATACAGTTAAGTGTCTGAAAGCACATACACAATATAGAACTAGGTCAGCTTGTAGATCTGCCAACTCCAGTGTATGCATGTAGGCCCAGATATGAACATGCTGATAAGCACCCAGAATGCCACCTTTGAAACAAGTAGTTATTGTATGCTTTGCATCTCTGAAAGGGCCACCCTTTACCAAGCTAATAATAAAATCAGAGTCAGAGATATTATTTCAATCAAATTCCACCCTTTACCTTGCTAACACTTGTAGGCCATTTTTAGTTACCTGGAATGGCTTTACCACAGAGTATTGCTGCAAGGTGCTTGTTAATTCACCTCCTTTTATGTTCCCAATGATGTTTTACAGCTTCTTTTATCCAAGGGTCTCAAAGTAAACAAAACTAAAACACATTAAGCAAATAAGCTGCCCAAAATCCCTCTGACATTGGTAAGCACTACCTGATATGCATTTTAGAAAAGGGTAAACTGAGTCCTGAATACAGTGAGGAAAAAGAGGTTGGGAGTCAGGAATTCTGATTCCTCATTCACCTTACTGTAACTACTACCATGGAGATAACACTGTTATATACTTATCCATCACACCAATAAGGATACCACAAAAGAACTTTAAAAAATCCCCCAAAACACCGCCTTTATAAGAGAAAACATGAATTTACCTTCTGATCAGCTGTGTCAAGACCATTAGAAAAGCACATCTTCCAGCACTGCTAGCAGTCTTAATGTAATTTGAATGCATGGGCCATAGGATCAGGATTACAACAGCCTTACTAAAATCCTTTACTATTTTGCTTAATTCTAAGTCTTTGTTTTAACCCAAGGAAATTTTGTTCCAAAACCAGAGGCTTTTTTTCTATGCAACCAGATTAATTGACTGCTCAGCAAACGGCTCGATTCTAAATGATCCTAAATTGCCATTAATACCTGTAATCTTTCCACCGTCACGTGGCATCAGTGTATTATCAAAGTTTCTATTATCAGGGCATGCTCTGGGTTTATTCACTATGTAATGTTCAACGTAGCAGGAGGCACGAATTTGTGCATGACTCATGTCAATTGTGTCAGGAAGGCTGAAAATTCCATGAAATCTTCACTAGTTTGACTGTAAAGTTGATTTCATCACAGACAATGTAACAGGAATTCTGCCAGCTTCACCAAGTCAAAGGATGCTGCTCTTTTTTTTTTTTTTTTTTTTTTTTTAAGGTACAGGATTATTCTAAAACTTTTTTTTTTGCTTGATCTCAGCTCATTCTCTTAGCCTAGAGAGCTCTAAATATTTATTAGTTCTTAAAACCCTTATCACTTTTTACCCTTTCTACCATCTGCTGTGGCAGTCACCAGATGTCGTCTACTGCTCATCTGCCTGGCAAAACAGACAACAAGCAGGTATTTATGGTTTAGTAAAGGTGTAAAATACATTCTACCTGATGGCCACAAAAGTGGCACTAACATGTAGGTGACCTATACTCTCTATGTCATAGCATAGTCAAAGGATGTATGTGATTTTTCAGGAAGGGGAACACTGCCATCTGCCCTCCCCACCACATCTTCGTAGGGTGCTACTGCTTGGTCTGCAACTGCTTATTTGTCAGAATTACCCCTGCTTAATTTCATATCTAACCTTCTCTGAAGGACATCCCTCTATCTACCATCTGTGGATGCAATGGGTAGCAGTAGAGCTCTGACACCAGACCTATAATAAACCTTCCCAGCTCCAAGCCATGGGTCTACATATCCTCAGTGGCAGAGTAGACAGAAGATGATTTTAGACTCTCAAGGCTGTGAAGGCAGATGAAGGCTACAGCAGAACAAAATCTCCAATTTTCTTGGCCTTTTTCCCATTGGATTAAGGTCCCATTCTGTCAAAATGCATTCTGTGGTAGCTGATGCGCAGCTGCTTCTCCACAATAAAATAAATCTCATACAGGCGTCTTCCACAGCTCTTCTACCACATTTTTCAAGCCCTCTGGAGACCAGCTAGTTAGTGGTGATGGGAGCAGGACTGCGAGGTCTAGAAGCTCCACAACATGAAGTGGCATGAAGGCTGAAGTTACAAGAAGGTAGTCTAGCACTTGGACAAGGCAGGACAAGCACTTGCAATCTGACAGCTGTAACTGCAGCTAAGCAGCCAGCTCTCTTCAGGATCCACTCTGCTCCCCCAACATAGGGAAGGGGCTAGAAAAGGTGCCTAAACATAGCCTGTAGGGCTGTGAGAAATTTTGCCAGCTGTTTCATTTTGATGCTGTTTCGATGCATTTAAAGCTTGAAACAGCGAAACTGAAATGAAACAAATGGCTTCAAAACAGCCTTGGAACAAAACTAGGGTAGTTGAAATGTTTTGGAAGTTTCTAAATGTTTTGAGGTAGCCAGCCAGGTAGTGGAAGTCAGGGGAGAACCAGGGCTGTGATCGGGCTGGGGAAGGGAACTCAGCCCGGCTCAGTTCCCCTCCCCAGCACTGCGTTCTCCAGCTCAGAGTTCCCCAGCCCAATTGCAGTGCTGGGGAGGGGAACTGAGCCGGGCTGAGTTCGCCAGCCCTATTGAAACAGCATCAGAACAGTGAACCCATTTCAACAAAACGCTGAAATGTCAAAACAGATGTCAAAGCGGAACACTGCTGTTTCGCATAGCCCTAAGAACCTTTCTACCTTCTTTCTGACTAAATAACTGCATCCAGTGGGATCACCTTTACTGCAGTCAAAATCAGTGAAGACATGCAATCAGTTTCGGGGTCTGAACCATCAGGACTCTCAGGGACAATCCTAACTGTGAACACCCAAAGTGCTGCATCGCAATTGTAGCTTAAGTGACTCAGGTAACACAAAATCTATGTTGCTGCACTGAGCAAGACCAGGTGAGTGGGAGCTGGGTAGCTCAAAGAACATGCAGGAAGCTGTACCTTCTTCTGGACAGGTAAATATGAAGGAGTTTCATGGAGTTTGTTTTGCCATCAAGAATGAACTCATAAATCAACTCACTGACTTCCCTATTGGAATTAATGAATGCCTCATGACCAGGGATTTGGGTTTTCTGTTTCCCACAGAAAAAAAAAACGCAGAGGAAACTGTGGATTGTACTTTTACCCAAAGCAAATAGGGATTTCTCATTTTACCGGATTTTTCATTTTCCTCATTTTACCAGGCACGTGGCCCCAGGCAGCCTGAAGAACAGCTCCCGCAGGTAAGGGGAGGGGGTACTGAAGCCCCCATTGGGAGGGAAGCAGTTGGGCAGGGCTGAGGCTGGGGCTGCTAGCCAGCTGGGCAGTGCCTGGGGCTTAGGGCCCCGGTAGAGAGTATAGTGTTGCCAACTCTGACTAAAGCTAGGGACACCTTTTTTCCAACATAACATAATGTCATTAATTGTACTGTTCAACCCGTTCACTGCTTTCAAAAGTCACCGGGAGATCAATGTCAATTCCAGTAGACTCCTTGCCAATCTTGGAGGGTTGGCAATCTTAAGTGAGTAGGATGGGGCAGCGGGCAGCTCATTGGGAGGTGGGGCTGGCTTCCTGCTGCTGCGCACTCTCGGGAGGGGAGGGGACCCACACCCCCAGATCTGTGCATGGGGCGGGGTGGGCTGCCTGCTGTAGGCTCGGACAGCCAGGGGGCACCTCCCTACTGCAGTGCACACTCCTGTGGGGCAAGGGGAAGCAGTGCCCCTGAGATCTATGTGTAGGGCATGGGCTGTGTGCTGCCCGCTTCAGCCTCGGGCTCCCTGCCCTGCTGTCTTCTCCAAGGCCTCTGCAGCCCAACGTGTGTGACCCTGGCTGCAGGGAACAGTGGAGCTACAGAAGAACCTGCCTGCTGCTGTGAGATCCATGCTGCCCGCGTTCCCTGTTTGCAACCCCATGCTGCTGCCCCTAGTGCAGCTGCACAGGCAAGGAACACCTTGCCAGGGCAGAGTGGAGCTTGCAGTGACAGGAAGCTTCCTGTGTGCCTCCACTGTTCTTTGCAGCACTGGGTCGCATACACGGGGCTGGGGAGGCCCTGGGAGAGGGGAGCAGGGCAGGAGCCTACAGTGGGCAATGCGTAGCCCCTGCCTAAAGCACAAATGTGGGGACATGGGTCCTCCCAGGATTGCGCACCATGGTGGGGAGCAGCCCCCCAGCCTGCAGCAGGCAAGCGGCAGGGGAGAGAGTGAGGGGCAGGAGCAGGGCTGGAGGTTCGTGGGGGAGGAGACTGAGGGGCACCAGCAGGGCTAGGGGGTTTTGGAAAGGGAGTGAGGGGCATCAGCAGCACTGGGGAGCTGTGGGGGCAGGGGAAGTGAGGGGTACCAGCAGTACGGGGGGGTGGGGCTTTCATTTTAATTATGGATTTGGGGGGGGTTATTTAAAGATTCATAGATCACAGCTGCTCAGTTTATCTGTGAAAATAGGAAGAGATTCCGCACTGAAGGCTTTCTTAAAATCCAAGTAGATGACATCTGCCCCAGCATGGGGCATCCTCCTTCCCCATAGCTCCACCCTTACCTCCAAGATGTTTCAGGAGCCACTCAGCCCAATGTTTTCTCCTTGGCTGCCAGCTACAGACTGCTGGCCCAGCCTAGCACTCTGAGCCCTAAAATGGCCACCCTAATCAGGCACCTAGTGGCTACCTGCTTCCAACCCTTAAAGTGGCAGGCACCCAAAGGTTCCCTGACACAAACATTAATGTCCTCTCACAAGCAAATACCATGAACATCAAGGCAACAGTCATCCAATATCAACTTTGCTGGCCTGGCTGTATCATCTGCTTGTTCATCTCCAGACTCCCAGCTTTATTCTCCTAGTTCAGTGAAGATGTACATTAAAGAGGAGGTCAAAAAAAGCACTTCAAGGAAGTCCTCCAGGCCAACTTGAAAGAAATGCAACATCAACATCCCCATGGGAGACTATCACTTAGGACCGCCCCAAATGAAGAAAGAGTCTGCTGCAAGGATCTCAGTACTTTGAAACCTTATGATGACAACAGGAGACAGAAAAGCAGGAGTGGTAGAAATAGTGTGCCTCGAGCCAATTCAAGAGTCCAGAGCTACCCAGTCCACATGGAAACATGTGTCTAGGTTACAGCAGAGCCTGTTAATCCTGACCTGGCCTTGTTAGCAATCGTTGGACCCACAGATGAGACAATCATGAATCAACCTTGACTATGCGGGATTGTCAAAGAAGACTAACAAATACGGTCCACAGCACTAAACATTACATTTATGCCATACCACTGAAATGCGGCATCTGCTGTGCAGATGAATGGAAGCCAGACTGTCTACAATCCATCTCAGGGAAGGGAACTTAACCACAGGGAAAACCTCTATAAGTTTAGGGTAAATTAAAATGTGTTCTTGGAAGCTCTGGATCTATACACAGCAGACAGGAGCTCAGCTTTTTAAGTTCCTGTACAAATTACTTAAATAGAAAATTGCAAGATAATTAATTTATACACTTTGGAATGACCTACTGGCTATTGAATGTTTGGTGCTAATGAGTACAGGAATTTTCAACCTAATGCATGACCTGCGGAGTCCTCCCAAGAATGAATAGTGACAGAATAGCCAGGTAGAATAGAAATAGTCAGCCTCATTTACAGACACACAAAATTAACTAAGCAGATTCACAGCCCTGTTCCACTTCCTTTACACTAAATGGATGGAACAAAGAGAACGCCCCTTTTTTCCCTAGCCAGAGATTCACCCCTCTCTCTGCTCCCCAAACCAGTGAACAATAAGCCAGGTACTATGCTGGAGATGGAGGTAGGTAAAATACAATCTACTCAAGTTATATCTTTTTGGCACAAGGTCTCTTGAGGACAACTAGATTACACTGGGACCAGCACTAGGGAGAAGCTGTGATTAAGAAAAAGCCATAACTAGTTTTGTGATATACACTGCCTGAGGCAAGGGGATTTTAGCCACAGAAGGCAACCCAGGCCATGATGGTTACTGCAACAACTAATATATTACCATGCAACTGCTGAACAGCCCAAGAGCTATTCATGCCCTGTAAACTATGGTAATGCTCATTTGACCATATCAAGAGCTTTATATCCTCTATAATTTTCTAGCTGAAGAAAGCCTCTTGCACACTGCTATTTCTTGCTGCACAGAAAAAAATTCAAAGCTGAAGGAAAGCAGTGTTTTGCTTTCATCAACTATGGCTGTGCTTGTGTTGTGCCATAGCTTTAGCAGCGAGGCTACAAGGAAGTAGATAAGCATCCATGTGCAAAAACAGCTATTGTTTTTAAGAGAATTAGACAGCTGAGCTCATTTCCACCCCACTAAGACCAGTCTATAAGACACGGGTGCCAAGGAAAAACAAGAGATTAGTTTTCCCTTCATCCGCTTAAGTGATGCTCTGGGCACCAAGTCCAGATCATGACACTTTTCAGAGATACTGTAAAGCATATGCAGAGAACGAATCCAGGCACTGGCTTTCATTTACTCAGCTCTTATATATGTGTGGGAAAAAGCTGTTCAGTTCTGAAAAATTGTCTGATGACATATTAACATGCTACTGCAATGGGACCATTCCCCCACAACCGTGAAATAACTGACTTGCAGTTGAAGCAGCCCCTTCTAGAAGCCTTCCGGTTCGTCACATTTATTATGCTTTAAAATATCAGTGTATTAATATAATAAGCACTCTGGTTCCTTGTTCCTCAGTCTGCTCTCAATTGTTCATCTAGGGGAAAAAAGGCTGAGGGTCAATTTGATGGCTAGTTGCTGTTCAACTGTTAATGATCTCCCTCTGTTCAGAGCAGTGACTGATGGAGAAGTGCTGCACATAAAGCTTAGCTTTTACTAGTAAAGCAATAGCTGGAGCGTTGCTATTAAAATTAAAATTCCACTAGAGGTGCTTCATCACTTGTACCATGGTTGGTTACTATTTATTTCAAGCAGTAGCATAAGGGGTCTCTACTACTGGAAGTTTCAGAGGCTGGGAAAGTCAACTCAGCTCTTTCTTCTTTTGAGACATAAAGCATCTCTCTCTCTCTACCCCCTCCCATTCCCCTCCACACAGTGTTAAGAGAACATTAAGGTTGCAGTCAAGTACTTAGACTCAAAATGCTCGTATAACACTCATTCAGCCCCCCCTTGTGAGTATTCATTATGATACAGTCTTTAATTATGCGGTCAAATTTTATTTTCCATAGAACCCTGCAGTACACAGAACGGATCTTCTCTCGGGAAGAATCAGGGTTGTGCTGTGAAGGAAGCTGCTGCTTCAGCCAAGTGGCTGACAGCAGCAAGCAACTCTCTTTATATATGCGGACCAGTACTAGAAAGGGTTAACACGCACATTTTTAGATTTTTGCTGACACCAAAGGAATGACAAAACTCGAGCCTTGGCTTCCCTTTTAGGCACTGGAAGAGAGTTTCTTCCAGGGATTCTTCCATTCTCTTCTCCTTAACCCAAGCACAACAGCTTCAGCCCCATCAGTTTTAGTTCCCCATTCCCAGCTCCTCATCTCATTCCCATGCTCCTCCATCTATGTAGTCACTCATCTACACCCCTCAGGCTTTTCACTGCAGTCTTCACCTTCTTGTCTCCCTGCTCACTTTTGGCCTCCTTGCCCGGCCAGTCCTCTCACTTCCCTTCTCTCCCACCAATCTTTTTGTTCCTCATCAAGTTTTCTCCTATTCCCTGTCAGCACCCTCTCACACTAGTTCTCTGTCCCAGTCACCTTGCCCAAGCAGTATTCATCTCTATCTCCCCTCACCTGCTTTCTGCCTCCTTGGCTTCTGGTCTCATTGTTCAACCAGTCCCATCTCCATTCCCTTCAAAGTGCAGCCTCAGTTTCCTCCTCTCGGTCTGCCAACATTCAGTCCCACTGTCATGCCCCCTTCCCCATCTAGTACTAGTCCACTGCTCACTCTCCACCTTGCTGATTTCTTCCTGGTCCTCTTCCTGCTTTTAAATCCAAAAATCCTCTCCTTCCTACTGGGAGATTCCTAGCAGCACAGACTCCATGACTCTCAGTTCAAATGCTTGGGCCTGAAGCAACAAATGGAGAGAATATCTTGCTCAGCCTTGGGTTAGAGAATTCCCAGTGCAGAGAGAATCCATAGGGAATTTAAGCTCCTCATGGCTAACAAGTCTCTACTGAATGTGTATGAATGGTGACTTTTTCAAAGCATATAAATTGGCCTAATTTAGGTGCATTTTCAAAAAGCACATCCATGTCAGAAAGCTGATTCCCAGTCAGACTTAAAGGACTTGTCCCAATGCATAAAGATGTTTGACAGAATTGTCTAAAAAAGGACAGAAGATATTTTCCCCCCCAGTCTTATGGGAAATATCCACACCCTTATAGGATGTCCAGCTTCATTTTATTTTCAAGTGAGGATTTATGTTCAGTGAGCTGATGTTCAGTGTAATTTGAATGTCTCATGAGACACACAGCTACCATTGCCTAGTACTACTGTTACCACCACCATCAACTAAAGCAAAATTAGCTTCTCTGTAATTTGCTGTCTTTAGTATGTTTATTGTGGGTAAGGCAGAGGACTTGAACTCAGATTATTTGAGTTTAGTTCTGTGTGACACTGGTCAAATCATTTAAGGTGCATCTCAGCCTTCTACCTTTATAATGGAGGCAGTAGCATCTTTATTCTCTTCTGCTTTGTGTCGTCTATTTTTACCATAGGATCCTGCAGTGCAGATCATCTCTGACAAGGCTTATGTGCAGCGCCTAATGGAGTGGTGTTCCAGTACTGGTTAATACAGTGGCACGCTATTGTAAAACTAGCAGCAGTACAAAATACAGGATTAAAGAGCATTAACAAGCACTGCAGAAACTATGACTACAAAGCATTACAGAACCCAAGTGCTACTGCATTTCAGAGCAGAGATATGAAAAACTGTGTAAGGGAAGCTTGCATAACTGCCCATGCAATTACTTGCTCTAATGGATGCTACTAGCCCTTTACTTTCATACCTCATATTCACACATACAGAATTTAAAAGAACAGGTACTGGCTGGGTCTAAGTACTCAGCTAGAATTTAGGATACAAAGCAAGAGAGGAAAAGAGCTCTTCTTTTGTGAAATTTAGAGGGTATAGCTTCCTGTTCCCTCTGCCTATTTTTCCTCAAAGCAGACAGCAACAGCTGTATGAAATAGTACAAGACTATCTAATAAAATCTTAACAGCTTTGGGAAAAATTAGAACTAGTATACTTAGCAACAACAACAACAAAAAATGCCTGTGTGAGCAGTTTATTGATTTGTATATTTGACTCTCTTTGGGATTACTGTTCAATTACTTTTAACCTCTGAGATGAAAGCAGCCAAGTGTAACATCAAAAGCAAATAAAAAGTCACATGTTTCATTTTTTCTTTCAAATCTGCTTAATATCTATTACAAATCCGATTTTCAAGAGAGCTGTGTGAGAGCAAGCAACAGCAGAGAGTAATCTCCATCAGCCATAATGCTCATCTACATCTTTCCTACTCTACTGGCAGAAGTTAACATCTTCCCTACAACGTGTGTGTGTGTGTGTGTGTGTGTGTGTGTGTGTGTGTATATATATATATATATATATATGTATGTATGTATGTAGAGAGAGAGAGAGAGAGAGAGAGAGAGGAAATCCAGCGGTCAAAAAAATCTGCAAAGAAAAAAAGCAGGGCAGCATACAAGGCAGCAGCATGCACCAACCAAAACCAGAGCCTGGCCAGCTGGATTCATGCTCCGGCTGCTGGCAGGCTTCGAGGTGCAGGAACATGGCAACTGCAGCTTCCCCAGCCCCCAGGACCTCAGGTAAGGCTGTGGAGGCCATCAAAGTTGCTGGCCCCAGCCTCCCCTATACCATCCGGGGTAACCTGCCATGCATCACAGTATGCGTGGTGCAGACATTTCCTGGGGACAAGTAGCAGTGGCACAAGGTGTGCTGCTACTTCTTGTCACTGGGGAAACAAACATCTGCACTCATATGGATGCGGCCCATGTAAGCAGGTATTTTGTGCGTGTGCAGTGTAGATGTTCATTAAAACAGTTCTCAGCATTGTGGCCTACAATTGCTATATTTGGGTTAATTGTTCTTAATAATTTATTCTGCAATTCAGAATATGCATTGGAGTTTATTACGTCGCATTAATATCACGTGTACAGTACACATGCCCAGTGAGTAGGAAACCAGCACTACAGGGCTACAGTTAGATAGGCAGCCAGGCGAGGGTCAACTTTAGGGCCACAAACAATCAGGGAAAAACACAAGGGGTTCAAGTGCAGCAGAGGAGAGTACAATGACTGCAGCTCAGGGCTTAAGTTACAATACTGGAGGGCAAGCTGAGTACCAGGCCAATTAGAAGGCTACCCGTGACCAAGGAGAAGGCCAACCTAAAAGCCAGGCCCTTCAACCAGAGAGCTCAATCTGGCCCTGACTCCCACTGTAGGCAGAACTCCTCTTGCCCTGGGCTGTAACAGAGAGGAACCAAGGCAACACAAGCAACCAGAGAAGTTGCAAGAGCCAGCAGCTACAGCCCCAGAGGGGGTTTATGAAGGCATGGTAGCTGGCACAGTGGACCAAAGGATCTGGTGAGGCTGACAGAGGTGGTAAGAAGACCGCAGAGGTGCCTGAGGAGCATTCAGCAAAAGCCCAGGAAGGGTGGGGGATGCCTGGGGTGCTGGAACAGAGGGACAGCAGCTTCACCTGAGTTGGGGACCTGCAGGGGGCTGGGACAAATGTGAAACAGGAGGGCTGAGGCCAAGAGAGCTGGGCCAGAACAAGTGGAGCATGGCTAAATGCCTGCAGCTAGAAAAACAGTAGACTAAAGCCAAGAGGTCTGAAGGCAAATGTGAACAGAATAACACCCGTGAGACACTGGCGTGGCTTTAGGGGAGGACAGAAGCCATGATTTCAGCCCTTAGGGCAATTCAGACCAAAGGAGTCTGAACCACATAGAAGGAGCTGGTGTATGAAGGGGTCAGTGCCTTGCAGAGCTGACTGAGGCTGGAAGCGTTTGAAGCCCTGGGCCAAGTGGCCCAAGTTGGGCCTGAGTAGGAGTAGAGCTAGAAAGAGCACCCAGAGCTCATCAGCCCCTGAGGGCAGCCTCCCCTCTTTATTTATACTAACAAAATATGGCAGGCAAGGCAGTGGGGTGAGACCCTGAGAAGCTGGAATGAGAGCAGAGCAAGATTAAGATGACCCCCAGGTGGCATCATGGCTGCTCTTTGAGGCCTGTCTTGCTACAATGCTGCCATATAGAAGGCAGAGGTTTTATCACTTTTAGTGACCAGGAAATGACAAACTACTGTCACAGAATTAAAGAAAATATAGTTAAAAAGAAAGGAGACATGCATTGCTATTTATAAAAGCATGATGTAGTGCACAGATTGTATACCCTATCTAACTCTTGGATGTGATTGACATACTACCTCTCATAGTTTCATAGTTTCTAGGGTCGGAAAGGACCTGAGCAGATCATCTAGTCCCACCCCCTGCCATGGCAGGAAAGAATAATGGGGTGAAATGACCCCAGCAAGGTGTTCCTCTAAACTCCTCTTAAAAACCCCCAGGGTAGGAGCCTGCATCACTTCTCTTGGAAGCTGGTTCCAGACCCTAGCCGCCCTGACCGTGAAGTAGCGTCTCCTGATACCCAACCTAAACCTACCCTCTGCCAGCTTGTGACCGTTATTCCTGGTCACTCCTGGCGGTGCTTGGGGGAACAGTGACTCCCCCCTGACTAGTTTATAACAGGCCACAAGATCCCCCCTCAGCCTGCCCTGTTGTCCCCTGATCATATGAGTGGCCC
>NW_017728922.1:9232447-9243690 GCF_001723895.1 Crocodylus porosus
AGACTATGTCCACTGCTACCCCTGCATCTAATGATCTGGTGATCTGATCGTAAAAGGCCACCAGGTTGGTCTGACAGGACCTGCCACTGATGAACTTGTGTTGGTTGCCCCTAAGCAGGCAGTCCCCTGATGGCCCCTCCTGGATGTCCTATGACTTCATAAAGGTCCCTTTTCTGAAACTACACTCTCGGCTAAAGACTACCCCAGACGAACAAGGAAAGTGTATTTCCAGTAGTACACATCTGATAGACAACTGCTCAGAAGGTGGTTAATGAAGAAGATTACAACAAAAATCAATTTAAGTTATAGATTTGACACAGATTTCCTTTGTCATAGTAATCTCTTTATAGTTCTACAAAAACTTCATTCCAAGTATATCAATGCAACAGAAAGGCTAAGTGTTGTTGTGAGCAAGGTATATTTAAAAATAGAAACTTAAAAGCACCATCTGTATCCAGCTTTCCAAAGCCAATTTTTTTTTTTCAAATTCACGTGTTCAACTTGTTTTTTATATCACTGCAGCATGGCTGTCATGGATAGGAATAAATTCAGAAGAGTCAATCTGAATAAAAGTATCCACTTACAAGCTATCTCCAGACAGTGGAAATACATTCATCTAGAACCAGGAGTGGCCAACCCACAGCACTCATGCCACATATGCCAGGGGAAGCCACTGTATGTGGCATACAGATCCTGGGCACTCAGTTAAGGGAGGTACCAAAAAGAAAACAGAAGGTCTCGAATCTCCAGTCACATTTTGTAGATTGGAGGCAGAATGCTGCTGTGAGAGGTGTCAGGTATTACCACCACAAACCAGGTTAAGCTTTCCCTAGCTCACAGCCACTGATGAAGTTGGGGCTTTGTGATTTTGCTTGCCATATAAAACTGTAGTGGTTACAGGGCCAGGTAAGCGTTAACCTGAATCTTGGCTACGGCCTCACTCTTGCAGCTCGTGTTCTGCTCTGTGCAGGCAGAGGCTTAGATTCATAGTATCAAAGGAAGGTAGGGCTGGATGGGATCTCACAAGGCCATGTAGTCCAGCCGCCTGCTCAAGGCAGGTTTATCCCTGTCTAAATCATTCCAACCCAGTCTCTATCTAACCTGCTCTTGAACATTTCCAAGGATGCAGATTCCACAACTTTTCTTGGTAGCCCATTCTTCCATTGTGTTGAAATAGCTTGATCCTTAAAGTACAGCCAGCTCTTCTGGACTCTTTTTCCCTTCAGATCTGTCTTCCAGGGCATCCTGCCTACTAGTTCCCTGAGATTTCTAAAGTCTGTTTTTCTGAAGTCCAGCATCTTTATTCTGCTGCTTTCTTTCCTTCTTCCCCTTAGGAACTTAAACTCATGTCGTGGTCACTATTAACAAGTTACCTTTGTATTTTCAACCAATTCCTCTCTGTTTATGAGCAGCAAATGGAAAAGAGCTTCCCCCCTTAGTGGATTATCTTCCAAATTTTGTGTATCACAAAATTATCTCCAGCATACTCCAGGAGTTGCTTCCTCCCCTCACCCCGCCAACTCCATTTTGGTGACCAATGATCCAAACTCCAAAGATGGAGATCAGAGCAGCATTTGAGGAAAGGACAGGCCTTAACTTGTGGCACACACTCGCCACAAGGGCTGGTCACCACTGATTTAGAACTCCCTCGAGATGTCAGGCTGAAAAACCTGGGTGTGACTATAAATGTTTCTCTTTGAAAAGTATTCTACCCTGCTAGATCCTTAAAAAGTGGTGAGTTTCAGGGAAGACTCCTCCCTCTCCTCAATGTAAACTTCTGTTACTCATGCCAAAGACATACCTTACAAGACAGTGTACACAAAACAGTTTTGCTGGATGAACCACAGAAGTTTCCCTCGCTGCATACACTTCTCTGTGTCCTGCATTTAACATGTCAATTAATCTTTTCCTTTAAGCAATTTATATCTAAACCAACATGGCATGAACAAAGGTACTGAGCATGCAACAGCTGTACCATGGGAAAACTATATTGAATGGAAGGTTTTCATCTGGCACAGTAGCATATTGTCAGTACAGCTCTCACTGAGACACAAACCCAGTCGAGTCTTACCAACCACTCCTGAAGGGAAAAAAGTTTTCATCTTCAGTGGTAAGAGGACAAAGCAGCATGACATCACATATGTAATATTTACACTCAATAATTGCAGCTTATGTTGACATACCTAAACAAGCCTTAAACTACTTGGCTTGGTATCATTAGGCAGAAGGCAGAATAGAAATGTGCCTTCTAAACGAACTAAAGCTGATGATGGCTAAAAAAATGATTTTTAGAGGGTTGCTTTTAGGAATTGACTTGTAGGTAAAGTAGATATTGCACTAGAACAACAGTCCGAAGGAATGGCAAGGGTTAATTTGTTCCTAAAAGCCTGTTTGTGACAAAGTTTCCTTCAAAGCCCACTGTGTCTGGAACCAGCAGATACTGTGTCATAGACCAATGGACAAGTGGGCATACATAGGCTGGGAAATTGAAAACATGTACCACATGTCACGCCCCATATGCCGGTGCACCCTTGACCTGCGAGCCTGGGTCGGCACGACCGGCTTAGCGCAAGGAGGGGGATTTATGACCGGGCAGGTAGGTGATAACGGTGAACAGGAGTCAGGATGATTTAAACACAGCATGATGTTTTTACAAAAGATTTATTTTACTTACGCTTCTGATGGCTAGAGCGCAGGCAGTGGGGTTGATTTATTCATTCAGTTACAGCATGCAGATATCACGTTACCCAGCATTTACAGGGTGGGTAAGACAGTTGCTTCCGAGCGATTCATATAAGTCGTTGCAGTCTGCATATTACCGGGAGCTCTTGATAAGAAAGATAACGTCGGAGATAGAGAGATAAACGGGGATACGCCAAAAAGATAATGTAGGCGGAGAGAAATATTTGTGCACGATCTGTTCTTCTTGAGTGTATACACAGTTCTCTGTTCTCTGCTTTGGGCGGAAGTTCTTTCAAAGTTTTATCTGACACAGGTGATCAATTACTATATGCCAATTATAAATAATTAATGAGTTGGCACTTGTAGTTTCTTTGTTTGCTCAGGTTTCATAAAAAAGGGGGGTTATTTTTATTTGGGTGGTACTGGTTCTGTTTGGTCACAGGATGGTGCGCGTAGCATATTTAATTAATTTTACAACTTCACTAAAGTTAGCTAATTTCGTTACTATAGATACTTTATCTTTTGTGCTGGGCCGTCAAGGTCAGTTTGTCTCTTTCATATGAAAACTTAAATAATTTGAAATGAGGCACAGACGGGGTGTGTATATGCAACACTGTTAATACAGAGGCATAAATTACAACCGCAGAGTTTGTTGTGTTAGCTTCTGACCCTTTTGTCATCTGACCTTTTGCCATCGGCATCTGAAATCAAAGACTTTAATCTTTGACACCACACTGTTCCATAACATGAAATAACGGACTCTGCCATGTTGGCCATGTCACAGTGACCAGCTACACAGCCCTTGCGATTTATGGTTTTGGTGGGTGGCCCAAATTAAGACACTGGTAAATGACCAAATTAAGTTATGTGCATGTGTTGGGTTTGTTGGAAGAAAGGAATATGCTGACTGGACAGAAAGTGGACAGCATGACACAGGGAAACAAATCAACAATGCCTGGGAATGAAGAGTCATCAGAGGATAGAAAGGATACAAAAGGAGGGATTTCCGAGCAGCAAAGGGTACCTGAGGGGGTGAACTGAAGGCTACCGTGGACAGAGGGCACACCACTATCCTGTCTCATCTACCCCACTGGTTGGGGAGTGGGCCTCAACCTTTGACCTCCAGGCTGCTGACATCTGACATTCAAGAAAGATATACAGGGCGAAGCTCACATACTGGCCAGATGTACCTTTTCTCTGTGAATCCTAGGACTGGTAGATATAGAATCAGAGGGGGCATTATTTTGTTCGTCTTGCTTGCATTATTCTTATCTGTTATCACTGTGTATCAATAAAATTTGCCTGTTAGCAAATGGAGAAGTCATGGTCAGTCTAAGGGTTTGGGTTCACCCAGAACACGGTATCTGGGTCATAAATCTAGTGCCAACAGCTGAGATGCATAAACTTTCATAAGCCCAACCTCACTTCATAAGATACTGTCTGTTATCTGGTATTACTAGCCACAAAGGGACAGAGCCTAACATGAGCGTCAAACTCCACCTGAGAAATAGTAAATACTGTTTTACAGCTTTTGCTGAGCTCTGTGCAGTTGTAGGTTGCACTGCTACCAGTACCTGAGCTAGCTAGAGATGGGATAGGTTCATCCACGTGAGGTGCAGTCATTGCAGTATATACAGACTCACAAGCAGAGCCCAGTGAAGTTTACAGTGTACATAAGCACTATTTCTGTAATAGTATCTGCTGGTCCCAAAAAACTAACCCTCCATGGCAAAATGACCAACAGTATGTAACAGAGAAAGATCAAGACATCATTAACAACAGTTAATATCCTCCTGAAATTAATCCTCCTATCCAAGATATGATAAATCCAGCTTCCTTAAAAATGGCTTTGAAAAGTGAAATAAAGCTGCATTCAGCAGCAGTGGACATAACATGTCTGGTGCCTCTATAAGAAATTGAAATTAATACCAAGGTAAAAATAACCAGAAATCAGTCTTACTTAGTGCATAAGCTGAAATACCAGACCCTACGTTACAGCATATTTTTGGCATTTCCAAGCTTTACTTCACTGTGATAAAAAGCTAGCCCTGTTAGTTAATCCCAACTTGTTAATCAGAAAAAGTGTGGGAATCTGTCCATGTTTAGAAACAATGACACTTCGGGAAATAGTTCTCCCTCAGTTATGCATGTACATTTTTCATCATTTTTGGACCTAGGAAGAATAAAAAGCAACATTCTTGCATGAAGTCTTCCAGTTGGTGAGGGCTGCCAGTGTACTGAGAGCACCACCTATCATACTGATTAATGCCATTTCATTGTTTCCTTGTACTCTTCCATCTGTCTGTCTGTATCCATTTCTTGTCTTGTGTTTTATACATCGATTACAAGCTCTTTGGGCTAAGAAGTCTCTTTTACTGTTGAGTTCGTACAGCAGTAAATACAATGGAATCATGGTCCTTAACTAAGGCTCACAGAATCTCAGTGCAAATAATAAATAGCAACCAATCATGAGGCAGATACAGTATATATGCTCAGGATCTATCCAAGGCTTATGATTAAACTTTCACATATTTGCATGTCTGCAAAATCAGCACTGCAAAACTACGGTGATGAGTGCTACATAAACAGGTCAATATGTAGAGAGATATGGTTTCCTAGAGAAAACAGCTATTACACTTGAGGTCAAATTATAATTGTGCTCTGATGAAAGCTGGATTTCATAGGTTTGTAATTCAAATGACAGTATGTAAGATAGATACTAGATTGCATTTGTTCAATCTTTTTTTTTCTGAGTGGCCTCTATTTATAGTGCTTCAAAAGGAATGAAAAAACCCAGTGCATTGGAGCCACTTTCCGAATACTGTATGTAGGGATGGGGGGGGGGGGGGCAGGAACATATACAGTATCCAAAATATTTAGGCGGTAATTACCATCCTGGTCCATGTTTGAGTGCCTCAACTCAGCCTGACTCTAAACAGTCTTGTTAACACTTCTGTTCTGATCCGAGTTAGAATATATGATCAGCTAGTTTGCAAAAGGTTCCATATTAAAACTTGCACTCATACAGCCCAGAAAGAAACAAGTGTTACTTACGCTGGTTAACTGGGGGCTCGTTAAATGGCTGGTCCATATGAGATGTGAAGATCTTCAGCTACCAGTTATAAGAGTAATTTGTGGCTGTGGCAATTAAGGATCTGAGTTCAGTTCTTAGAAAGAAGCCAGACAAGAGGTCATTAAATGCTTAGAGAAAACAAGATGTGGCCACTTAAATATAATCTTTACCATGGAAAGCATTCAGGAGTCTGGCATGATAGTGGCCTACATATGAAATCAGCCACTTGAACATCAGATCTAAAGAAGACCATAATTCCTAGGAAACCCTAATGAGGGGAGAACAACCTCAATCAATAGCAATACTCTCCTTTTACCTCAAAACTGGAGGCTTTTGTGACTGGTAAAAAACCTGTATTATTAATCAAATGGGGGGGGGGCAGGTTTCCTTTTACATGAACATCATTCTTACAGAAAGCAATTGAACGACTGATCAAAAAGTTAAGTCTTCTCCTTATACAGAAGGCATGAACATGAGAGAAACTGGCAGTGCAAGTTATGCTTCAACCCCATTCTGGAAAGAAATCTTCATAAATTGAGAGTGCTTTAATTTATTTAAGTTCCAATTAACCAAAACCTGCATGCAACCTGGAGGTGCTGGTTGTAGTTCTACAGTAAATGCTAAATTCTGAAAAACCTTAACTTAAAAAAAAATCATATAAACTTTTCAGTTCTTACTGTGACACTTCACATACTATAGTTTGTATTGCCTTAGGATATCTTATATACTTTTTATTTGGTGTCTTTTTATATTTTTAATAGGAAGGTTATGAAATTACTCTGTGGTTGAAGTTTGCTGATGATAGCAAGTCTTTGGTCGACCAATAACTTTAAATACCACTGGCAGTATATATCTAAATTGGAAAATAGATGGTTAATTGATAGCAGTGCACCAGCTAGTTTTAACATAAAATTAAGATTAAGAGGCACTTTTACTCTGTTTTTCCTAAATGAAGGTTTGGGTTTTTTACTAGAAACTAGCACAGAAATTCTTCAGAGAAACTCCAAAAAAGTTCATCCTCTTCAAAAATAGTTGCTGTCTTCTATTTTTCACAGTAGAACTGAAGATACAGACTACTTCTGCTTAGAAGAGGTTTTCTTTTCCTTCAGCCTGTTCAGGAGGAAATTTAGGGCATCCTCACAACAATGGTCACAATTTTCAATCATTTCCAAAGCAAGTTAAACCAAACTACTGTCAGTCCATATGGCACCACATAAGGAACTGGGAAGACAGGTCTACTACATCAGGGCAAGGGAATCCATGGAGAAGAAAAGCACTCTGCTTGGGCAGGCACATGTCCACTGAAGGGAGTGCATGAGAGAAAAAATGGGGAGCAAGGGTGTCATTCATTATCTTTTCTAAGGTTTGCAATCTACCTACATGATATTTCCAACTGCATTTTAGTAGTAGTCCACAGTTTTATTTCTATGATAGGTAACCTTGGAGATAAACAGTTCTTGAAGTGGTAAACATTTGCCTGTGTCCTTAAGTGGTGAGATATTTACATCCTTATATAATCCCAAGAGGAAACAGGCTGGCTCTTCAGTATTCTTGTGGCTTTTTCAATTACATGCTTAGGCTCACAGAACCAGAATTCAAGGGCAGGTTGTTAGTTGCTATGTAATTGTCCTGCTAAGGTAGGCAGTGTTACATAAACACTGAAATCTCCCTTATCAGACAAGAATACATTGGTTTGTTTGCATGCAATTTGTGGTACAGCATTTGTCTTTGAATAGTATTTCTTCTGTATTTGAATACAAACTGAACACAATTATTTTCATCTACTTCCATGAGTTATTTTGCATTCAAAGATAGCGACTACCATGCACATTATGCTATGGACTAAAAAACAACAGTGAGGTATGAGCTTGAATATATCAGTTAACTAAAACAAGACATAGGTTTGAGAGAACTAACTTTTCCCCTTAAGGGAACAGAAAGTTCTATGGCCCAGATACACTCTATACACTGAGATGCTTGCATTAGAAGGTAGACTCCAACTAGACAAACCAAAATAACTCTGGGCTAGGGAAATAAGACATTGAAACTACTTATTCACTGACTAGGCTGAAACATAAAAGCATGTACTGTAACATCCTCACACAATTGGTAATGTAAGGATTGGGTTAATAGGCGCTCAGCCATGCACCTTCTACGAGGAAGAGACTGTGCCAATTCTAACGATCATAGCAATCTATTTTAATCAAACTATACACACTCAGCTTTGATCATCATCTAATGCATCTAAGAGGGCTTCAGTAGTTCTAGAGACAGAAATGGGATTCATAAATTAGTAACTACTGACCTGTGATTGGCCTTCAGTGTGTGATCAATGGGGAAGTAGATAGCACCAGAAAGGACAGAAATCAGGACTGAAAATTCTTGGCAGGAGAGTGAAGAGAAATTTCAAGAGTCTTTCTAGGCACCACCAAATAATTCAAGTAGGAAGGTTCTCAGTGCTACTGAAGTTACCAATGAAATCAATCACACAATGTGATTTATCAAACTACAGCCTGCTTTACAACCTATATATCTTTAAAATTGGATTCTTGTTACTTTTTTGCCACCAGTTTCCCTTAACCTTTTAACCCAGTAACACTCCCTTGACAGTTAATAGGCTCATGTGCAGAGCACTCCTAAATGATGAACCAAATTGCCTACTGCTGTGGCTTCAAATTAGATCTCTTATGTTGCTTGTGCAGCCTGGATACAGCTCTGCTTCCAATAATGTTACTAGAAGCAGGATTTGGTCTGTCATCCTCCTATTCTCCTAGAAAAAAATTAGATCCTGGGCATCAAATACTGGCAGAGAACATGCCTTTGGGTGAGGGGGAAAAAAAGCCTTTGTTAAAACAATATCATCAATATTGTAATTAAAGAAACAACTCAGAAATACCTTAATGCTATGGATTATTTAGATTACCCTATACCTTTATAAGATTGTTTCATATAACACATCTCCTTAGTCTTTTCCAAGCTAGAGTTATACCCCAGAAAAAGAGGCTACTGCTTCTGAAATATGTCTTGGTGGCAAAGAAATAATTATACCCAGTTTAAATGCTCTCTTTCTTGATTTCATCCAGTACTCCCCGATATCTTGACTGAATCACCTTAAATTCATTTCCATCCTAGATGTTTATAAATGCCCACAAATAAAGTTCTCTCAACTCTCCCCAAATGTTGTTAAGCCAGGCCATAATACACTTAATTAGCTATTGCATCCTTAAACAGATCCTGTTTAAGGATGCAATAGCTAATTAGGTGTGTTACATACCGTGACCAGTGGGGTCCCCCAAGTCTCTGTCCTTGGACCTATATTGTTCAACATCTTCATTAACGATCTGGACTTTGGAATCAGAGGTAGACTGGCCAAGTTTGCCGATGACACCAAACTTCGGGGCAAAGCATCCATGCCAGAAGACAGGTGGGTGATCCAGGCTGACCTGGACAGGCTCAGCAAATGCATGAATGAGAACTGATGGTGTTTAACACCAAAAAATACAAGGTTCTCCACCTTGGGAAGAAAAACCTGCAGCATGCTTATAGGCTTGGCAGTGCTACAGTGGCTAGCACTACGGAACAAAGGGACTTGGGGGTCATCATTGACCACAAGATGAACATGAGCCTGCAATGCAATGCTGCGGGTAATAAAGCGACCAAAACACTGGCTTGCATCCATACATGCTTCTCAAGCAAATCCCGGGATGTCATTCTCCCTTTGTACACGGCCTTGGTGAGGCCGCAGCTGGAGTACTGAGTCCAGTTTTGGGCTCTACAATTCCAAAAGGATGTGGAGAAGCTTGAGAGAGTCCAGAGAAGAGTCATGCGCATGATCAGAGATCAGGAAAACAGACCTTATGAAGACAGGCTGAGAGCTAAGGGGCTCTTTAACCTAAAAAAAAATGCAGGCTCAGGAGTGATCTGATGGCCACCTATAAGTTTATCAGGGGTGACCACCAGGATCTGGGGGAACGTTTGTTCACCAGAGCGCCCCAAGGGATGACAAGGTTGAACAGTTATGAACTACTAGAAGACCGTTTCAGGCTGTACATAAGGAAGAATTTCTTTACTGTCCAAGCCCCCAAGGTCTGTAATAGCCTGTCATCGGAGGTGGTTCGAGCACCTACATTGAACACCTTCAAGAGCAAACTGGATGCTTATCTTGCTGAGATCCTATGACCCCAGCTGACTTCCTGCCCTTTGGGTGCGGGGCTGGACTCAATGATCTTTGAGGTCCCTTCCAGCCCTAATGTCTATGGAATCTATGGGATACTCTCTAGCTCCCTTAGCAGTTCTGATGCCCCTGGCTCAAACCCCTCCAGTTTGCCAGTATCCAAAAGCAGCACAGTCTCTGATTAAAATATCAAGGAGGAAAACATAGGTCCTTAATCAACCTTTGAACTAGAATTTTAAAAACATGTGCAGATTCAGTCACTCCTCACTTTGGCAGGACCAAAAATTGTCTTTTGAATCCTTCCTAAGCTGACATGAAGTAACATTCCACATGCAAGAAAAAACATTTAGGGTAGAACATAACAAAAAAAGAACAAATATGTCAATGCTGAATAGTAAATTGTAGAGTACTAGCATTTTAATTGTGTTCAGATCTTCAATATTCCCAAAGCACTCTCCATTCAAAATAAAGAGAATAATGCAAATGAAAAATGTAAGCAAAACTGCAAAACAGTGTGGTCTACAACAAAAGGCAGACCTTTTGCCATTTGTGTCTTACAATGCAGGTTAGATATTATTACATGTTGGTAATGGTACATGCAAGGGGGCAATTTTACAAAGGCCCAAAAGGTGTCCTACTCACACTCAGAACTGGACACTAGACTTATGCAAAGCTTCGGGTGGTAGTTCGATTCGGAGGAGATTCGGCCTGATTTTGGTGGCTGCATCTCCAAATCCAAACTGAATCAGGAGATCAATGAAAAGGTCCAAACTGATGTGGAAAAGATTTGGAGAGCTTCAGCAATTTGGGTAGTCCCTGCTCACTGCAGCAGGGAGATGGACCCAGACTCCATGATGGTAATTAGGGGGCAGGGGAAGGGGAGGCTGCAGGAGAGGAGAGGGGACCATAGGGACCCCTGTCAGGCCCCATCCCCTTCCTGCTCCCCCAGCCCCCCTGAGCACCACTGAACCCCACCTGCTGCCTCACCCAACCCAGCTCCCGGCTCTTTAAAAATAGCCTCTGCTCACCGGCTGCTACCAGGGGGGAAGGAAATCCCTGCTGCCCCCCCACTGTCCAATGGTGCATGGGGGGCTCAGCCATGAGCTCCCCAACCCCCACCTGCTCTCCCACCCCTGCCCCGTCATGGCTGCCCTGCCTGCCCCATCTCCCGCCTGTTGAAAAAAAAAAACCCAAAAAACCAGACTCCCTGGTCACTGAAGAAGCCTCAGAGCTTCTGGGGCTCATAACAGAGCCCCGTCCTTGCAGTACGGGGTAGTGGGGGGTAGCGGGGATCACCCTCCCCACCTGGCAGGA
>NW_017728922.1:9243799-9311154 GCF_001723895.1 Crocodylus porosus
GGGGGCTGGGACAGTGGGCAGGGTTCAGGGGGTTTGTGGCAGAGCCCCCCCCACAGAATGGGGTCATGGGGGGCAGTGGGGATCACTTCCCATCTGGCAGCAGCTGGTGAGTAGGGGGTTTTCTTTTCTTTTCTTTTCTTTATAAGCTTGGAGCTGGGAGAGCGGGTGGGCAACCACTGAGAGCCAGCATGGGATGGGGCCAATTCAGATATTCAGCTGGTTCGGCGCTGGCAGAATCTTTGAATCAGATTTGACCAAATCAATTTGGGACAGTGATTCAGATCACCAAATCGAATCACTGTCCCCTGAATTGGCCGAATCTGAACCCAAAGCGAATACTAGCCATTTTGCACAGGCCTACTAGATACCTATAAGGTCTATGTACCTTTGAAAAATCTTCCCAGGGTGTTCATGTACTTGAACATATTATCAATAAATCCTTTGGAGAAAGAAGGCTTTTGAAATGGGATTTTAGTGCACAGTCTTAATATTTTGGTTGTAAAGAATGACATGTAAGAAAGTATGAGACTGCATATAGGAAAAAGGATACAAAAAATAAATACATCAGGAATCAGATTTAGGAGAATTCCAGGGCACAGAATGAAACAGAAGCTAGTTGGGAGCTTTGGTGGGTCTTAAAAGTACTTTTACTTTTGATGCAGGCAAGACAAGCTGGCAGTTTGATTTTGCATTACCTCGTTGCTCAATCAAAACACTAGGGCTAAGAACACAAATTACACATAAACCAGTATAACTGACCAGAAACCACTCTAAACCTGTAACAGAACAGATGTTCAGTGCATGTAGATCAGTTTCAAAATGGCAGAACCCAGTTTAAGATAGACCTGGATGAATTAGATTGGTGTATCAAACTTCTGTTCCAGATCCCCTCGCAATTTATTTAGGTCACAATCCTCTGATATCCTAGGATGCTTTGTGGCCCCCCCTGCTAACCTCCCTTTGCAGGGTGGGTGAGCTAGCCTCTGCCAGTGCTCCTCTGCTCTGGTCAAGCCCAGTGGGCCCTGCCCCTGGCTGTCACAAAACTGACAGAGCAAACTAAAGACTTTGCTCTCCAGCCCTGCATTCTTCCTGTGCCTGTCAGCCCAGTGGGGCAGCAGGGGTGTGGGGGAGGCAGGGAAACAGAGCTCTCCATTCCAGCCCTGGAGTCCCCCTGAGCTGGGGTTTGCCCAGCTGGGGGTGGGAGGGGTGCCTTGAGTGGCTGGCCCTCTCCCCCTGCGGCTGGCAGACCAGCTACACAGCCCTACTCCCTGCATGTTTCTGCCTTTGACCTGCAGGAGGGAGCGGGGAATGAAGCTCTTCACCCCAAGTTGGGGTCTGCCCAGCTGGGGGAAGCTTGTGCTGTGGGAGGTTGCCTTCATCCCCATGCAGCCAGGCTGGTTCCACAGAAGGAGAGATCAGGCCCTGCTACTTAGCACAAGGTCCCTAGCTGCCTGTCACATCTTGCTGGCTGCTGCTGGTGCCAAGCACTGGCACAAAGCACCAGGCAGCTTAGGAGCCTTGTACTGGGCAGTGAGGACAGGAGTGCTCCATAGAAGGAAGGATCAAGCCATGCTGCTTAGTGCTGGACTTAGACAAGATGTGCCAGGCAATCGAAAGGCCTGCACTGAGCAGCATGGCCTGATCCTTTCCTCTATGAAATGTTCCCATCCATGCCGTCTGGCACAAGCTCCCCGGGCCACCATCTCACTGCGGCCTGCTACTAGAAGCAGGCAGCAAGATGTACTAGGTAGCCTGGGGGGGGGGGGCTGTGTTGGGTGGCAGGGCCTGATCCTTCCTTCTATGAAGCCAGCCCAGTTAGGTGGGGACAGGGGAAACTCCCCCAATGATGGGGGGTTCCCCGGTTGCACAGGCCCTAGCTTAGGGGAGGGTGCCCAAAACAAGGGCAGGGAGCTTTGTTCCACCCCTCCCCAATGTGGGTTAAAGGCAGAGACTCAGTGGGCAGGTCTGCACAGCCAGCCAAGCCCAGCAGGGATGAAGAACCTCTCCCCACCATGGATCGGGGATCTTCTCAGCTAGACAGACCTCAGCTCAAGGGGGCCAGGACTGGGGTGGGGAGCAGGCATCAGGGTGTTGGGAGTGTGTGCTGGGCAGTCAATGAGGGATGGTTCTCATTTGGCTGCTCTCAGGTGCCCTCAGTAATATGCAGCATGCTGGGAGGTGTACAGGAGTGCCCTCTACCTTCTGGCCTTGTCCAGTGCAGGCATCTGGCTGTCTTTCCCAACTTTAGAGTGAAGGTGAGTTCTGTTTGCTAATGGTCCAATCTACACAGCTTAGCGAAACCTGTGAAGATTAGATCAATTCCCCCTCAGGATTTTTAACTGGGTACTTAGCCTACATAGTTTGAATTCAGAACCCAGTGTACTCAACTTTCAACACTATGGAAGGTTGGCATAAAAAATTCTAATTTTGACTTATCTGTAATATCTTCATTTACAATTCCCTCAATGTATTCTTAACTATCGCACGGTCATGGGACTGACTAGTGCTCATTCCCAACAGATCTCACCCTATGAAATCTTGAAGTTTCCCTCTTTCTCAGCCAAGGGACATCAGAATTGTGGCCAGAAACAACTTCCAGAGAACCCCTGTACTTTCACTACAAAATTGCTATGTCGTTGCTAGAGGTTAACCATCCACTTGTCACCAAGGAACATATTTCTTTAATATCTGTCAGAAATCAGCACAGGGTGAGTGTCACTCATTGAAGCAATCAGAGGAACACACTCCAGTCAACACCATTTGTCAAATGTCAGCCACAGGAACAATTATATTTCATCCAACCAAAAACAAATAGACAGGCATCACATCTTTTATGACAGGCAGAAACTATCATCTGTATCTATATAGTTCTCATGAAGTCCCCACCAGTGCAGGATGGTACACAGGCATACATTCAAGAAGAATAAAGGTAGGTATTATAGAGGCGTGATCAGAAATGAAAATTCTAACATATTCTCACTCTACTGGAGGTAGGGAAAGCTAATCAGGAAATCAGGCACCTCCATAAGAAAGAAAAAAAAATTAGAGGAAGATTACCATAATGGCCTGAATTTCCATGTCAAAGTCACTTTGCACAGCTGTAAGTGCAGCTTAACTCAACTAATGACATCAGTGTAAAACTGCCTGTAAGAGAGAAGAATCAGACTTAAGAAGTTTTATGAGAAACACATAAAATTAAAATGGGAGGCGTTACCAAATCAATATTTTCTATTTAACAGTAACAGCAAGATTTTTCTGTCAATACTGAATGTTTATATTGCAGTAGCATCCAGAAGACCTAACTAAAGTTACTGTGCTAAGGAATATACAGAGCCTTATGAAGACAGAGTCTTCATTCAACACCTTATAGTATATGAATATGACATTTAAGAGTATATATCATTTTCATATTGTGAGGAATAAGTGATTATTTGGGGTGAAACCCCTATGCAACTCAATGATTCCAACCACATCCTCAGGAGTCTCAATGAAAAACACAAGAAATTCACTGGGTTTTGCAAAACTTTTATTTATAGCCATCTGCTGAGAGACAGTCACCTTCCTCCAAGACAGCCCCTTTCAGATTCCTCTGCCCAGTTGGTATGATAAGAGAAACAAACATCTTGGCATGATCCTCTAACAGCGTCAGCACATTAAAGTCTATGATTTGCAACACTTTAGAATTTGGTCAGGTCCTAACCACATTGCCTAAAACATTCCCTAGCAGGGTCCAGCTGTTTTTCTTATTTTTATGTATGAGTTATATTTCTCAAAAGCAACAAAACACTCCAGGCAGCAAATTTTAGGGTGATTAATACATTTCTCATGTGGTTCAAGACACTTAATCTTTGGCCTCATGCCTTACAGTACCACCTAAGGCAAGCTATAATCACCCAGAAATGCATTTCCTGATGCATCTTTATTGCTTAATTATCAAGGTGAGATATTCATATTTAATTAGGTGTTTAATCATAAACATACATATCTTTAAGCACTGGTACCAAAAAAAGTTTACTTAGCTAAATTATATAATTTGTCTCTGTTCTCACATGCTAGTAAATTATACTTTGGTGTACTACAGTTAATGTTGCTATATGGATCTTGCATAAGAATATATATGTTCTACCTCAGGGGTGTCAAACTAATTTGTGGGAGACAGTCACCTTCCTCCAATTATATTGTTGTGTGGACCACATGCTGGATCAAACTTGTGTCATGGGGTGGCTGAAGTTGGTATCGTGTGCTGCATGGTCCTGCTCAGGGGCTGTGCTGCAAATGGTGGCTCCTCTGGGGCTGCTTTGGAGTGGCAGAGTGATCAGTGCATGCAGTACAGTCTGTCTAGGGTTGTGCTGCAGGCAGTGGCTGCTCCACTGCTCTGGGATGTGAGCTGGAATGAGCACTGCCTGTGGGTCATCTCTGAGACCCATGGCCAGCATTGGGGGTCTAGATGATAGGGCTCTCCAGGCCATATCTTTGACATCCCTGCTCTACCATACATGCCATTTTGCCAAAAGAATGCAAGATTCACTGGGCCAGGGAGAGGGGGTAAGGGAAAATATGACTGTCTATCTGAGCAAATTAGGGCTCTCACTTGGTAGAAGTGAGACCTGGTTTCTGGTCCCTACCCCCAGTATTGCTTATTCATTTTATCCTATGATTAACTGTTTAACATACAAAATGGTTTTAAAAGTGGCCTCACTTTGTTTTTGAAAGGAACAATTTAGCTACACAATTCTAAGAAAGAGTTTAGGGCTGTCAATCCCAATCAGATAATCTTCCCTGCTACACTTCTCAGGCATCTAAATTCCTAGGTAGGGTAGGATTTAAGACATCTCTTTCCACAGTGTTTCCTAACGGTTAGCTCAGGTGCTTCTCCACTTAGCACACTGATTGTTGTGAACTGATTGTGAGGCACCGTATTCATTTTACAGAGCTAATATATGTAAAGCTTCCCAAAGTCTTAAAGCACTTCACAGAATTACTTCTTATTGTAAGGAATTTTCTTGTGGCATTTTTTTATTGGACCAGCTGCATGGTTGGAAGATTTAGACAGGCTTTCAAATGTAATGTATACTGCATTTGAAAGCTTGTTTAAGTCCATCCCAACCATGCAGTTGGTCCAATAAAAGATATTGCCTATGAATAGCCTTGACTCTTGCATATTTCTGGAACCATCCTCAACACACACTACTCCAACACTACCACCGGTACTGTAAGACATTTTAACTGTTACATATGGATTGCATCGCATCAGCAACCAGGAGAAAGCAGCTATCTCGAAGGCTGCTGGCTTCAGTGTCACAGAGTCAAATCTCATATAAGGATTAAAGTAAACACAGAATAGCTGTTTATGTTGGACTTCAGCTAGGACACCAGGCTCCGTTTTATTGATGTAAAATGTATCATGTGGTCAGAACTTCTGTCGTAGCTTATCCAAAAGGTAGAGACTAAGAGATATACAAAAATCTGTATATCTTATTTACCCTCTGAACAAAACCATAGAGAGACTGAAGTCTGCCTAGATGTGACAGCTGAAAATAAAAGTGATACATGGGAAGCTTAGGGGTAAAGCTAATTCAATTTTTAGCAATTTTATTTTGCTCCAAGACCATCTGCAGGTCAGATGCTAAGAAAGAAGAGGGTAGGTCTTCACAACGCATTCAAAAGACATTTCTTAAAGAATCCTGATATAACAAACTGAGTAATGTTATGTCTTCAGGATCCCCTTAAAACTTCTTATTGGAAGCAGAGTGGCTCTACTGGAACAGTTCAAAGAGCTTTGCTTTAAGAGTTCCATATAAAAGTCACTTTGCTGCCTAGCATGCAGAAAATATGGACATTCACTATTGCCTTATAGGCTTTCCACAATGTAGTTATTTTTTCACTCCTTCCAATTTATTTAGTTACCTTTTTCCCTTATCAATTCTCCCTCCATTTCTTTGCTTCCCCTCACCTCACCCTTGAGATGTCTGTTGTACATTTTACAGATTTTAACGTTCAGGCAAGCAAAGAACATTTTTGGACATCTATCTTTCCTAGTAACAAGACACTGAAGAGGTGCTACCTGACATAATGAAAGTTGCATTTTTGTAATTAGGAACCAAGGAAACTCAACAAAATAATGCAGTAAGCAACTCATTGCAGGGAGCACATTTTCCAGTGCATCTGCACAGTGCTTAATGCAATGGAGCCTCCATTTTGTCTAGGACAGGGAAACAGAGGATCCTACATCTGCAAAGTAAGGACTTCAATGCCCAACATCAAAAATAACAAGACAAGGGAAAAACAAAGAAAGAAACAAAGAACAGTTGCCCACAGAATGGATACTCTTCAATGGGGGGCAGGAAGGGCATTGTAATTTTTTTTTCTCTTCATAACCTTATTGTATAGCAAGCTTGACCTAGAGGGAGAATGCGACGGAGAGAGAGTTTAGTTGGGTCTCACTGACGTTTAATTCTTTATGGTAAATTCAGTTTTCTAAAAAAAGTGCCAATTAGGGCCCTGTATATTTTGGATCCAGACCAGCTCCCTGCTGAAACTGGCTAGAGTCAACTGTGACATTTGATCTGAAGGCTCCTGCCTCCCACTTCAAACCTTCCAGGATTAGATAGGAATGGACTTAGAGCATGAACTATTCTCACCTGGTCCCTGGTTCACCTATCCCACCGAGGTGCAAGACCTCCATTTATCATTCAGGAGGCAATATTCATTTTCCCCTCAACGCTTTTGATAAGCTGAAGTACAATTTAGGAAACAGGGACACTTTTAGAGACAAACAGTTCTTAGTTCAAATGATCTTAACTGAGCAGCTTTACCTCATATTGTTTTGTATAACACTAAGAACTATCGTATGTATAAGAAACATAAAATTAGCTCTTTTTTCCTGTCAATTAGACACTTTCCCAACAGGAAATAAACTTAGTGACCCATTTTACAGTCAGTTAGGCCACTGAACTTTTATTGGAAAGGACTTTTTTTTTTATTACCATGGGAGTATGAATAGCTTTTGATCCTCAGAAGATTGAGCGGGGATTTGACAAGTCTTGAAACACGTAAAAGGTTATGTGTTCACAGGGGGCAACAAAAGTAGTATTAGGTTTAAATTGCAATAAGAAAGGTTTAGATTGGATATTAGGAAGAACTTTCTAACCATGAAGGTGCTTAAGCATTGGGACAGATTACCTAGAGAAAATGTGGGGTCTCTCACTGGAAGTTTTTAAGGGCAGGTTAGACAATACTGGGCTGGGATGATTTAGCTAATGATTTCCTGTCTCAAGCACCGGGTTGGACAAGATGACCTCCTAAGGGTCCTTCCAGCCCTATATTTTTCTGTGATTCTCCACCACCACCTGAAGCAGATATGTCAGTTTATGCATTTCCTAACTACGTAGAATGGAAACTCAGGGCAAACCGATTACTGCAGCCTGTTTCATGGAACAGTAGATAAAACATTCAACTTCAGCACATTTTGCCACCAGAATACTTCCACACACTTGATTTGCTCATAGATTTCCAGAATTGCAGTTTTTGAACTTAACTCTTTTAGATGATGCATGCTCCACAACAGCGTTGCGGTTATTTAGCGTTCTTCAATATTCGGGAACTCTTGACATGTTTATACATCATTCTGTGAACCAAGATTTAACAATGCAGACCTTTGGGCGATTCAGACATAAACTTAAGACCTCTGGGTCATGAGGTTTAACTACAGCAACTCTTGGTTTGCAGCTAAAAAGGGGCTTGCTTTTCAGACTAGAGTTTCTAGAGACACACTGGATAAAAGAACCCAGAATATCTCTATATTCAAACTGAAGTAAAATTACGAATTTCAACAGCAAACATGTGAAAATCCTTTCTAATATATTCCCTTTTAACTCAAATAATACAAAGGTATTATTTTGGCTACTATTTTTTCTTTTTTTTTTTTTTTACCTGTTAAAAGGTTTACATTCAATACATTACAGTCAATGTCAGAAAAATCTGAACAGCTCGAACGATTGTATTTTACCATATAGGACAAAGTTGTCCTTGTATTGCTTGAAGATGCATGATCCATTGTTAATGACCCGCAAAGCATCCTTTGAACCAATATTCAGAAGTAACATAATGTTTTTTAAAGTGTCTGAATTAAAATCAGCATTTTCTGTGGCCACTAATAAGAACATGCACTTCAGCATGTGTATGCAGTGAAGTTTTACTTTTAAAAAATGTCTTTCCTGACCCCCCACTGAAAAGAAGACTGTTCAAAGGGACTTTGCAATAAAGTAAACAGAATCTCCTCTGAGGAAGAGATAAAATGTGCATATATTCTACAAGAAATGTTTCTATTGGGTCCTGTGATTGTTTCTATCTTAAAAGCAGCCCAGCAGCTATCCATCACTGAATCTGCTCTGGAGCAAAGACTGCTGACTAGATCATGAATGACAGTCAGCAGAGGTTGTTGTGTCTCTTTTAAATGAATACATATTCCCTGAACACACCACAAAGTGATGGTGTATACATTATCAGACTGGAAAGGGCTAGTATTAGTTTAACGTTAAAATACTCCGCCACTGCTTCCTTGTACACAGAGATGCTTTTTTAGCTTTATACACTATAGATGCGGGGAGTCTAAACCTGCACATACATGGATTCCGATCAATAGGAATTTATGCACTGAATCATTAGAAAGTCAATGTGCCTTAGCTTTGCCCGAGCGTCTAAGGTTTTTCCTGTAGTCCTCATATCATCCCAGCATCCAGAGAATTCCCTTTTTGCAGTTGAGAATCTCAACCAGCATTCTTAACATTATGTACATCTATGCTGCTAAACACAATGCAATCATCCTAATAAAGACCATTGTTACTGTTACAGTTAAGTACACATTTGACACACCTGTAGACTGTCTCTTTTATGCTGCCTGCCATCAACTTCCTGTCATGGTTACTTAAACTGTCTTCCTACTCTAGAGCTCCAGTCCCCATTCAATTCATTGAAATTATCTCTGGGCATGGATACACATGCTTCTGGAGCCATTTTCAAAGGACTTCAGCTGTTACATTCTAAATATGACATATGGATAAGCCTTTAAAAGCTGCGGTTTGAACCAACTCCCGGCAGTTGGGGGCCAGGAGCAGAATGAGGGAGCTGGGTGCACGCGTCTCCCCACACACATGTGCCCCTTACCTCACCAGCAGCAGCAGCAGCACAGGCAGCGAAGCTGGCAGCAGCAGCTGATCCCCCTAAGGTAAGTGGGGTAGAGGGCAGAGGGAGCTGGCACAGCTGAGGTGGATCTGGAGGAAAAGCCCCCCAGATCCCATCTAGCTCAGCTGGCATGGAGCCATGCTCCCAAGCCATGTGTGGGCAGCACACGTGAACAGTGCGTGGAAACAGGCATGCTTTGTAAGGGCGCACCGGCATTTGTGGCAGTGTTTGCACAAGGCGGGTGCGCAGCAGCGGTCCACAAGGGCCCTCCAACAGGCAAGGGAAGTAGACTCACAGCTCCGTGGACATGGTACAGACACGGTTCGCAGCTGCTAGGGACCCCGCCTCAGTGGTGCCACCTGCCCTGGCCTCCTCTGGGGCCTCTGCTCGGATGGAGCTCATGGCGGGGTCAGTGGCCCCCTGCCCCCATGTCTGTGGGGGTGGCCTGGCAGGGATCCAGTGGCTGGTGGTAGGGGAGGGGTATGGTGGTTCCCTTGTCTGCCCCTCCTATGCCTGGCTTAGGGCCCCGGAGGAGCAGGTGAGGGAGCTCCAGGCTGAGGTGAGCAGGCTGAGGGGGATCAGGGCTGCAGAGGACAAGATTGACACCTCTTTCCATTCACTGCAGGACCAGGCATCCAGCATACAGGCTCCCCAGGAGAGGCGCACAACAGAGATGTGGTGGAAGGTACCCACCAGAACCAGGGCTGCTTGGGCTAGCGTGGTGGAAGCTCCCCAAGTACAACTTGGGAATAGATATGAGGCCCTGGCAGCCCTGGAGAAGGACGAAGGGAATGTCTCCAGTGGAGACAGTGCCACTCCATGCACAACACAGATGGTACAGAGAGGGAGCACTAGGAGGACGAAATGCCGGGTCCTCGTCATCGGGGATTCCATCCTAAGGGTAACAGAGGGTCCCATCTGTCGACCCGACCCCATGACACACAAGGTCTGCTACATGCCCGGGGCTCAGATTCAAGATATCACAGAGAGGATCCCGGCCTACATTCGACCCTCGGACCAGGACCCCATGGTCCTTATCCATGTGGGAACTAATGATGCAGCCAGGGGCAACCCAGACTGCAGCATGAAGGACTTTGAGGACTTGGAGGCGAAGCTCAAGGAGACAGGGGCGCAGGTGGTATTCTCCTCTATTCTCCTGGTAAGTAGACGTGGACGGCAACGTGAGGCCTGCATCAGTGAGGTTAACTGGCAGATATGGAACTGGTGCAGCCAGGCAGGCCTCAGGTTCCTGGACCCTACATCTATAAATCTATGAATGATATAAACTGGAGCAAAAATGTTCCAACTTCAACAGTGCTTCTTCAACCACTGTTCAAGTGGGTTTTGCTACATTTGTATTGTTCCTGCTTGGTCCACACATAACAGCTACTGCCCTTCTGAAATGCTTCTCTTTCAAACCTGCTGCAGATGTATGTGTTTCCATACCCTCTGGCAAATTTGGCCTCAGTTCAGCACCTGGCATCGTGGTTTCCCTCAAGGACAGTGACCGTGACCCAATGACTGGCCCATTTTCATAAAGCAAGCACTGTTTACAGCAGGACCAACATATTATAATAAATAGCTGGCACATGCTTAACATTTACAGCACCCATAGATCTATTTTCAAATATTTCATGTGCCCAGAACATCTAACATCTCTCATGATGCTCAATGATTCCAGTGCTTTCAAGGTTTCACTTCTGTCATGACTATTTAATAAATTAGTATGTTTCGTGGGGCTCTTCAAAGTAACAGCAAGGTCTTTAGTGCATCAGAGTGAGTAGTTTTAATACAGTGAATGCCATCAGCAAACAGATTTGGAAATAGGAAGACTAGTAAACTAATTTTCAATGTGTATCTACAGAAGAATTAAGGCATTTGTCTTTTAGGTTATATCAGGAGATACTTTGGGTTTGTCATACACTAGTAACCAAGTTTGTTTCTCTAACATATCTAAGGGTTTTTGGGTTTCCCCCACCCCCAGGGGAAGAGCACAAGCCCCATGTCTCATGGAAAAAAAAAAATCCTTTGTCCTCAATAGCAAAGCCACATTTCAATTTAGAAACACTTAATATCTCATCCTTCATCCCCAGCTTTGAATATGATCAATCTGTGTCTAAGACAGGGCTAGGAGGTGGGGGGGGGGAAGGGGAGGATAAAAGAGAAAGTTACAGCAGACCTAGTTAGTATGAGTGTCAGAAATTTAGAAAGATTTATGCATTGGTTACATTTGCAGAAACGGAAAAGAATTCAGGGAGAAGAGATTCTCAGAGACTGCCTCCTCAATGGAAAAACTGAAAGAAAACCTAAGGAGGTGTAGGAAGGGAGATATCTGACATCTTGAAAAAAGCAGCACCCTCTCAGAAGCATTATAGAGATGTCCTGTGAGGTGAGTGCACAGGACTGAACAGTGTATTTGGGGCAGGGAGTTACACCCTTCACCCTAGTGCCTGCTTTGCTTCATCAATAATAGAAACACTTAGCGCTTCATGCGGGCAGCTTATACAGACATTCAGGCTAAGTACAGACAGTCAAGAAGCCCAAGGATGAATTGATTCAATCTTTGTAGGTTAGTCTAAGCTGAACTGATAAGCCAATGAACAGACATTCACTTTTGATTCCAGAAATGCAGCCACATGCCTGTACTGGCCCAGGCCAGAAGCTTGGGGGTGCTAGAGCACACCTCCCTGCTTGGTTGGAGCAGACAGCTTGGGCCAAGGCTAATCTGCCCACCCTGCCAGAGGAAGCTTGCAGAGGCAGTGCAAAGCATCCTGGAATGCTGAGGGAATGCAAGTTATCTTGAATCTGGAGGGGATCTGGGGTAGAAATTCAATAAACTGACTGAACCCAAATCAGTTCAGTCTGATGCTACATCCATCCTGGTTTATCATAAACCATTTTGGCCATTTTGAAAGCAGTTTATGGTCATTGAACTTCAGGGTTAGGGACAGAAATTACACATAAACCAGTATTAGTGATCACAAGCTGACTCAAATCTGTAATATAACAGAAGTTCAGTGCACATAAACTGCTTTCAAAATGGCCAAAACCAATTTAAAATAAACCTGGATGGATGTAGTATCAGACTGAGCTGATTTAGGTTAAATCGGTTTATTGAACTTCTGTCCCAGTTCCCCTTCGGATTCAAGTTAATTCACAGTCCCCCAGCATCCCAGAATGTTTTGCACCTCTCCTGCAAACCTCCCCCCCCACCAAGGAGAATGGGCAGACTAGCCTTGGTCCATGCTGTCTGCTCTAGCCAAGCAGGGATGTATGCTCTAGCACCCCCTTACATCTGGCCTGGGCCACTGCAGGTATGTGGCTGCATTTCCTGAATAAGAAGTCTGTTTATTGATTCAATCTATGCAGTTTAGATTAACCTGCAAAGATTGAATGGATCAAGATCGTGCTTTGTGATTGCCTATACCTAGCCCTGTTGTGTTACAGATTTGAACTGGTTTCTCATCATTTATACCAGTTTGTGTAATTTCTGTCCCTAGCCTCAAAGCTAAGAGGGATGCTGGCTTGAATGATATATCTGCTATAATACCTCCTGGTATCTGGCCATTCCAATCTATTTGCTTGCTCCCAAATAATTCACTTCTAAATATTTTCCAATATTTCAAACCCCATGGAAAAGAATATTAGTTGGGTGCATTTGCTGCAAGAGATGAAATCTTCTGAGGAACAGAAAAATGCTTGTAGGGTGAGTTAATGCAAGAAAATAAGAATTTTTCAATTCAGGAAATAAAAAACATAACTAAATCAAGTGCTTAACATCTGTCAGTACTCACAGAAATGCAAAAGAAAAGACATCACATTAACTGGCCAATCTTGGGTGACTGCAGGAATAGAAAGGAAACAAACTATCTTTTCCATTTATCATACCTTCCCAACACCATAAATGGTACTCAAGAAGTGTTAAGTTGAATGAACAGCTACAGGGCATGCAAGGGGGGAAAATAAGAGGAATCATCTTATTTATAAAAATAAACAAATAAAAAGCAAAGGACTATGCTCTTCCTTGCTGATGTATGCCACACTGGCAAGTAGTAGCATGCATAGGGACACTCTTTTTGAACCTGTAGCAAGTTTAGAGGATACCACCAACTAAACTGAAATGATACTGTTAAGTTGTCTAAGTTGATTCTCTTCTTGCCTTCCTTATTTTATCAGTTCCATATCAGCACAAACTCTACATCGATAGTACCCTCTAGGCAGGCCCCTGAGCAGTACTAACTATTGGTGATAGTAATACTTGTAACTCAGGCTGTTGGAAATTTTCTAAAGCAAAAGTTTCAGAAAAGTTCAGTTTGTTGGGCTGCAAGTAGTTTCATTTGGAATATTTTAGGTTTGACAATTCGCCTGCCCCCAAATACAGTGGAAGGTCCAACCCATTCTGTCAGGATCCTGTGCTCTAGGACACACCTCTCCACCAAAATATATGAACAAGGTCAAATTCTGCTTAGTTATCCTGGCACACAAACTACAGATAGTTACCAATATCTGATAGCGGGGCTTTCCTAGGTTTTCTCAGAATTTGGAAAGTTGTAACCTTGCTTTGATCAAAAGGCCCATTTGCACCTCTCATGTTGGCAGATAACCAAAGTCAAGACAACACAGTGAATATCAATGCAATTATTCTAGAGGGTTTCACATTCTTTAGGTTTCAGAATCAATTTCCATTTGAATATCACAATTCAGATATGTAAACATACCTCACAATAGACAGCTCATGCCTCCTACAATTGAAGGCAAAAAAGTGGGAGAATTGATGGTCTCTCTCCGTAAAAAGAGAATGGTCCCTTTGACTTCTCTAAATAGGTTTTGAAAATATTAAAGATAGTGGGGTTTTTTGAGATACCATTCTTCTAGTGATGAAAATCTGTCAGGCACAAATTGACAGCAGGGTTACAGCTTTCCAAGCTCTGAGAAAACCAATTCCCTTGGCAGTTATGAGCAAGCATTTTCATTTCCCACCATACCATAATATTTCTCTGAAGCTTAAAACTTTCAGGTGCACAGGTTAGCCAATAAACTTAGATTTTTTTTTATCTTTGCTCTTATCAAGCAGAATCTTATCAACATAGTAGAAGTAATAACACTAATAAATGTCTTCTGTCTAAATTTTTTTAACTCACAAATCAGAACTTTTAAGCAACCAAAACAAAAGAAAAAAGCAAACACCACCTTCACATCTCATACATCTTCCAAAACAGCCAAAGAAAACTATAACATCACCATTTCTGTCAGACTTAAGCCATTAGCTCTTCTCTGAATGGTGCTTGCTTTATGCTGACTTAGGAAAGAGACTATGCGCCAAGCATAAAAAGAGTGAAATTCAGACTCTGTACTGCTTTTCTTCTCTGAAAGAAAAGGCTTTTCAACTGATGCTTTACTATGAATGTCCTAAAATGAAAATTTAGGATCCTAGAGTGCTTGAAAGCCTGTGGGATTGACCTGTAGGAGGTCAGAAGATTACAATTAAAAAAAACCCAAGACATAAATTGTGTCGGGTTAAAAACTAAAGATCGGCTATATCTTTGTAACAGCGCACAAAACATTAATTGTGGAACTCACTGCTCTAGTGACTGCTTGCTTGCTATATTGCAGTGGGCTTACAGGGACTCAGAGGAGGCTGGGACTGCAGGATCCAACTGGACTTTCTGTTTGTTTTAACCAGTAGTGCACTCTGTGTTGCTGAATGGGATATCCCCTCACTTTTTTTTTTTTTTTTTGGCACACTGCTATGAACAGACAGTCACTTTTGATTCCAGAAATGCAGCCACATACCTTCAGTGGCCCAGGCCAAACGCTCAGGGGTGCTAGAGCACACCTCCCCGCTTGGCTGGGACAGACAGCTTGGGCCAAAGCCCAAGGAGGAGTTAGATCACCTGAAAAAAGGAGTTAGATAAACTGGAAAAAATATCCAACTAAATTGATGGGGGAGACTAACTGCATGGCAAAAAAAAATCTCTATTGTCCAATTCAGAAGCTACACTTAACGGTTCCAGCTTTTTTTCGGTTAGTGCCAGAGGGCTTAGTGGTTGCAGCACAAAAATCTCATAAAATGAGGGATTAAAGGAAGAAAACTTGGCATGGAGTGTCAGAACCATATTTTGAGACTGGTGTATAAAACTCACCAGAAAAGTAGTTATTGTGTACTTCAGATTTTTTCATGTTTGAGTGCATCAAAATATACAATGAATTACCCAGTGTACTGAAAACCTGTGGTAACTATTTGTAGCATTTCAGTTTGTAAGCAGGTTGATGTACTCGAACAGATCCTTTGATTTTTCTTGGATTGTTCTTTGATTTTATGCCACTGCAGGTTCCATTTTCTCTTCTTACTTCTTCAAAGACATCTTCTCCAGCCAATTTTCCCCCTTGTAATTGATTTGGGAAAAAAGGCAAACACAACGAAGATTGTGCAAGTGTCTATTTTACCATGTATACCTGTGAAGCATGCTAATATTCCAAGATCTAATGGGGGAGAAGAAAAGGGGGCAACACATATCAAAACCCTTGGTTTCCACTGTTTTGGTTATCTTACCTCCTGCACCCATCTAGCCTGGGATATTGTACATGTTATTCGAGCTCAGATTCTCTAGTACAATACTCTTTCATTTTAACATTGCTACCACATAAAAGATTCCACAGTATCAAACAGAATTTATAGAAGCATACACTCTTCTTGCCAAAGGCTACAGCTGTAAAATAGATTTTCCCTGTCTGTTTCTTCAGAATTGTTTGGGTTTTTTCTTAAACTTATATTAGGATGATGAAAGACTTCTCCATTGTCAGCCAATCTATTCTGTAATCTGATACCAGATAGGATGCTCAATTAGATTTCTGCTTGAACAAATAGTGAATCCATGCTCTTCTGCCACAGAATAGAGCAAAGCTAAATGTATACCTATCATACGACAGAATGGGACATTTGTTCACTAACTTGTTGGTCATCTGCATTTGAAAGTGGGTTGCTTGTATGAGGTTAGGCATCACCTAACTGGACAGTGTGAATGGCTAAACTATGATACTGTTTAGTTGCATATATTTCACACAAATAGTTAAAAAGTATGAGGATTTTGCATTTCACTTCACACATTTCACTCTCAACCTGAAAACAAGTGTTGAAGGGATTTTCACAAGATTTTGAAAATAGGCTAGCAATTTTGAGTGCCCAGCTTGAGATGAAGACAGCTTACTGAAAACCAGGCCCTTTCTAAGGTATTTCAAACCTGGACAACTCAAAAGTAAAATACCAACAACCACCTTTCAACCTTCTTTCAAAGCTAAGCCATCTGATACTATTCCATTCTTTTTCACTGGAATAAATGCAGTTGTTGCCACAGGGCTATCAAATCGCTAACATATGAGAGAGCTAGTCAAGAAGAAGAAATGATCCATGTGATCATGAATGGCATATAAGGTGTCTATGCAATATTAAGATACAGTCAATGTTATGAAACTGTATTTGAAAAAAAAAATTACTTCATTAGTAGATCTATGGTTACATCTTTCAGCACAGGCACCCTTTGAAAATTAGTTTTTTTTAACATGGAAAACTCCTGGGCTAAGATATATAGTCATCCATCGTGCCGGCAATAACATACACACACCACAGCACATCTGAAACTGAGAGACAAGTATGCTAAAATGACATCTCTGAATCACAGAGGGATTACCACATAACTAACCACTTCCCCATGTAATTACCTTTTTTGTTACCCACATACGTTCCTTCTCCAAATTGTATATTTTGGGAAATACCTATCATTCGAGAGGGGAAAGTGATGATTTCTCCACCTTGTCACTGGAAGCAATAATGACTATTTTACATTGTGTTTGAAGTGAGCACAATTTAAAGTTTTAACTGTTTGATATATATTATATTAATGAGGGATATACTAACAATCAGATTGCACCAACGGAACAATAAAATATACTACGGACAGAGGTAGTTAGCTGTGTTAGTCCAATGTCAGACAGAAGGCAGCATAGGGCCTGACTCAGTTTACCAGATGCTGCTGATGGATTAGATGAAGTGACCATAATTATGGTCACAAAAGCTCATGTTATGCATCTCTGATTTAGTTAGTCTAAAAGGCACAACTCTACTCTGTCTTCTACCTAAAATCAGTTAAAAACTAAAGATCTAGAAGAGGGGGCAACACATATCAAAACCCTTGGTTTCCACTGTTTTGGTTATCTTACCTCCTGCACCCATCTAGCCTGGGATATTGTACCTAAAAACAGTTATTCACTGTTACTATTCAGTTTCTTCATAGGCATGCTCCACTCAAGGAGCTATTTCTAATACATAAGCAAACCCAATATATTCCCCAACACAATATTATTTTCACCTGCATGCACTTCAAACTCAAACATAGCTGACAAAACTTAAAACTGTTTGGGTTTTGTTTGTTTTTTTCAGTTTAAAGATCAAATCACCAAAGGCAAAAAAAAACCCTTACAATAAAGTAGATCCCCAACAAAGTGATATATGATCAGTACTCTTCAGGTTATAATCAGTAGGTATTTTCTTCCACAAAGTGCAACAGTGGCATTTAAAATCTACGTTTGTGTCTATCTTCTCTGATTGCGTTTCTGGTGCTTTGAATTCTTCCTTATTCTTGGTTTGCCTGAGTGCAGCCATGTGGAATGCTAGCCATTGTACTGCTACTGCATTAAAAACACCAGTAAAAGTTATTGAGGCCATTTGGGAAAAAAATGAAATCACATCTTACTTGATTGTAGAAATAATAGAAGATGCCCTTCCTTCATTTTGCATTCCATATTTCTGATATCTTCACCATCACTGAACACTGCAGTACCCTACCTACAGTTCTTCTCTTGTGTGCAAATACAATTTAGTGGAGATTTTTCCCTCCAGTTTTCTGTTACTGACACATTTATTTTCTATACTCCCAAAAGATAGGTGTTGTCTTGACTATGATATATGTATTACATATTGCCATTTTCTCCTTCCAGAAAAGTTCCATTAACCTCTTCATTCTTTTTAAAACTGAATTTTGTGTTGATATAGGTATTCCCTTAGAGGAAAATGTCCTATACTATACTTTAAAATATTTTGTTGAATCCTATATTTAGTGTTTCAGTACCATTCTACAGAATTTAATAGGGATATTTTCCTGCTGTAAGACTTTATAAGGTAGTTTTAAAAGTCCTCTAGAGTGAACCCAATTCTCTATTAAATTCTGTAAATTTTAGATTGATTCTTCTGAGAATCCTTTGGTTGTATCCCTGTTATTTTCTAAAGGTCTTTCCGACAAAGGCAGCTGCCCCTCTCATATGCCTCAACTCTTGAGTTCAAGGATGACTCTTCCCTATTAACTATACTTGCTCATTCAAGTTCATGTCCTCTTTTTAACCCTGCCAAAAAGGTAGTCAAAAGAATGCTACTGCCAAAGCTTTCATTAGGAAAACACATAATGCCACCATTTCAAGATGGACACTATCCATCCATCACATGGTGCAAGCCATTTATTCAAAGCTGACTTAAACTGAATGTATGCTTCTCACTCACAATAAGGGGTTATACATCCCTTCCATTGACCAAAGAATAGTTTTAATTGAATGCTAATAAACATTTCAGTAAGCATTTTTTCTTGGGTTCTTCTGATGTACAGTATATTGAATTTTATCTATTTGTATTGCACTAAGGAATAGTCATTTTTGTTTTGTGCGTTGCACTTCTTCGATATATTATGATTTTGTTTAAATGGGTTATCCATCATGGTGAGAGACAGTTAAACCAAATACAACTGCAGCTGAAGGAAAGCATGTAGCTATTTGAATTGACTGAATTGCAGGCAACATGTAATTCTTATTTCCCATATCACAGGATTATCAAACAGACGAGACTACTAGGCAGTCTATTTCTGCTTATGAGTGGGATACCCATCAACTGAAAATAGTCCGTCTAAAATTTCAGTAAATATTTACAAATAACCAAATTTGCAGAAGTCAGGGTTAGTTGGCAGACGATTGATTGACAAGAGAAAGGCTGAAACTGTTAGACAGTTTACTTGCATGAAATAATTCAATCAGCTGTAATTCTCATTTCCTTTTCCCCCCGCTCACTAACGGTTCTTTTGAAATTAAGCAATGCATCTTTTTCATTTGAATTCTCTTTGAAATGCAACTGCTAGGGAACAAAACACAGAATAGAATATGCAATAATCTAACTACAATCAGTAATTTAATATGTAACACTGCAGGGGAGCAGATAGAAGAACGTTGCTCAAAACTTCAGAGGCTTGTCAGGAATGGCTGGGAAAGCAAATTGGCTGCTAATGCTAACCTGAAAGGACAATTATATGATTGGTTACTTTAGCCAACATAAATTACTGTATTCTATTCCTCTGTTCCTTTTTCTGAAAGATTAGACTTCTGAGGAGGATTCTAATGGGTCTTTCACCGTCAAATTCACACTTTCAGTGTTAGGCATAATCAGCAGTTCATAAGAATTGTTGCTATGTAGCCCATGTGTAGCGATCTTCATTTACTGGAAGTCTGACAGTCTCTATCCAGTTCTTAATAGAAACATATACACACTGGAAGACTCTTAACCACAACTGAAACTTAGAATTTTTTACACTTGAGCACTGATATGAAACCAAATTACCCAGACAATAGGAAAGAGTAAAGGTACAGGGAAAGGGACAGACAGGCCCAACATTAAGTACTTGCCTCAAGGCAAGCCCTGGTGTTTTAAAAAAACTTCCCCAATGTATATTTCAGGTGTCTTAGACTTCCATAAGCCCCTATAAAACTCAACCAACAGTTTTACTACATTGCCATGGTCACTGCCACAAGGTGCATTTTGGAAACAGCTGAGAATGTTTTTATTGTCAGGCAGTAGCTTAAAGGCTTATAGGTATAATGGGGGAAAAAATATCATGCATTTTCCTAGCTGTGTCCCCCTGTGCATTCTTGTTACTGATAGCTCCATCACTATACTGTATTAATATTAGAGTATTGTATGTTGGACCATACCGACACGTTCAATCTATTTATCCTTTCTGCTGCTCTTTTTTTCTCAGCTATCTATTTATCAACTAGCGGCATATTCATTTTCCATTTAAGTCTGATCCTAAACATGAAGGAACAACCATGGATTCAGGGTTGCCTGGAAAAATGAAAAATGCTGCTAACCTGCATGTAGCTGTAATAAAACAGCTACAGTAGTTTTATTGCATGCAATGATATATTGTCTTTTGCTGGGAGAGGACGTTTTATGGCATGAACATGGCTTAATCCTTTAAGCTTTATACGTGTGGATACAAATTTTCTTGGTTAAGGCAAAGCTCAAATACTTGGCTTTATATTGGGTATTTTCTTGGCAACTGGATGAGAAGAAAATAGTCCCTACTGCTGCCCCCACCCCCAACTCCAAGCCACAGAACAGGCCTGGGGATGTAATAGCTACCTTCACTCTCCTCCTTCAGTCCTGATTTACCCTCCTCCCCAGGTTGTAATCAAGTATGGAGCCACTGCACCTACTACATCATTCTTCAGATCCATGTAATGGGTGCAGTAGCTCCACACTTGATTACAGGTTACCAACACAGCAAAAATCACACAGAATGTTCTGCCGTGGTGTTTTCTGACTGACAATCTGCCGGTCAAAACTCATTCATTCTGGGGCAACAATTTAACAGTAGTGGCAGCAACAGCCACCAACCTCTTAGAGCAGATGTGTGCAGTTATTTGGGCTGAAGGGCCACTTAGGGAGTTTTGGTAAGCTCTGTGGGCCAGGTCAGCACTCCCTGCCCTTGCTGCAACGGGCTGGCAAACCCTACCGCCCTTCCACCCTAAAACTGCTCACCCAAATTCCCTAAGTGGTAGATTACTAGACACGGGAACAGGATGGGTGGGCAGGACCAGGGTTGGTATTATGCGATGGTGACAGTGCGGCGCTAGGGCTGAGGTCAGGGCAGAGCCATGATCCACTCCCTGCATGTACCCCCCTGGAAAACCAGGCTCCCATAGCAGGGATGTACAGTGGCAGAAGGAGCCACTGATGCTGGAGCTGCCAGGATGGCTCTACCCTGAGCCCCAAGCCTCAGCTTCTCCCACCAGCACCACTCCCTGCCCACCCATGGCCCCATGCAATCTGCCCAGCTGAGCACAGCCTGCCTGCATGGGTCCCAGGCTGGTTTCCATGGAGACCCTGCCCACCTGCTCCATTCAGCACCCCCGGAGATGTGTGCAGGACAGAAGGGTTGGGGTGCCTGGGTAGCAGGGTCAGTTGTGGCAGCGGTGGTGACATTGGCAGTGGCAGCCAGAAGGAGCCACTGATGCTAGGGCTGCCAGGAAGCAGAGTCTGGCTCAGCCTTGCTGTGTGCCGGAGAGCGGTGGGACTGGCTGCATGCACCATGACCCAGGCTTCCCCTGGACCTGGGCCAGGCAGGGCCAAAGGACCTGCCACAGGCTGGATAAAATCCTTTGGCGGGCCAGATCCAGTCCATGTATTTTGCCCACCCCTGCCCTACAGGTTAAGTTGTTTGTATACAGCATTGTCTAAAGACCTGCATTTCAAGTTTGTCTCAAGCAAGTGGGCTGACATAAGCTGGTGGTTTTAGCTGCTTTTTAAACCAGCAAGCAAGAAACTTCTTTATATCTTCAATTTTTCTTATTTTGCATTTGTACTTTTTAATTATTTTCCTGAACAGCTGTTGATTCTCGCTGGTTAGGAACCATTAAAACATGGTTATTTGCAACCAAATTAAATCTTTATTTTAAAACCATTTTAAATTTTTTTATTAACAGGGGAATATATTAGATACCCACTGAAGAAATCCTATTACTCTATACTTTTACTCAGTTTCTAATTTTTGACATTTTAGTATGTCAGAAAATAGTGAGCTGTAATCTTATTTACTTTTAATTTTTTTTTTTGGGGGGGGGGGCGTTCCCCCTACATGACTTACATGAACCTACTTTTATATGGAAATTGAAATTCAGTTAAACATACAGAAAACCAGATTTGTTGTTTGGTTAAATGAAACCCTGTTAATTGTGTTGATTTCAGAAAAAGGATATCAGATGTTTTGCACTTAAATATGACTTATTAAACAGAGGAAGTGCAGCGTGAACTGAACTGAGAGTTTCTGGTCACCACATCCTTAGAGACAGAAAGAAGTAGCCATCTAATAATTTTTCACAACATAAAACCTTAGTGTGGTTGCCTCCCTCTAGTTCTTACTAGAAATGCCCACAGGATACAAAACAACATTTTTTTTGTCCATGCTTATTCTGGCATCCTAACAAGCAGTCTCAGGAAGCCAGTAATGTATAGATCTGGGAAACTGAACCACCCTTTCTCTTCAAACCCTACTGATTTCCCCTTTATACACCATCGTGCTGGTTTCATTAAATGTTTTTACTCAACCAAATATTCCCAGATTCCATGGGCTCCTGCCAGCCTGTTGCTATTTTCAGAATGGGAAGGGGGGGAAGATAGCAAAGGGAGTTCAGTCTGGGATTTTTTCAGCCCCCTCCCCGCCCCCCCGAGGGTAAGGTGGGTGGATTGGAGCCCCCCTGATATGGAGGGCCTCCAATTCACTCACCCCACCCTTCAGTGCTGGTTGGGGAACCCTAGAATGAGCTCCCTCTGCTCCCTTTTCTCTCTCCCATTCTGAAACAGGTGGGGCTGGGACAGAAGAGGGGCTGTTCCTAGGGGAAACTCGCTGCAGTCTCCCAGCCATGAGCTAGATTCCCTTTCCCCTGGAACCAACAGTGAATTTATGTTTCGTCCGGGGGATCCTTGTAACTCAGAACGTTTCCTGCAAAGCCTTCTCAGTTACAGCAGGGAGTTGCACTTCTGTCTGCATCCCTAATGAAAACAGCATGCTGGTATATAAGGAGGAAATCAATAAGGTTTGAAGTGAAAGGGTGGTTCGGTTTCTCAGATATCAAATAAAAATATCCAAATCCTATAGCATACTGCAAAATAAATACAGCACAGGACTCAGGGGAACTTTTGGGGAGTTCAGCTGTCTCAGAGTTTTCACCTTGAGTTTCAAGTTCCTCAAAATAAAACTCACTAAATCTTCCCTTACTGTTTGTATTTATGTCATTAAAGATCATTTGAAGGTTATCCCAGGATTCCTGAAGAATCTACATACAGGCAGTCCTCACACTTATGACAACTGGTTCCTGAAAACCGCGTCGTTAGGCCAAAACATTGTAAGTTGGAACCAATTTTCCCATAGGACCAGTGTTATAAATGGGGGATTGGTTCCTTTACAATGCTCGATATAGCTGTGTCCAGCTGGTAAGTCTGGAGTGGGGAGGGAAGGGGCCTTGCACGGGGGAGATCAAAGCCCCCTGTGGTGAGGGACGGACTGGAGCTGGGATGGCAGGCAGGCACAGGACTGAGCTGCAGCTCATTCTGGGGGGGAAGGTAGGGTATGGCAGCTCCTGCTCCTGTGCACTGCATATCTGGTGGTTCATGTTGCTGCTCCCGCCACTTGTCCAGGAAAGCATGGAAGCTGGGGGGTGCTCTCAGATGTGCACAGGATGGGCGGGGCCAGGATTGCATCAGGATACACTCTGGGCTGGTGATGATGGTGCTGGGAGTCAAGGCTTTTCCCTCCCGCCACTCACCCCACCAGGGCAGGGTGAGCACAGGACGGAGCTGCTAAGCTGCCTCTGGACAAGCAGTGTGCTGCAGCAGTAGCCACTCCACCTTCCCCGCACCCCCAGATGAACTACAGCTTTGTCCCATGCCCACCCTGCCCTAGCTGGGTGAAAGGTGGGAGGGCATGGGGGGGCATGTGCCCCTGGACTAGAGTGGGGCAGGCAGTGAAGCGGGAGCTATGGGGATGCTACAGACCCCTGAAAATTTTCTGTGGCCCCCACTGCCCTCTCAGAGCGCAGCCCAGTGTAGTCCTGGCCCACCCACCCCACGCGGATCTGGGGGCACATGCCCCCCTATTCCCTCCTGGACAAGCAGCAGGAGCAGTGGCAGAAACTTCCAGATGAGTTGCTAGATGAGCAGCACACAGCAGCAGAAGCTGCTACTCCTGCCCTCCCTGTGCCCCCCTGATGAGCCACAGCTCAATCCCGCACCTGCACGAATGATGTGTGCCCCCAGAGGCTGGAGGGGGCATGGTGACTGCCCACAGGTGGTGGCAGCAGTGGAGGCAGTGGGGGCATGGTAGTGGTGGTTGGAAGCAGGGAGCTCCTGCAGACAGCTGCGGTGGTGTCAGGGGTGAAAGGGGCGCTGGTGGTGAGGACCAACCGGCGGTCTACGACCAGCCACAGAAGTGGCCAGCAGTGATCAGCAACCACCCACAGATACTGCTGGTGGTGTCCGAGGTAGGGGGTGGGGTGGTGAGTGGTGACCGCCCATAGGTGGTCTCTCAGGGGGTGCACCACCAATCTCAGGTGTGCATGTGCACCCATGTCCATCCCGTACATGTTGCCAATGTGTACCCACCCAGCCCTGGCTGGGCAGCACTTGTCCGAGCCCCAGTCCCTCCCTCATGGCAGGGGCTTTGATTTGCGCCCCCATGTCCCTTCCCATCCCCCTTGCCTTCCACCACAACAGGCTTACTAGCTGGACACAGCTGTATCAACCATCAGAAAGTCAGAATGTTGAAACAAGTGTCAATGTATAAAAAAGTCATTAGTAGAGTTCACTGTAACTTGAAAAGTCTTAACGTGAGGACTGCCTGTATTTGATTACCTCATTTGCACAGCTGATTTCAGTTTTGGTGCATTCAGTGTATCAAGAAAAAAAATGACAAGCCCTGTTCAGGCTTGGAATAGTCTCTCCAAGGAAACTACAACCCCATCATTTCAATAATTTAAAAACAGATTGGACAAAGTACTCAAACAGCAGTATGCCATACAGAACAAGACTAAAGTGTCAGAAGTCGTGGAATAGATTAGATGGCCTTCCAGGTCTCTTCCATCTCTAGTTCTTCTGAAACTACTACATGCATGATAAACAAAGGCTGCTTGTGCTTCCTCATGTCTGTCCTCTTCATTTCAGAAGGAGGGGAGGCTGTCAGGATAATGAACCTCTCCCCACATCTGACAGTCATGGTCATATTTTGGGGGAGTTCTCTTCTTTGCCCACAGTTCACAACAAAAATATGCTACAAAAAAGACCATCCACCAGACTGGTGTGCATTTAATGCCTACATAAGTGCAGTAGACAATTCTGCTTTGAGACAGAATCCTATTGCAGCCACACTAACATCAAGGATCTTCCATGGAAGCACGGTGTTTATGTCAGGCCAGAATTTGATTCTGTATTTATAAGTGCTATATAGTTTGTACTTACCATTCAAAAATTTCAAAACATTTCATGAACACTAGCTTACAAAAAGGCCCTGATGCATATATAATACTGTAGAGATGAGCAAGGTGGGCACGGTTCTAAATGGGAAGAACCAAAACACATGCATGATCAACAAAGTAAAACAAAATTGTACATACAACCATGTTCTTAAAAACCTACCTCTTTGAATGAAATCAGCATGTATTTTTTTCATATCAGAGCTTCTGCACATCAAAAGTTTGACCTTAGTTCAAGATCAAATAGAAGTGAATCCCATAGTGAGGTATCAAACAAAGTCCTATGTTCTATATTGAAATCACTGGGCTGCCATGGTTCCAGTGTGACAGACACTGTATATTGAATTCTAAGTATCATAAACATGTGCCAAAGATCATTAAAGGCATTATAAAGCCAATAACATAATAGTCAAGTGCACCTAATATGCTGTCAGTTAACATCAGTTCATACTTTCTTTCAAGCAATAGCCTGTTTGGATAGACCCCCTTTACGTTCAGTCTGTCATGTGTTAGACAATGTGGCAGAGAATATTTTTCTCCCTCAGAGAGGCCCAAAGCAACAGATGGAGCAATTAGCTCCCTGCCCCACAACACGGGTGATTTTCAAAGTGAGGGTGCCAAGCAAGATAATTGCTTTTACTAGTCTCTTGGAATATGCTGCATTGTTTGCTGACAAACACTCTTACTCAAAACCTGCTCCACAGAGCCCAGGGCAGTGGAGCATTTATATTCCTTTGAAATTTATCAAGCCAAGAAAACTCCAATGCAGCATCTATAGCTTGGCTAGGGAAAAAGCATATTTTGATTAGTTCTCCAGAATACTAGAGGATGTGCAAATACATTGTGAGAGAAATACATAGGTCAGACTTAGCCCCTGACCTAGCCAGAATTAAGAAATGGTATCCCGATTACTCGGCTGTCATACTAAATAGCATTCATTTGGAAAATATGAATCATAAAATGTAATTGCACATAAAATACACAATCCATAAATGCATGTAGTTGCTATCCAAAAGCATTTTAAAACAAAATCTCTGGCCAATTAAAATGTGATTAAAGACACATTGGCACTTTTCATGCATAAAGTTGCTTAAATTGGTGTGTGGACATCATCCGCGTAAAAACATTTTTCATCTCTGACTTCATTTGGAGGAGTTTTTCTTAATTTCATAAGAATTGCTGGTGTGATGTGGCTGTTGAGGCCTAGCACAGAGGTAGTTACATTTAAGTGACAGGCAATTTAGCTTTATATTGTATTTACAGCATTTAAAACATTTGAAGACCTTTCATAGTTGAACATCATGTATTAATTATTATGAGTTGTGACATTTTAAAAAGTTAATTTTATATTGAAAAATAATTGATTGTTATAGTCACTCTAACCTTTACTTCCCCACATGTCTCTGTTGTATTGCTTAATGTTATGTCTATAATTAAAAAATAAAATGTTTAAAGCTTCCCTAACCTACTCAGTCATTAAGATATTAGCATATATAATATGATGAAGGACAGCATTTATTTCCATTTCAAGTTAGTTGTGGAATAAGAATGGTATATTTTAAATATACTGGATCATGCTTCAAATCTAAAAATGTCACTAAAATTAGCTTCATTCTCAGAATAAACTATTTATGCAATGGAAATCCAGGTTAAAGTGTTAGTATGAGCTTAAAGCAATATCCATGGCAAGTTACCCCATGCAACTTCTAGTGAGATCTCCCAGTGGGCTATATTGCAGTAAATAATTGACTTTCAGAGACATCTCTAAGGAGCTTATGACTATTTCCTGATAAAGACAACTCTATCTGGGGTCACCACTGCATAAGTGTAAAGAAGAGATTGTTTCCCACTTTTTCATACCCATCTAACAAAAGCAGCAGAATGCAAAAGTGGTAGGGTCCAACATGGACAAAGCTCTTCTTCTTCTAAAGCACTAGCTAATGGGTCTTGCCAGTAAGTATGCTATACTGTACGTGGGACATCCTATTGTATCTTCTAAGCCACAGATTTACATAGATTTTGCCACAGTCCTGCCATGAATAAGTATAATCCAAAAAACCACTCAGAACTGGCTATAGGAATGTTCACAACCAACTGGAGCTTCATTAACTTTGGGCCACACAAAATTCTAAGTGCAGGATTGTGACCCTGTACAGAAGGAAAGCAGGGGTATGTTGTGAGTAATACAAATATTTCACTTATAACACATGCTTTACACTGTCAGCTTCATCCACTTTGAATTCCAGCCCTTTCTTGCCCCTAACCTTAATCTTGCATTTACCTCCTCATCCCAGCCCAGCTTAATCCAATCTTACCCTTTTCTAGGATGACTGGGTCTCTGGTCTGCCTAAAAATGGCAATGCAGCTTTGGTAAGTTGGGACTTGGACATACAACATGCTCACACTGATGTTTACATGCCTTTACACCAGAGTAAAAACAAAATGGACACATAACAGACAGACGTCCACTGTTGCAACTTCTATCCAGGACAGAATGACCACAGCAATTCTACACTAGTAGAAGTGACATTGCTCAGTCAGGACCTTGCAATTATCCATGGATTCCCTGCCACCAAGTAAGGATATGCTGTAATATCACTCTTGCCAGAAAGCTGCTCAGCAACCCAGCTCTGGATCCCAATATAGCCTGCACCAGGGTATTCAAACACTGTAAATTATACCTTATAAATATGTCCTGTATCTGGGCCTTAATTTGTACAAGAAAAAGGAGTGAGACATACAGAAAAAGCCAAAGGAATTAAAATCTCCTGTAAAGTGTTTCCAAATATGCACCGTCTAAAACAGCGCACGCACCACTTCTACCAATCAGAAGAAGTGTCTCTTGACAAGGCCTACAGTCTGTCAGAGCCATAATGTTCTGAAGGATTTGCACAGTTACACAAAGGAAATAGGGCATTATTTATAGCAAGTGACAAACCATCATTAGTTAATTTGGCACTGACTGTAATAACATTGTGAGCTGCTATGGCACACACAGGACTGTACGGAGAAGTACTGCTATAATTCAGCATTAAGTAATCTCTGTTTATAAAATGTGACTGGAAGTACATGTCTGTTCATCTTAGTAGGGGATGTATTTCTAGGATGAATGCAAACAGGTTGGTGGGGAGGCATCTACTGTTATTTATCACTGTTCTACACAGATATCCTATCAGGCTTAGGGCCATGGTACATTAGTAGCTGCATGAGCATAGCTGTGTGTAGACAGTCTCTACCCCTAAAAATGTGAACTACAGAGTGAGTGCAGTTAGAAATACGGCTCTGCTTTGCTTCAGTAACATAACATGCACTTTTACTGGGGAGAAGGGGGAACAGCAGAGAAACAGAGGTTTATCTGAGGGAAGGGGAACATTCAATCATGCTCCTTACTCCTACAAAATAACCAGAGGCCAAGGGCTTGAATTTGAAGCAATCTCACTTCAAGACAACATCTGCCAAAGAAAAACATGGGAAACCACAGGTTTCCCCTTGCTGGCTGGCAGAGTTCCAGCCTGCAAGGGGCTGCTCAGGGCTGGAGGGAGCAGGATGCAGGGGGCACCATGTAGTCAGCAATAAAGCCAGGCAGCAGTGGAGAGCAGTCCCCCCACCTGCCTGTAGGTAAGTATATGGGGGGGAGGGGGCATAGGCAACATGGGAGGCAGCAGAAGGGGGTGCAGATTGAAGTCCCCATGGTGAGGGAAGAAGTGGGGCATGGTTGGCGGTTGAGGCTGGGGGTGCTGTTCAGCCAGGACAGTGCACGGGTGCCGGGGCTGGGGCAGGAATGCGAAGTGCAGGGCCCATCTGGGGAGTAGGACAGAGCCACAGGCAGCTCGTTTGGAGGGTTGGGGGGATAAACTGGACTTTCAGAAAGCCTTTGACACTGTCTCTCACCCCGTTCTCATTAAAAAACTGGGGGACTGTGGTGTCAACATCTACATAGTCAAATGGGTCACCAACTGGCTGGAGAGCCACATCCAGAGAGTGGTAGTGGATGGGTCATTTTCGACCTAGAGGGATGTTGACTGAGAGTAGATTTAGGCTAGATATCAGGAGGCACTACTTCACAGTCAGAGTGGCTAGGATCTGGAACCAACTTCCAAGGGAAGTGGTGCTCGCTCTACCCTAGGGGTCTTCAAAAGGAGGCCAGATAGATACCTAGCCAGGGACATCTGACCCCAGAATTCTTTTCTGCCCATGGCAGGGGGTCAGAGTTGATGATCTGTTCAAGTCCCTTCCGACCCCACCAACTATGAAACTATGAGCTGGGTAACACAGAGATAATCCTGCCCCGAAGTGGTGTAACTTTGAACCACAAAACACGTGCTTATAACCAGTTTCAGGTGTTATTGTGCAGACAATCCAGGGGTTAAGAGCTCCAGGAGCTGCCCAACATTACCTTGTAACAAGGCTGCAAACTGATTGATAGTAGTAAATTCAAAAATACTCCTGTAATGTCTATCCTTATTGCTTGGGCCAGATGGGAAAGCTGTATTGTACAACAGGTAAAGCACAAGGTAAGAAGAGGATAGGTTCTGAATGAACTATCCCCAGGCCTGCCACATACTCACTGTGATCTTTTCCTTGCCATGTATCCCCTGTGTTGCAGTTTTCCTATCTGTAAAACTGGGAATATAATACATGTCCAGCTTTGGAAATCACTTGCATATATATTTGCTTGGTTCTTACTTTGTTTCAAGGACCCCCTGTTGCTATTTGCCACACAGTGGTACAGAGTGGCAAATGTTAGGTCTATCTGTTACCATCATATCCCCATCCACTACCATGATGTTTGAAAGCCCCATAATCCATACTGTATTGATCCTAGAGAAGTAACTGTTCATGTGTGAGAGAAGAGTTGTAAGGGACAACTTTTTACAAAGGCTAAATGCCTGGCCCCGGGTTATACTGGCAGCCTACAATCCTGCACTAGAATGCAAGGCACCCTGCACTGGACAACAGCTATTATATTCTGGGGCAGACAACGGATTTTAGGAGAACTCAGCCAGCAAAACAAAAAAAGCCACGCAGATGGGAAAGGGCATAAATACTGCCTCTCATTTTATTAAATGAATAAGAAATAGCATATTTAATAGTCCCAGTGCAGGCGTAACCTACTGAAGCTCAAGGAAGTCATTTCAAGGTTTCTCTGTTAAGTTTACTGATAGCTGCACATGCCCTGCTTGGATCTCTCACATCATCTCCCTTGCTTCACATCTTGCACTTTTAGGATCAGGACTGTCATCCTTACCCAGTGACACTGGTGAGAGGAAAAGAAAACCACACCTCCACTGCTGCCCCATGTACTTGAGCATCTAATATATTCTCCCCAGTTAGAGGCTCCAACAGAGAACAACAGCTCAACCACAATTTTGGGGGGCTGATCACTGAATTAAGTCACTACATCACATTTACAGCCATGTCTCTGTCACAACGTGAGCCAGGACTTCTGTATCAATGTATCACTGAGACAGTAACATTGCCAGAGATGAGCCCAAACCAGAAGCATTCATTCCTCAACTTCAAGGACTCCAGACCACATTTGCTTTGGTTTTTAATAACAAAACTAATGATGAACTGCACCCCTTCCCCCAGGCCTCCCACTTTTTACCTATTTCTCTCTGTAGCCCAAAGTCTGAAAGCCAGGTGCTGAAGGGCTTAATCCAACTTCCTCCAAGGTGCTGCAAGCACTCACCTCTGACCAAACCGCACCTTAATGATTCCCTCTGTAGAGCTGAACTAGGGCAGGTGGCTTATTGCTCTGTTTAAATGATTAATCATGTTGATTTCATTTCTAGAGCATTAGCAAAGAAACCTTAATCCACATAGTTCAACAGGATACATTGCCACCCAGTAAGCAAACTGATCATCAGTCAATTAGTCTTTGTTTCATAATAATCCATTTATTAAGCCTGATATTCAGGGGAACAGAAAATACAAGGTTTTTTTATCATCATTATTATTATTATTATTCATGTTGCCATTAGAGTTTAAATAAGGTCTGGCGTAAGTCCACAAAAGCATTTGAGTCTTAGTCTAGCCTGAATATTAGAAACTCACTCCTAAGACTGCTCACTGCAAAAGCTATAACGCCCCCCCCCCCACACACACACACGACATGGCTTTATGACAATGATTCCTTTCTTTTACTGTAATTTTGTATTTGCTTTTATTCTCAGTTGTTCACTTTGATTCAAGGTATGTCTTCCCTCAAGACTGACAAGGAGGCATGTAACAGGCATATCAAAGCTAAAAAGTTATTTAAGTGAAAAATGCCAGCTTTGAAGATCCCTTTTTCACCTAAATGGAGCCTTTTAAAATCTGGTGTAAGCATATACCCACCAAGCAAAATCACTATGCACCTCCTCATATACCTGATCTTTGGCAACAAACCTGCATTGTGTAGTCTGCTTGGTGGTATGGGTGATTTATAAAGGTGGCTTAATGAAGTTCATGGAGTTAAGACAAAGTACAGGTCCCTCAAAGTTAAAAAAAACCCCAAACCCTAATCTTTATGCAGAATTATAAAAAAACATCCAGAGAAGCTATTTAATGGCCACCTTTGCAACACTTCATTTGTACCACAAGGCAACTTCTTTTTTGTGACAGCTTCATGGGAAGGACTGACCTTTCGTCTGTCTGGAGCAGAGAATATAAAAGTGGCATCAAACACATGGGGGGCCCCCCCGCCGCGCTCCTGTGGGACACTCCAGGTGCCCCAGCATTGCAGCCTTCACAAGCTCTGCTGGTACCACACGGTATGTAGAAAAAACTTTTAAAGCTGTGTCTATGGCCAAATCGCTGATTGTCCAAATCAGCATCAAAACTTCAGATTCAGATTTGGCCAGATCAAATCAGGGACAGCGATCCAAATCAATGAATCAAATCACCGTTCCTGATTTGGGCTGAATCCGAATAGAATAGGACCCACTTCGGACACCCTTAATGAATAGCTGTGCTAGGCAGGTTGAGGCCCCAAATTAGAGTGTATGGTCTGATGCCACGAGAAGTACTATAATTTATTGAGTATAACACACACTTTTCCCCCCCACAAATTAGGATGCATGTATGTTAAATGGGGAAGCCAATTTTCTGCCCAGAATAGAAGCACCGTGCTTTGATTCCTGCTCCACAGAGCAGCAACACCATTCTAGCAGCTGAAGGATTTAGTTACTCATTAGTTCTGCATTCCACAGGTGTTAACAATGATATCTCCTTTTTAATGGTCTTTAAGTTCCAGTAATAAGACAACATTTCTTAGGACAATTTTTTGTGTTCTGCCAGCTGCTCCTGGTTTCTTGCTCCATATTTCACAGTTGTGGAGACGCTTTTGCTCTTTTCAAAATCAGAATTCCACCCATGGAGACTAGTCTTTAGCTTTAATTAAGCAGGAAAGGGAAAGTCAGTCAGCTGAAGATTAGGCTGTGTTCCTTCTAAATCTGGAAATCTTTTTTCTTCATTCTGCCTTTCAAAAGCAAGGTGCATATTATATTCCAAGGTATGCTGTATGTAGGAAAAAAGTAACTTTACCAGCAGAATTATGCCTGCATTTCTTCACGTTTTGGGGTTCTTCCCATGTAAATAAGTTGGGGTTTTTTCCAGAAAAATTAATTCTCTCCTTTTTGGTCATTCATTGTTGCTACATCAAACATCCGTTATTTCCCTGTTATAACCATATTAAGCATTGTCAGTGGATTAATTCTTTGGAGAAATTCTGTCCTGAAGTAAACCTACCCAGATCATATTAATTAGTGTCTTATAGCACAGTTTTTTAAATTCTGATTTACCAGCAATATACCATTTATGTGAGCATAAGAAATGGAGAAATTAGAAAGAGAAATATGAAACAGAATGCTTCCCAAAATTAATGACAGCATCTGGTCCTTTTGTCCATTTAACTTTTCGTAACTGGGTCAAATCAATGTAACACCATTGACTGGGAGCAATGGACTCAAGCTGCAGCAGAGGAAATTTAGTTTGGAGATTAGAAGAAAGTTTAAGACTATAAGGATGGTCAAGCACTGGAACAGTTTACCTAGAGAAGTTGTAGAATCTCCATAAATGGAAATTTTTAAAAGTATGTTGGCTAGACACTTGGCTGGAATGGTTTAGTCAGGAAGGGTCCTGCCTTGAGCAGGGAGGTGGGCCAGATTACCTTATGATGTCCCTTCCAGCCCTACTTTCCTGTGATCCTATGACTTCAATGGATCTATACAGACCTACCCCATTAATGAATTTTGAGTTTGCATCTTTTGGCTTCTAAGGGCACTGTGATGCATGACGAGTCCTTGTGACAGCTAGTGTTGTCGATCATGTAGGCAAACTGACTATATATTATTGCATAGATAGGTTTTAGGATGAACCTGTGAGCTAGCCTTCTGATTTTAATATGCTTTTCTATGGTCTGTTTCCTGGCTGGCTGTTTTTTGTACGATGAGTTCAGTGGCCAAGTAAACAACAAATGTATTTACTTCTGAACACCACTGAGACTTGTATGGGTTTAAAAAAAGATTAAATGCTCTCTCGCCATTTCCCATGGGCTTTTATCTTCCTTAAAGGACTGATTCAATTTTGCAGTGGGAATCCCCTCCCTCTGCACCAGTAGGGGTTCTTTTCAGGGAGGGGATGTGGGTTTGTTTTGGGGATTTTTTGGCAGGATTTTCATCCAACATCGATATTTTTACAAGTTATCCAAACAACTGTGCAGACTTGCATATAGATTGTCCCTTAGTGATTTGTGAGATAATATTCAATTTCCATTTTTTCCCTTTCTTGCTTGTGCTGGAAAGCTTCAAAAGCCACATGGTGCTGTCAAGATTGTCAAAACTTCACACAGTCAATTTCATCTGGAAAAAAAATCCTACGTGAATGGGAGCGGGGAAAACCTGGCAGGCTCTCTCAGAGATGATCAAGGGATGACTACAGAGGTTGAGCGATGCCCCTTCTCCAAGATCATAAGCAACCTGCTTCTCAGTTCTACAGCTTTTGTGGTTAATTGTTTCTCTCTGCTTTCAACAACTTAAATAATCTTCTTCCCGATGGACGTGTGGAAGTGAGTATTTGGAGTTGTTCAGAAAAGTTCCTCCTGAAAGTGGCTCCAGGTCAGTGAATCCTCTGAACCCGGACCTGGCTGAGCTCCCAGTGTGACTTCTGTGGCAAATTCTGACTTAGAAGAATAACTCACGCCCTCTGAAAATAGGATATTTCTTCTTCATTTGTTACAGTCCTTAGTGGGTTATTTTACATCCTCCTTTCCCTCCTCTTTAATAGGAATCTTCCATCCATCATTCCTCTCATTCCAAATGCATACCCCTGCTGTGGACAGTTCCCCTTCCAGCACTTGAAAAATGCCACTTTCAAGACTCCCCTTTCACCTAGATGTTTCTTAGTGCATCAAGAGATGATTGAGGGATGGTAACATTGCAAAATGAATCTTAGGTCTTAGAGCTGCTCAGTGCTGCTAGGGCACAATCAGGTAACTTTTTGTGGGACCACTTCTATATTCCACTAATGGTCGGTCCCTCCCATGAAGCTGTCATAAAAGAGAAGGTGCCTTGCGGTACAAATGAAGTGTTGCAAAGGTGGACATTAAATACCTCCTCTGGATGGTTCAATGCAGGATTGTGGCTAAAGAGCAGCCATATTATGAGGACTGCAGTGGTTTTGTTTTTTGGGGTTTTTTTTTTTGGGGGGGGGGGCAGTTCAGTGGAGAGAGGATGCATGGGCATGCTTCTCAAAGATTTCCAGAAAGAACTGCTTTAAAAAAAAGAAGGAAAAAAAAAGGAGTTGGGCCAGTGAACTAAATAGAAAGCACCATATTTTCCAAAGGTAAAAGGTTATAGTCCCTGCAAAACCACATGCTCTTGTTACTAGAGTTATGTGCACAAATCAGGCAAATATGCATAGAAGTCGCATGTATGTACAAAGCTGCAGTTGCTTCTGCCCCTTTGGTGCTAATGTGCGAATCACAGGTAAATTTGAAATCTGTTCTTTTTTGTTCATGCAAATTTGCACATGTACTTATTACAAACGTATGCACAAACTGGTTCAGACATGGCTGAAGTTACCAAAAAAACCTACCGTGCCCAGAATCAGCATCCTCAAACATGCCCATGCTACTCTGCATGATATCCCCAGCCTTCACTAGAAACAGTGTAATTATGTCCACAAAGCACTGGGGGCAACCCAGTTGGCACTGCCACTCAGTCATTCAAGACTGCTGGTTCCCAACATCTTCTCTCCTTCACATATAAGTCACTGGAATTGAAGGAAATATATTAGATGGAAAATGTTTGTTCTAGGTCTCCATATTAAGTGAAGATTTAATCTGAAAAAACAGGTAATACAGAGAATCAAAGAAGGCATAGTTCACTAACCAACACATTAGATAGCACTGCTCTTCAAGATCCTGCTAACAAACGCACATGGCAGGAGTATTTTAGAGCTTGAACAAGACAGGGCTGAACAAGTGACTCCTGTCATACAGTCATTATTAATTTACAAGTAGCTGTACGTTCCTTCTGGTTACTATAAGGTGACATACACCTCCTACAGTGCTATCTACTAATTTATACATGTATGACAGCACAATATATTTTCTTCTTTGGCCATTGCATTTTGATAGACATCTTTTGTACCTTGATAAATAAATAACAACCCTGCTATCCAGAGAAGAATGTAGCTAGCAAGTTCATCATAGCTTCACCTATGTTCCCAGGAACATAAGGAATCTCCCTGTGTTTTAATGACTGAAAATAAGTTCAGACACCTCCAGCAAGTTCCAATGATCATAACATGGAAGAACTAACAGCACTGGCAACAGAAAGCTTGAACAGTTAGATATAAAGTAAGTTTTCCCACACAGATTGCTGTTAAACCTTACACATCCAAAAAATCACGAAGTCCTTGTCTTCGTTTAAGGAAGCCAAGCGTCAAACTGTGTCCAAATGCATGACCCTGCACCACAAAAACCTTAAAAGACAAGGCAGAAACCAATCAAAACATTTTCACAAGGGGATGCTGATGGCTGAGAAAACAGCCAACTGAGCCAGGGGCTCTCAGCTTCAGGTTTGCTCAAATTTAGCCTTTGACGATAATGCTTGAAAGTGTTGCTGTCTGATCATTGTTCTGTACCCCATCTGAAAGACAGTAGCTACAATCTGCTTCATAGTCAACACATACCCACATCAGCTAGTGACTGCCAGCACAATTTTACCCTTCTCGACAATCCAAAAGGAGTAAAAACTCAATAAGCACAGAATACAAGCTGTGGCTCTTTTCCTCCCCTGTATAAGATCATCAGTTTCTGGTGTGAAAAGAGTCTTCTTTTGTGAATAGTGAGTTAACAAAAAAGTGAAAGTGTTGGAAGGCTAGTGAATTCATGTAATCCCTGCATTAAACCCAACTAAACAAGACATATTGTAAAAATATTTATGTTCCAGCACAATGTTTAAGATAGTACCTATCAGGCGAAGTAGTCTATAAACTCCACAAATCTTTCACGACTCACTGTGCTTAATAATACTATTTAATTCAAGTGAATGAATAATACACCATAATGACTATACTAATATAATAATTATTTTTTGCTTCCCATCTATCTGCCACTACATAAACATAGAAGTCAGATCTATGCATTTTTTGACAATTACCATTTCTTTTCTTCTATTTAGAAACAAATGTAATTACTTCAACTAGAAGAGACAGAATTACTTCTGCAGTAAAGTCAAAACACGCATCAACACTCATTTTCTATAATTATTTCACAAGCAGCTCAGTCTGGCATCTTTCACAAATGAAAAGAGTTTATAAAGGCCTTTGGCTACTTAATGAGCAATATACAATTACAGGAACAATTGAAAAAGAAATGAAAAAAAAGAGGTTCCCTCCATTCATTTCACCTCTTTATTCATGTCTGTTTTTAAACATGAAGTAAAAACAGAAAGGAAAATGATTCTTCCTATAGCATTTGATAGTGTTATTAGCAGTCTTTTCCATTACTTAAGAGTGACGACAAGACCTCAGGGAAGCCCTACATGGCAATACTAAGCGTATACCTACATGCAACTTTTTGGTCATATTTTGACACCAAAGAAAGTGTGTGTTAAATGGTAAATTTGAACACAGACAGGACATAGACATTACTATGCTTATCCTTAACCCTAACATGATTAAAGCAATAATTTCTTAAAGCTAGGCACAGAAAAAAAATGGTTATCTGGCTCTTAATTCCAAAGCAGATAAATGCAATCGTTGCTATCTAGAGCACGGCTACATTTAAACTCTTTGCAGCCTACAGTTAGGCCAAGAATTAGATGTGTCCTGGAAATATGATTTATATAAAGATGAAACCAGAATTTAGTATGTTGTTAATTAGGTGGCATAGGCTATGGCAGGCAGGCAGGCAGAGAGTAAGGAAGAACTACAGTCTTTACTTTTTTTAGGGTTGTTGGTTGTAGCTGTGTTGGTCTAAGGACATAGGCAGGCATGGTTCTTCGGTAGATGTGATATCTTTTATTAGACCAACAAAATAGTTGGAAAAATTGTTCTTTTCCAGCTTTTGGGCATGAACACCCTTCTTCAGGCAATAGGAAGAGTCTCTTTTTAAGAACATTAATTATTAGAGTCAAGACCATTGGTGACACGTAGGGAGTGCATGCGGGTTATTAGCTATTCTTGTACTTCTTTCCATTGCTCTGAACCAGAATACTGCTCTTCCCCAAGTATATGCTTGCAAAGATATCCATGATTAAGTAGGACGGTACAATTTCCCAACTCCAGAAAGATAGTTTTACTTGCATTAGGGTGATTAGTGGCTGCATACAAATGTTCAATTCTAGCTCTGCAAAAAATTCACTGTCAGAAATGATTCTCAGAGAGGGAGAAGTACGTATGTCCAGTTTTCAACCATCCCCTCTCCCCTGCTCCTCGCACCTTCCAGAGACTGGGGTGAACCTGGTCTGGGAAAGGAATGAGCTGCTCTAGTCCTTCCAGTTTTGGGGGGACTGAAGCAGTAAGGCAAAGCCACTGCCTGCCTCTCACACAGGGATCTCCAGGGTGAGAAGCGTGCAGGGAGCACTAGGTGGCTACTCCTCACTCCCCTCCCTATCTATGCGAGGAGCAGAAGCAGCTTTCCTGACACTTTCTCCAGATCTGTGCCATCTCAGTCTCTAGAAGGCACAGAAATCTTTTCCCACAATTTCATTTCTTCTGATCTTATTCAGTCTCCTAGGAGAAACTCTCCTGGGAGTTTTTTTTGTACTCATTGTAGTTGGGTTATTTTTCTCCTGGAGCAGCCATTTTTGCTCTGTGAGAAAAAGCTTAAACATCTGTACATTTTTTGGTTTCTACTAGGAGAGCAGAAACTCTTCTGGTAGAAACTAGATATCTGTACATAGCCAGTCACATAAAAGAAGTTACGAAGAAAGAGGATTATGAAGTTGTGATGTGTATTGTGTTGTTTCACCTCAGACACAGCCAAGTCCCTCAACAATGCAGAATTCTATTAAGCACAAGGTGCAGAGGTAAATAATGCATTTCATTCAGATTTAAATAGTTTTACAGTCTGTTCACAGGGAGCTGAGCTCTAATTTGGCAGGGAAGAAAAATTAAACTTCTAAACATAAATCTGTGCAATCTTGGCTAATTTGTAAAATGCTGTCAAGTAGTTTGCTATCAATTTAAAGGATATTCAGTCTAGGGAACATTCAGAACATCTCCAAGCCAGATACCTAAGCAGAATAGAAATCTGGATGTTTCAGGAATCAAGGATGAATTTTAATGACTAGAAAGAAAACTAGGAGGGGAAATTGGCTTTCAAATCTTCTCCTCCCATACCAGTTCAAGTTTCAAACTGCCACTTATGACACAAGACAAGACAAAACCTTATTTTGCCTCATCTTTGAATAGCAGAACCAGTAACAAGGAATCCTGAGGTAAACCGCTACTGTGTTTTAAAAGATAAAACCAACATGCGAGAACCGTATTCCTGGGACGAAGACTCAGAGGTCTGGCTCCACAACAGCCCCGAGTCGATGCAGCCTAGACAGGTTGCTTAACCTCCCTGTGCCGCAGGCTCCCCGCCTGCAGCTGGAATGAGGAACCCGTTCTGTTATGGATTAGGTTAAGGGTTCACCATGTGGTTCTGAGGATCCATGAAACACAGCCAGTCACTACAGGGGTCTTCTTCTGTAATTAGGTTTTAAACATCATACTTCTAAAATAAAACCACCTTCTTGCAACTTCTACTCTTCAGAAGCCATGCTCTACATTCCAGTTTTCTATACTATCACTATGTAAAATGGCATTTCCAACTTTTCATAAAATACCAAAGGACAACGTTCTGCCTGAATGGGAGTGACATGGGGAGAGAGGCAATACAGTGACTGTGGAAGGACATATTGTAGCAGTAAAAATGTGATGGATGTAATGTAGAGGGTGTTTCCATAAGGTAAACTTGAAATATGACTAGTTTCCTGACTAGCTTTTCATATGGACCCTCTTATTGTGAAATCAGAGCACTCTGATCCTGGACTCTGAATGGCTTTTTCTTCACTTGCTCCCAAGCAGGCAATGCTGTTTAGAGACTGCATAAAAGTTAAGAGCCTGCATTTTGAAAATTTTAAGTGTTTCAGGCAGCCTGTGATTAAGTTATTAAATTGCATTTTTTCCCACTTCTCTAAAAAGTGTTATTTTGACTCAAATAGACTCTATTGAGAAGGTCCCCCCCGCAGCCCCTCTTTCAGTGAAGGAAAAAAAAGTCCCTTATCTTACATTTGCATACCAGGAAACCTCCTTATGTTGAATGCAGTCCATGCTGAGCATGACTATAGAGCACATGGTTCATACTGAGCAAACACACTGATGGGAACCCTTTTTTATTTACAATTTTATTAAAAACACGCTTACCACCCTATACTTATAAAGCTTCATACAGTGAGCATCTTTGTTTTACCCAATTTTTGTATCGCAAAAAACAACTACATATCCAAAAACGTACAACTACATAAACCCTTAAACAACACACATCAACTTCCCACAGAATCCAAATCCTTACAGAAATCATTCTTCATACAGAGATGGTGTACTCTACAGAGAGGATGATGCCTGCCAAGTGTCAAGAAGATCGGTGCAGGGGTTTGGGGGGAACAGCACCCCAAATTCTTGAAAGCAAAACTTAATGTTATGTCTAGGCATTACAACATAGCAGAGTGAAAACTGCAGGGGTGGTAGCTCTTACTAAGGCCACAAAGCTTGCCAAGTTTCAAGAAGATTAGTGCAGGGGTTTGGCGGGTACTGCCCCTCAAGCTGCGGACAAGCAAAACTCATGTCATGGGTACTTGTGGGACTGACTTTCTCTGTCTAGGGGCATGGGAGACACTGCTACAGGCCTGGCTGCTAAGCTACTGTGTTACCAGTTACCAATCAATCAATCATGATTCACTCAGGAACTAGGGACTCAGGGACCAGCTCACTACACAGGATATAGCTACTACATAATGACTTAACGAGCATTAATTAGCACCTACAAAACCAGGCTAAGGAGATGAAAGAATCAATACAGACAATCAACTGCCCCAAGACAGAGACAGTCTTGGCACGAGTTTTGTCTGTCAGCAGCTGGGGTGCAAGGCCCCAGAGCCCCCCTGCACTGAACTCCTCAACAGCTGGCAGCATCGTGGCCACAGCAGGGGCTACCATCCCTGCAGCTGTCACCCCACTACGCCTTAACACACACCGTGTCACTCATGGCTCGAGTTTTGCTTGTCCACAGCTTCAGGTGCAGTTACCCCCAAACCCCTGCACTGATCTCCTTGAAACTTGGCAGGCTCTGTGGCCTCACCAGAGGCCACCACCCTTGCAGTTTTGACTCCCCCTGTGTTATAACACACAGCCGTGACTTGAGTTTTGCTTTCAAGAATTTGGGGTACAGTTCCTCCCAAACTCCTGCACCTATCTTCTTGAAACTTGGCAAGCTTCATGCTCTCAGTAGAAGCTACCATCCCTGCAAGTTTCATCCAAATCAGACAAAAAGCCAACAAAGTTATAGATATTTAATTGATTCCCCATTATACCCTATGGCCAGATCTCCAAGGCAGGTCCGAAGCTTCAGAGCCGTTTTGGCTGGATCAAAGCGGAAACCCAGTCCGGCGTTCTTGATCACATCAGGCCATCCGAAGTGGTCGGATCCAAAGCCGGATCAGATTGCTGCCAACTCTCACAGGCCTATCTGACATGCTCTTCATTTCCTCAAAATTGCAGCTGCGTGAAATAAGGTGCTAGGTGCTGCTTTCTCCTCTCCCTCCATCACTGCCTTGCACAATATGTTTACATATTTCACATAGAAAAAGTATCCCAAGTCTGCAGCCCCCAATCCTCCATCTCTCTTGCTTTGTGCAATTCAGATCTAGCCACACTTTCTCTTCGCATTCCAGAAAAAACATATATATTTCCACCTGTACTTTTGTTATTTGCCACCACGTGTGTGGGAATACAATTCCTGCATATAGAATAATCAGCAATAGCAGTCTTAAACACTGCCACTTTTTCCAGCAAAAGACAGTGTCCTTCTGGACCATAACCAAAGTATTTGTATTATCTCTCCATTGGGATCCCTAGCACTCTGATTTATCTCTCATTTGAAGGTCCAATTTCTCCAAGTCCCTCCAGTTCCCCACTTCCATATGATGATTTTCAACCTATTTAGTGTAGCTCCCATCGCTTCTCAAAACTCTGATGCATGCTTTAGCAACCTTTCCATCAAAAGTATGTCTCTCTCTACTACACTGATATCATTCAAGTATCATAGGCATATTACCTCCTCCCACTCCACTTATGACCATCTGTTTTCTTATTTTTTGTGTCAACAGTTCCATGACTAACAGAAATACGAGTGGCCACAGAGGGAACCCTTGTTTCATCCTATATGGATTTTAAAGGCCCCACTTAGATGCCCATTAATTTGGATTTGACTCTCCACTTCTCTATACAATAATATTATCAACATATATTTTTTTCTGGGAACCCCATTTTTCCTAGCACTTTGAAAATGTAATCATAATCCACTCTGTGACATGCTTTTTTCTAAATCTAGGTTAGCTATAACTGTGCTTTTTTCCCCTCTAGGATGTGGGACAGTGAATCTCTGATCACTTTGATTACTTTGGAGATCCTTCTACCTGGTATTGTACATACTTGGTCTTCATGTCTTATCTTCTGCAGGTTTTTCCTTATCCTCAAAGCCAGAATCTTGGCCATTAAAACTCATCGTTTCCAGTTTTTCAGAAGCTCCTTCTCTCCTCTCTTAAAGAATAAGATTATAACGCCTCTTATAAAATCCTTCCTTGCCTCCTGTTTCTGTTACTTCCTCAAAATCTTCCACTATATCCCTCCCTACCTGTATCCAAAACCTCTTGTAAAATTCCATTGGTATTCCATCTGCTCCCAATGATAATTTCCCTACTTTAAAGGTTTTTAACCACTCCTTCACTTTATTTAAGCTTATCTTTTCTTCCATCTTCTTTGCTTCCTCCTCTACTTTCTCTTCAATTTCTTCCAGAAAAACCTTCATCTTCTTCCTGTTGATGTCCTTCTTGTGATATAGTTCTTCATAAAATCTTGTTGCCTCCAACACACCTTCTCCTGCTTTTCTACCTGGGTACCACCACCATCCTGCACTGCTTTTAGCTCTCCTTTCACCATCTTCACTCTAGCCAAAAAATACTGAGACCGCTCTTCACTTTTTCCCACCCAGGATGCCTGTACTAAACCATTTTCTCTCTTATCTTTCTGTTAAACCACCTTTCTTTCTATCTCTTGCCTTGTTTTTTCTAGTTCTTCTCATGCCAGTCTTCCTTCTGTGGCTTCCTTTAGCAGCTCCTGCATCTTCTTTACAGCTCTCTAAGCTCTTAAATTCTTTTCCCCGTGGTTCTTCAGCCTCCTTTCCTGAAAAATTCTCTCATCCTCTTCTTCACCATTATCCACCATTTTCTGGTACTTTAAAAATATTTCTTCAGTGTTCTCCACCCCTTGTACTCTTGTATGCTTGACATATTTCTTGCAAATGTACACTTGACATATCTCTTGCAAATGTAACTTCCACGTTCCCCTTCCTCTTATGGGGCTCTTACCAAGACTCAGTTCCACCATGAACATTCAGTGATCATTAAATACCACAATTTTGTTTTCTTTCTTTCTTATCTCTATTTCTTTTATACAAACATAAAGTCAGTTCTTGATTGTTTCTTTCAAGTGGTGTCAGTTCTAGTGCAAACTGTCTCCTCTGGCCACACATTGCTTAGTGACTCTTCTTTTATTATATTTAACAGTCTGGATGAACTGTCTAAAATTCCATTCTCCTGTTCTGTCACCCACTTCTGTTAGGCAAATGAAGTCCCCCACTATTATCCACTGTCTCCTTCTGATCATGTAAACTGCTAGCTTTCTAAGCAGAACCTTCCTCCCTTCCTGCTCTGGTGGCATATACGTTGAACACTTCTAATTCTGCTCCCCTGATAGCATCATTTGCTGCAGTCTGCCACCGATGATGTCTTCCACCTTCTTTGCTTTCAACTTTGGATTCTTAAATAGTATTACCCCTTCAGCCACTTTGTGTTCATTGGTCCCTGACCACCAGGGTGGTCCTCAACTCCACTTTTTCTTAAAGCACTTATAATCCCTTTTCCCAAAATTCCATGTTCTTGTCACCAGATTACGTTTGCCCTTACTTATTTTAACATTGGTTTGATCTATTTCCATCTTTTGGAATAGAGATGGCCCCAACAGCCCTGCACCTCATCTGCATATAAATTTCTGGAGGGCCCCAGGACTTGTGATAAGAAGATGTAGTTCCAGTCATGGGGGTGGCATTAATTAGCACATGAATCCTTTGTGCGGAGTATCTGCAGTACACACACACTTACTACGCAGTGCTGGGCTGTGGGGTCAGCATGACTTGAAATGCTGTTGAGTCTGCTCGAGCCCAGCCCAATGGAATATATGATGTCATAACCTTTTTGCTCTGAGCTAATATCATGAATAGTTTGTACTGTGTATAAGTAGGTACAGAGTAGTGCTCAAAAGTGTATTTATGGAGTACCTATGTTAAAACTGCAGCAGTCTGGTTTGAGTTCACATTCGGATTCACAGCAGTCTTGTGTTCCTCTCTGCAGTTTCTGCTGTCCTGTTTGTCCATCCCCCCACTTCACCATCACACGCAGTTCACTTTCACATTGTGCCGGTGGAGGGAACAGAGCCCCAGCTGGGTCTGGCAGCAAGCAGGGAGAGGACAGTTGCAAGGGGAAGAAGATGAGAGGGGCCACCTGACCCTCCCAGCCATTATTTTCCTTGCTCTAGCAGTCAGAGGGGGCATGTTTTCAAAACAACACTCTGATAATTAGATTCTACACCTGCAAAATTGTAACAAGTTTATAATTTTTCCATATACAGAATCTAATTATTGGGGGGAGGGGGATTGTCTTATATTTAGGTTCATTTTGTATTCAAGTAAAGACAATACTTCACATTTGAACATGCTTGTGTACAGCACAGCCTTTATAACCAGAAGCCTCACAATCCTGTTGGTCTTACAGAATGAATGATGGTGAATAAATGCAGTGACAACATTCTCTTAGAAGATGATGCCTAGCTACAAGATAACACCCTTCTAATACCAGTCACACCCAGCAGGCACTCAGGAGCAGACGGATGGCACAGCACCTTAAAGGGGTATTAAATTGTGCTCTGAGCGAACAGAAGTTGAACTCCATTTATTCCCACTATCTGTGCAGTTCAGAAATTCAAATGCTATCTTTTTCCCCCACTGAGGGCTGGAGAATTAGAAAAAAAAAAGTTTAAGGGAAATAAAGAAAATAGGCCTGACAGCAGATCGTTTAGAGATTTGATCAGACGTGCTTAACAGCATTCATTCCAGCTTCACCATATTCACAGTGCACTCAGTAGCATTACGCATGATGCTTCCCTTTTGCCCTGTAAATTGAATGCTGAATATTAATATCATAATGGCTTCATACAAAAAGGCTGCTATACTGCACCATACAGACTACCAAGAAGCTGTGCCATTCTGAAGCATCATGTCAAATTTCCACTTATAAATGTCTTCTTAGTATGGTACATCTTGACACCCATATATCATGTCAATAATCCATGAAATATCCAACTTTGCAAAACACACTGACTAGCACAGTCCATGGAGCCTATGCATATTCTTTCCAAAACATTAAAAAAAGAAGAATTCAAACCCAGGGCAAGCTTTCTAGGTAGTCAATGATAACTCTAGCTATGACAACTCTGATGGTATAACTGAAAGTGTCATGATTTGGGGTAGGGGCTCTTGTAAGACACATAGCAGGAATCTCAGAAATCCTCCATGACACTCTTACAGTTATCAAATGTAGGCATTAGAGGCCACAGTGTCACTCATCCTGCTGAGAGTAGCATCCTGCAATACCCACAACCCCACTAAACACCAGGTAAACATAGCCCTGCAGCAGATGCAACACAAAGATGCACCCCTTCCAGCGGCTGCCACCAACATACTCACCTACAGTGAAATCCAGCAATGAGTTAACATAGAAACCCAAGAAAAACCTTCCTCAGCAAACTGGAGACAAAAAAAAGAAAGCTCTGGATGGTCTGTCTTGCCAAGCTACAGAGCTGCAAGAGCCATCCACTGGAGAGGTGGGAAGAGTCTACAAATAGGAAAGAGGAATAGGGGATAGAAACCTGGGAACTAATGCCTGCATAATCATACAAAACTGAATCTGCAGCCTGTGACCACCACATACTCATACAGGAACTGAAAACAATTAAAAAAAACCCCCAATTTCATGAGGGATTCATTTTCTCCCCCATTTCTGACTTTCTGAGCTTCCATGACCAACAACATTGTAACTACCATACCCGCCACAACTCCAAAACAAAGGGGTTTTAAGAGTAGACTTGTCAACACAAACCATGAATCTCTCTGCTTTGTGGGCTGAAATCCAGCATGTTATTGTTACTCCTGTGTTCTGAATAGACAATCAGGCAACCTGCAGTGGTGTGCGAAGGGATGTTCAGAGCTTCTTACACTGCCCTCATATTCTCAGGAGGGAACAGATGGAGTGCTGCAGGCTACATTTTGCTATTTCAGCTCTGATTCCTTCCAGGAAAGAATTTAAAGATAATGAAGGTGATATACTACCAGGAACTGTGCCCTTAACCCAGGGGACAACCTAAGGTAAGATTTCTTTCATAAACTCTTAAAAGCCTCTTGTATTTGGTGTTTAAAATGCTTTCCTTTCTTCTGTCAACACAATCAAGAACACTGTCTGAGGTGATCACATTTGACAACTCCCATTTAAGTATCACATCACATACAATGCGAGGTTCTTTGTCCTTCTGTGGAGAAAGCTGCAATTTCTGCATTATTTTTATGGAACAGACAACTCAGGTATCTGTTTAACCTTGAACTGCTGATCATCTGACCTCTAGGGAATAACTTATTTCCAGAGACACTTGCTTGAATTGGGGAACAGTTAATCTCAGGACTAACTCACAGTAGACACGTCTGGGTCAGGCAAGCTACCAAGATTCATTGACACTTGAACAGGTCTGTCTTAGCAATAAAATAGATCTGGTAAAGATACCAGACAATCCAAGATAACTGGTTCTTCCAAGTGGACTGATGACCAGGTGAAATGTCATCATGCAGAAGTAGAGAAGATTCAGTCAACAAGGCTGACAAACCAGTTATTATAGAAAGCGGCTCTCACCAGCCATGTTAGATTAAAAAAGTAAAGAGCAATTGAGTTTAGAGCCCTTCACAAAACATGTCCATCTGTTTGACCTGAAGCAACACATGTCCTTGTAGAGTAACCTATACAGAGTGTCCAAAAGACTGGACCTATGGGAAAGGGTACTTGTGGGAGAAGAGAGTGGGAAAGAGGAACTTACAGCAGTTTGGCCACGTAGGTCTGTTCTGTGAAAAGGTAAGATTGCTAAAGAGGCCATAGGAAGAGACAGAGATGCAGCTTCTTCAGACCCAAGACAGCTTAAAACAGGGGTGAGCAATTATTTTGGCCAGAGGGCCACTTAGGGCCAGGTCAACACCCTTTCCCTCTTCCCACACAACAGCTCGCTAAAGCTCCCTAAGTGGCCCCCATGTGTGGGAGATGGGGACACAGGTGGGAGAGGAGTGGCATCAGGGAGTGGGCCAGGCAGTTCCGGGCCTGGGATTGGGATCGCTGTGTGGTGACAGAGCCGTGATCTGCTCCCTGTATGTTCATGTGATGGGTGCTGGTTCCATGGACAGGGGCCAGATCACAACTCTGCGCTGGCCCCAGCCCTATGTTGTTACCCCCCAGCAATCCTGGAGTCTCCATGGAGACTGGCCAGGACCCACACGGCAGGTAGCATGGCTGGGTGGACAGGATAGGGCTGTGGGTGGGCAGAGAGACATGTCCAGGAGTGGGACGGGTAGGCAGGGCTGGGGATAGGGATCATGGGGTGGTGGTAGCACAGGGCTAGGACACAGGGCAGAGCCAGAATCCACTCTCCATGTGCCCCTTCCCATGTAACCGGTGTCTGTCACAGGGACGTGCAGGCAGCAGATTACAGCTGTGTCCGGGCCTCCGTCCCTGCACCGTCACCACTCCGCATTCCCAATCCCAACCCGTGGCCCCACCTCTGCATCCTGCCCCCGGATGCCAGTCTCTGCCCACTCATGACCCCATCCCAGCTGTCTAGCCTCATGCCTTCCCCCATTGGGTCTCAGTCAGTCTCCATGGAGACCCTACTCCCCTGCTCCATCCAGCGCCCTTGGCAGTGGGTGCCGGGTGGATGGGCCAGGGTCCCCAAGCAATGGAGGCAGGTCTGGCAGTTGCAGCTCGAAGGAACCACTGCTGGGGCTGCCAGAAAGTAGAGCCTGTCTGCCATGCTGCCCCAGCCCCACTGCACATCTGGCAGCAGTGGGACTGGCAACATGAGCCTGGGCTGCCCCCTGCACCCAGCAGGGCCAAGGGACCTGCTCCAGGCCAGACAAAATGCCTTGATGGGACAGATCCAGCTTGTGGACTGTATTTTGCCCACCCCTGTCTTAAGGGCACAAGTCCAGAAGCCTGAAACACACACAGACATTTCATCTCTGGGCCAGTATCCAGCCAGAAGGAACCCTGAAGAACTTGGCTGATTTTCTCCTACTTCCGTTCCCTCGTGTTTTTAAATGAGATCTGCAAGACAGTAGAATTTTCTCCTGGAAAACTTAGGGCATGAGGCCTCACAATTCTTCCCATGCCAGTATTTTAAATGGCAGCTTCACAAGCAATTGTTCTGGGACCAGTACAGAAGCAGCTGGGTCAGACCTGAAATTGGGTGATCATTATGGTGGGTTCTACTTCCAAACAAGTTGTAACAATTTTATGAAAGTACAATACAGAAGTAGATGACAAAGAACTGGACTTCAGTTAAATATGTTTCTTGTTTTAAAAAATGTGAGTGAAAGGCCTGCTTTAGAAGACAAGTGAAAAGTCTATAGACCTGCTTTGCAGTCCTAATTTACAGATTATGCATCTGTGTAGTTCTACTGACAATAAACCAGGTTAAATGGCCTGAATAATCATTCCCTGCTCTGGGAACCATTACTGCAATCCCATTCCTGACTTCCTCTCTTTGTAAAATGGCACCAACACTTAAAGTGATTCAGAAGAACATTGTAAAGATGAAATAGATAAATGGAGAAAATTAGAAAAATCAATCCATTGAGGAATGCATCACTAAAAACCCTGATCAATGAATTTCAGTAATTCATCTTAGGACCCTTTAAGGAGGTCTAGTGTAGATGGTCAGTACTGAAACCAGGTTCCTGCAAAGTGCTTCAAGTTAGGTGTGTAAAAAATGAAGGCATCTGAAATCACTAGTTATAAATATTTTCAAGCCTTCAAAGCTAGGTACTAGTACAAGATACTAATATTTTCCTTAAACACAGTTCATCACCAGTTGGCTTTTTAAAATGCAAAGTGCTCACAGATAAATATTTCAAACTCTAGCATACACAGCTGTGTTCACCTGGACAAGGCGAAGTGTGGATGCAAGTGTTTTAGCTGCAGGCTGCAAATGAGAGGAGGTGGTTGCACAGCCTGATATAATGTTATGTTGTGACACATGCACTAACAGTACTGAGCACACTGATGACATTTCTTTATAGTACAATGATTCTGTAAATGAAAATACTCTTAGTTGCGCTTGCTTTAATTAAACAACTTCTGTGTGGGAAATAATCCCACTAATGAAATCTTTGCCATGTACAAAAAAAACTAAGTAGCTTTAAAGTACTTCAGAAAGGGAAGAATGTACCAAATCAAAAAGCTTTTTTTGGGAAGATCTATGAAAGATGTCAGGAACAGCGTAAGCTCACTCTAGTAAGCTCATTCTCCCTTTAAATGATCATGGTCAGACTTTTTCACATACTGCTGGCTTTATTAAACAGACCCAAGTCACAGGCAATGTTCTAGTTTCCTTCCATCAACAGCACTTGCCACTAAATCAGCTCAGAATTTTGCCTCTGTCACAAAAGGAAGGCAGAAAAAACAAGTTAATGATTATGCCTTCAGCACACAGGCGCATTTGCACAACTAAACTGTAATTTACCAAGATAATATGACTTTTTGCATGAGTCTTCATGATCAGACTTGGAGATTATTTCTTAGTAAAAATGAGTGTATCTGTTGGGTTTGAGGGCGTATGTGGTAGATGTGTTAGTCTGAGACAAAAAGAAATGCAAAAATCTAGAACTCTTGGTTCCAAACTGATACCCTTTATTAGACCAACTGAGAAGATGTGCAAAAATGAAGTTTATTTCCTACATATGGGAACTTTTAAAAATCTGGAACATTCCCTGGGCCTGATGAAGTATTCACGAGCCTAAAAGCTTGCAGAAAAAGATTTTTTTGCAATTTCTCAGTTGGTCTAATAAAAGGTATTTTGGAACCAAGAGTTCTAGATTTTTGCATTTCTGTTGGGGTTAGACATTTACACATATAAACAAGGGGAGGCAAACAGCCATTCATATTAATAAGCCAGGTTTGTTCACCTAGGGCAGATTGATGCTGGAACTGAAAATCTGGATCCAAATAAAGTGCCATGGGTGTAATGAGTTTAGGAGACTCAGATAAGTTCCTGATCAGTTCCAGCTTAATTTGCTGATTATATAAGCCACCTGTTTGCATAAAATGTGATTCCAGCTCTTTTACAGCAGGAAATTTGCTTCTCTGTGAAAATAAGTAAATATTTGCTCTGCCTTGCCAGCTGGATCAGGGGAAAGCTACAAATTGTCTGGCTGAGGTTTCTACAGACAGTAAGTGAAGGCTGGCAGAAGGTATGTATCTGGGGTTCAAATGCACAACACTAACTGGAACCAACACCTACTGGAACAGAAATGAGAACACCGCATCAGATACAAAACAAACTTTTGCTATATATGGTTCTGTAACAGCCATTGCAAAATGCGCATACATCCCTCCTGCTCCTGAATTATTTAAAGGTGAAAGAAAAGGGGAGAGGGAATGGATTAAGGGGAGTTCGATGCCACAGGGGGAGAGGAAGAGACAGTTTAAGAGAAACTGCATTCAGGATGAAGGAAAATGTCTTGCAGCTGTATCTGATGCCAGAATGACTTTGTTGGTTAGGGCCTCATACTGACATTTGATTTCTCCTAAGATAGTTGCTGATCTCCCAGTAGAAATGAGGCTTGTACGGATATTCAAGCTTTTTCTCCCAGAGTAAAAATGGCCACTCCAGTGGAAGAATAACCTAGGAACAATCAGGTTTACATCACTCCCGTGCTGTAAGTGAGGAGAAAAATGGCCTGAATAGTGTGTGGGAGAATAGAAAGAAGGTCCACCCTAATTCAGCAAAAGCATAAGGGTGGGTAGCTTTGTTAGTCGGAAGCCAAACAGAAGGAAGGGCAGGGTGGCCCCTTAGAAAATAATTCATAGATGCATGAGCTTTTGTAGACAACTACTTTGTCAGATGCTAGTCTCAGTTCACCAGAAATGCTGGTTCTCAAATGCTGTCAGTTAACACAAAACAAACACATGGAAAAGATACAACAGTACGTCAACCTATCCCATGCAGGTGAGGGCCCACATAACGTTTGGTTTCCTGTAACAGCAGGGTTACCTGCATTGTCTGAACTGGCATACTATGGTTTCAATCCTGAAAAAAAAAAATATTGTTAACCTAGACTTGCTCCCAGAATTTCATTTGTTATGATAGGATTCTCTCTGGGTAAAAAAAAAAAAAAGAATCATATGGATTCTTTTTCGGGAAAACACATATAAAAGCAACAAAGAACACCAAAGAAATGAAACCAAGAGGTGTAAAACAACAGCTGGTAAGGCTTACTGCATGAATTAGGCCAGCAGCTCTCAACCTTTTTGGACCTGAAGCATCCCTAATTGGACTCAGGGCACCCCTCCATATTTTTTGTGAATTCAGTGGCATCGAATTTTTAAAAAAAACTAATTGGTATATGTCAGTGCTTTCAGATAAGCTGTACAATGAGGGTGGGGAAATATCCATGCAGGGGCAACCCTGAGTCTGTCCTTATCTCCTCACACTGTGGTGCACACTTCAAAGGATGTGGGGGCACCCCGGCATGTCTCGCCACCCTACTTGAGAATCACAGTGTTGGGTAAACAAATATTCAAGCTGAAGAAAAATAAACCAAAAAGGAACAACTTTCATAAATAAACAGATATAACTTTATACATATCCCTTAACTGACAAATACTGCTGTCTCAGATCTATATCTTTTCCTTATCTGACAATTTTCTCTTCCTAATATAAGAAGACAGCTTAATGTTAACAAATTCTCTTCATTTTTGAAACACAAAGTGGATGCTCTTTAAAAGTTCCAAGTCAAAAAATTCATAATTTCGAATGCAAGTCTTCAACCAATAGAACTCCCTCAGAAAATAAACCCACAGGATATTGTAAAGGTGTTTGGTAATTTCTAAACCATCTTTTGAAACCACTTTATTTCCCAGGTGCTTTCCAGTAAATTCTGGAAAAAAATCTTCACTGTTTCCTCACAACTAGATGTTGCAAAGTCAGGACTTCCAGGAGGTGTTTCTCAAAGGATCGTGATCCCAGTGTAACCCCCTTTCTAGTGTTCTCAGTCCCATGATAACTGTGATCATTTGAAGGATTATTGGCAGCTAAAATGAGGATTTGTGATCTGGAGTGAAATCTATTGTTTTAGTAAATTTCTGCCTGGTTCTGACTTTCAAACCTCGGGGCATTTAATAATAATTAAAGGATATTGGTACAATCACAGCAAGAGTCTATTGGAATATTATTACGTCTCCCATATATTAACTCTTCTCCCTCTTAGAAAAGATCTCCCCTACCCTGCTCACCCCAAAATGGTTAGCATGGACTTTTCTAATAAACTTGCTATTCAGATCCTTTTAAAGAGGATTTCACAATATAGCAAACTCATTCAATTACAATTTGTACTTTTTTTACTGTATGAATAAAAAGCAAAAACAATTTTTGTTAAAAGCATGTTAGCTATTTCTGAAATAAAGAAGTCATACAATAGTTAACAAGTTAGGATGTGATGCTTCAAATATTTATGAATGTATGCATTTACATATTTTATTTAAACAAGTCAAACACTTTTTTTTACCTGATCAGAATTGTAAAGTACTATACCTCTAAATGAAGGGAGATGAAAAAGCAGTTCTCACACAGCTTTAGCCTGCATTATTCTGGCAAGAATCAAGATTTGGACCAAAAGTCTTTAGAAATTAATTTTGGTAGTAATGAAATATACACTTTGAAACTCACATGAAACACTAATTTGAAGAAACTACAAAAAACCAAAAAAACCCCACTTATTTATAATCAATTTTTCTCAGCACGTTTTCTTATTGAAAAGGTCAATACTTCATAAATAACTCATCTGGCAAATTCAGGTGTATTTACTTCAATAAATTGCTTGAGAATAATCAATTTAATTTTTGACCAGTGCTAGAGATAGCTGAAACACATTACTTACAGACATATTATTTAACAATTATTCCACTAAAGCTATTTTCTCAGTAAATGTGTTTAAATAAACAATTGCCCTTGAGAGCTCATCTTTTCCTTCACCTTGATCCTATAGGGAAGACATGAAGATTGGACTGCAATGCAGTAATCTATTCCAGGGAAACAGGCTACAAACACTGTCCGAGGCATCCAAGAAAAAGGAAGGAACAAATTAATAGCTCAATCATTTAGAGGAACACTAATGATTAGCATTAGTCCAGTAATACTATTACTAATAGACTAATACTATTGAAGACTAGTATTAGTCTTCAATACTAGTCCACAGGTAAGAGAAGTCAAGGGTTGAGCCAAAAAACAGCCAAAAACTGACCAAAGTCATAGGATAATCAACTAACAGGCAATCCATTGAAGCTAACAGAGTTGCAGTAGCATACAACCAATTTTTCCACATCTGCCATAAAAGTTGGTGAGCACTTCAACAAATCAGCTGTAGCACAATCTAAAGCCATTGAAATAAATGGCTTGTTGACTGAACTGTTATCCTTGCTGTCTCAATTTCTTCCCCCAGTGAATAGGATGAGATTTCTGGCTCATGGATGTCTTTGAGGTGTTTAGATAGAAAGTCATCATGGGCCACAGAAACAAGTGATTGAAAGAAGAGTGAACCAGCAGATTGACTTTTGTAAAACGATCCCAATTTTCAAGTTAGTGCCATGTGAATGACAAACCTTTGCCCTGAAAAACATTCTTTCTGCTAATAAAAGCTCTTTGACTAAGGATCTAGGCAAATAAAGAGGCAAAAATCACAGAGGAATACAAAAACCTTTCTACAATAATTAACACTGAGGAGTCGTTAGTTAATTAACAAGAAGGATAAAGACATCTCTTCAAAATACTACCTTGAATGCAGTGAGAGCATCTAATGCTGGCATCTCACACACAGAGGGCCACTTTGAGATAAAATCTAAGTGTTTTAGAATCCTAGTTCTGACTGGGTATTGAAGATGCTATAATATGACTGAAAGAATGCATTCAGAATAAATTAAAAAATTAAAAGTAGAAATACAGGGGAAATAATGAGATTTGTGTTATGCAGAGTTATAAGGAGAAGGATGGGAAGAATTATTGCATCGAGTTGAAAAAACACAGGGCTTGGCATGGACAGAAACACTAGGCGCATCTACATGTGCCCCTGACTGTGCAGTACCCACCGGTATTGCTCAGTCCCAGTGGCACACAGGTTGATTCCAGCCCTACGTCACTGCAGTGACAAGCTATTGAGCGGTAGCTCATTACTACAGTGACATAGTGGCAGGGTCATTGTTAGTGCCTGCCGACGCTACATCACTGTAGCTCATCACTGTGGCAATGTAGTATCTCATGTAGACATGCCCACTGAGGAAGTGCTGGAGACTGGGGAGAGGAGAGAAAGGGAACACGAGACTTCTATGGACATTGACTTGGATTGTGGTAACACTGTTGAAGATTAATGTCAGTTTTTGCGTATATTTTTTTGGGACTGAATGTGTCCTTGAAATTTTAATCTGTTATTTTATGGGTTGGATTCATTAATAAAGTTAAAAAAAAAATCCCAACAATGCGCTGAAAGTGGAAGAAGCAGACACTATTTTTCTATAAAAAGCCCACCTAGGCACACGCTTGGATGAGCAGCTACACTCAATGTGTGTTGTGGGGGAACACTCCATCTGCTGGTCCTACAACAGCCTTTAAAATTTAGGCACCATATTTTCCCTGAGCAATGCTGATGCCTCTGGTGAAGCTGGCATGTAGGTATGGCATTAAAGCAATAGCTATGTTCATTTTGATATTTCAGGTGCCATTGGGCATTTACAAAAAAATGTAAAATATCCATGACAGCACATAAAACAACTAAAATTGTAAGGAAAAAAATGCTCCTAAATGCCTTATAAATATTGGAGGGTTAAAAACACAAAGCAATAAATAATGTGTTTTGTGTCCCTTTATATTTGGTCCAGGCCTTGCTTTTAATATTACGTTAGAGCTTCCCAAAAGCCAATTAAAGTGCACTTTATTTTTCATAATGTTTAAAATTGGGCACTTTAAGTGTGTAAACCTAAATGCTTCCTATTATTTGAGTGCTTTTCAATGCAGAGTTGTGCACTTTAAAAGTGCATTTGAAAATGAAAGAATTATTTAAATTTCAGTTGCCTTTGGAAAGGCAGAAAGGAAAACACAGAAACAGGAATGTAGGAAGATGTTTGTTACTTTCCCTTAGGTAAGTGTGTTCATTAAAAAAAAACAAAATTTGCATGAATTATGTGGATTTTTGCTTCACACATTTTTTTTTAAAATCACTTGAAGACATTCCTAGAAGTCAGAATTTAAGAGCAACATTTAACAAAAAAAAACCTAAACAGGATTATTGACAGCAGGAGATATTTTCTTATCCAAAGAACCATCCAAAGGATTATCTTCATAAGAGTTTAATTTAACTTGTGGTTTAAACTTGCTTTAATTCATTCTCAGTCTTCCTGAAGATGACCTCTACTTTGAACTTATTGATAAAGAGGTTTTTAAAAAAATTCTGAAGCTTCCCACAAGCTAAGCCATAAATCTAGGTCCTTCCTTAATTGCTCAAGAAAATTGGTGCATGCTCTGCTGTAGATCACCTGTGCAGTCATCTCACTGCTTGCTTCAACCTCTAAGCAGAAGCAATGGAAGTGCATAGAATTTCTCCTATGTCAAAACTAGAGTCACTATATCTATGCAGTTCATGGCCCTCTTTGGTACAATTACCACTATTGCCAATATGCATAATCCCCCTCAGCCATGGTAATCACAAAGCTATCCTCAAGACTACTTCTCCAGTAAACAGCAGACTGTAAAATGCTACCTTCGTCTCACTTCCTTCCCTACTGCATGCTGCTTCCCTTTCAAACAGCCTTTCACAGCTTGAAAATCCGTGGAATGTCACCCAGAAGGAACAAACTTGTTTGCCATGGTTAAACCCTTCACACACTATCTACACCCACTGAATTTCTGAAAAAAAAAGCTCTTCCAAACATGCAGAATGATTTGGTGGCTATGTCAGGGAAAACGCTGGTCTCCGTGGGAGTTATCCTTCATATACTTCAGAGTTCCTATAACCTACCACAATTCAATAAGAGCTACTAGGAAAATGTTTTCTGTTTCAATAACAATAAAACCCAAAGTTAACTGCCTTGGATAATCAGTCCAGACAATCAATTCCCAAGCTCAAACCCAAACACCACTCATTTGAATAATCATCTTACCATACACAAAATTCAACTCAAATTGGAATGCACTTACTAAAAGCAGTGTAAAACATTGAATATTAGGCCAGGGGTTTTCAGCCTTTTTTAGTCTAAGTATCCCCGGTGGCCAGAAGCCAAGCAGGGGGGAGAGGGTAGCATGTGGCAGAACACCGAACGGCGTGGCGCGTATCTAGACAAGGAGCAGAGAGGTGGGGACAGCATGTGGGCAGGTGGGGACAGAGCGTTGCCACCTCCCAGGAGCAGGGCTAGGGTGGGGAAGCTCACTGGGCTGGGGTGTGGTGGTAGCCATCACTGCGTGCAAGTTTCCTCACCCTGCAGAGGGGTGCTGCTGCCTTCGACACACCCCAGCCCTGCTCCTGGGAGGCAGCAGTGCTCTGTCCCCACCTGCCTGCGTATACCCACTAGGACCGGTCCAAGTACCCCCAAGGATACACATACCACTGGTTGACAACCCCTGCACTAGGCCATGGCCATATTAGATCAGGTAGATTTTTATTGCAGCTGTAGATCAATTCAGCCAAGACACTTTCAGAAGAAGTTAGTACTTTGTTCAGAAATCCTCATTCCTGTTAAATAATTCTAGCTGTAAGGATTTTTTTTTGTTGAGCAAAATGCATTTCCTGACAACAGAGTCAGGTAGGCACCTTGCTGTTAGCGCTTCCTTTAAAATGGAGATGGTATCACAGAGGATATAGATCCAAACATAGTGTGATGATCTGTAAAATAAACAATCCAACTCCATATTTTTCTTTAGTTATGAATCACAAATGCAACCATGAAAAAAAGAAAGAAAATCACAGTTGAAAGTTACTATACACTCCTCTCGTTTTAACACCCAACCTTTGACCACTATCAACACCAAGACAAAGAATAGTGGCAACAGACTCATGAACAAAGAGACAGAGATCAAGGCATACCCCTAAGGAAACTGCACAGAGCTAGCTGTGCATACATGTGCAAGCTGTGTGTTGCAAGACAGGCATTAGAAAATGTTTAAAACCAGTCAATTCATTTAAGGGTAAATTTGCCACCACTGGGACAGAGGTCTGTGGCTTTGAGGGGATGTGTTATATATTTGCAGCTTATTGCCTCAGGTTAACTCATTCATTCCTCCAGGTCCTGGGAAAAACCACAGGGTACCCCTTCAGAAGACAGTGTATAGGAAAAGCATTTCAGCATTTGTAAATTGACTGGACTGGCACTGAAGTGAGTGACATCGTAAACATTTTACACTGTGCTTTTCATCTAATGATCTCAGAGCACACATCAGACACTAAGTTACCAAACATCATCCTTGGGCACGTCTACATGAAATGCTATGTCACTGTAGCTCACAAACTATGACGCTGCAACTACATCACCATAGCAACAAGCTACTGCACAGCAGTTTGTTGCTGCAGTGACGTAGGATCGCAAACTACCCATGCACCGCTGGGACTGTGCAGTGCCAGCAGGGGCTGCGCAGTCATTTAGTAGTTGCTAAAGCAACTACTAAATGACTGCACGGTACCAACTGCAGTCAGGGGCACATGTCGATATGCCCCCTCAGTACCAGTGATTGTTAAATTTAAAAAGGAACATGTATAATCTTCCTAAGGAACTGAGACCCTGGCTAAGTCAAAGGTCAGCCAGTAGCAGGGACAGTATACTTATTGGTAATTCTAAGCAAACAGATGATGAGACAGTCTCAACTGGCATAGCTCTGATGAAGCTGGAAGATCCATACCAATTTATATTAGCTAGAAACACTAAATACAAGCAAGTCTTTTTATATTTACTATGTGAAGTATATTAGACCATGGAGACAGCTAACAGAATTCAAAACCACATGTGTTATTGGCCCATTTGCCATGAAAGGGATTCAAATGAATGCTGGCTGAATGCAACTCAGGTTCAGGGGCTGCTATATGTCCCTTTGAGCCATCATCTCACATGGAAACTAATAGCAACAAAGCCTGTTTGGCTGGCAAGCATTAGGCTCATCCACTGCTAAGTAAATCCTTCCCTGAATTCAGTTTTTAACTTTTTCTCTTCCAATGGGGTAGTGAGTTAAAAGGTATTAAAAGGGATACATGTCATAACCATCTGGGCATAATCAGAATTGCAGCCTGATCCCCATGTGTGTGCTTAAGAAAAGGAGTTGGTAGTTTTGTTTTGAGGTCTTGAGGTAGGAAGAGAAGAAGGGGCTATATCTCATGAAACCCTGGTTCAAATAACCCCACATACAAACACAAATGGAAAAAGAACAAGATGATATGTGACTATGAAAAGGACAGCCAAAACCATGAAATGGAAATTTCACAACATGAAAAAGAAGGAAGCCAAATTCAACAGTGACATATATTTTCTAAGCCTGTGCAAGACACACAACATCATTCCCAGAGGAATAAACATCTACAGTCCTCTGACTACTACACACAACTCTAAATATGCTTCACAACTATGCAGGAGAACTTCAGAGAAACTTAGAAATCATCTTCACCTAACATACTCCAAAAGAGATCGACTCAAGAAAGAAATCAACGCATGCTGCAACAACTTATAAGAGAAAAATCCAGATATCTTTCCAAACATTATACAGTGTACACAAAGAGACTACGAAAGATTTTCTATAACATCCATTCAAAATAAAAAGAAGAAATGGAACCAGTTACTCCAGGAACAACTTACCCAGCCACAAAACAACAATCAGAGAAATATCACCAACACCTTACAACATTCCATCCTCAAACTCAGTGAAACAAAAAGAAGCAACCAACCCTCAAATATTATCAATTTCTCCATGCACACACTTACCAAAGCTAAAAAATGTGTCCTCTCCAAAGGCCTGAATTTCTGTTTGGAAATATACCCAGGGCAGGGGGTCGGACTTGATGATCTGCTCAGGTCTCCCCCCGACCTTACATCTATGAAAACCTTGATAAAATACTACAAATGTGGAGAACTAGAAGAATTCTTCCAATGCCTCTACCTCAAGGAATATGTTCACAACCAAAATTAAGCCACTTCCAATGTTTCATCCTTTGACAACTTTGAGGTGAAGATCAACCCCCTCCAAAAAAACACTGCCAAAAATCAGACTGGACATCTCACAGTGGACGAAATTCTACCCTTGACCACCATATTGGCTGCTTCAGGGAAGGCATGAAAAAAATGAACAAAGAAACAATCAACACCACACACCACCTCATCCTCTCAGAGAGAAGGGTTATGGAGTCTCTAAGATCTAACCAGCAGATAAAGGAGGAGCTATAGTTATTCTTAATTGTGAAGACTTCATAAAGGAAGCCAACAGACAACTCTCTGACACCACCTACTACAAAAACTAGATAAAGTTCCCAAATCGCTTTTCACCTTAAACCTCAAAACTACCATGAAATCATTTCCATCTGAATTACAAGAGAAACTACAAAACTCGATTCCCCCACTACCTAACCCAGGGACCTTTTACATGCTCCCTAAAATCCACCAAAAAAGGGAACCCTGGCAGACCTACCATATCCAACCATAGAACCCTAACTGAGGAAGTATCAGGTTTCATCAAATCAATCCTAAAACCACTTGTCATCCAAAGAGCGAGTTTTATCTAAGACACAACAGACTTCCTATGAAAGCTTAAAAACAAAGACCACCTTTCCAGCAACACCCTCCAAGCCACTGTGGACATTACCAGCTTATATACCAACATCCCACACCAGGATGGCATCCAAGGCTGCCTTACAAACCTACAAGAACAAGATTGCAACTAGAGTATAGACCTAAAGATTTTACTGAACTTATACACTTGATCCTCACACACACAACAACTTCACTTTCACTAACCAACACTTCCTCCAGACCATGGGCACAGCTATGGGCACCAAAATGGCCCCAGAATATGCCAACTTTTTTATGAGGCACCTGAAAGAATTCCTCAAGGACTGAACCATCAAACTCATACCATATGTAAGATATATCAATGAAATCTTCATCATTTGGACTGAAAACCTGTACTCGATTACTGAATTTCTGATGGAAATCAATTACAATCACCTCTCCATCAGACTCTCTCTTGAATACAACAGCACTAACATTTCCTTTTAGACACTATGACCACTATCCAGAATGGTAAAATATAAACCAGCATATATAAGAAACCCAAGGACCAATATACGTATCTGCACAGAACCTGCAATCACTCTAAACCAGTAATCACCAACCAGTAGATTTTGAGCAACTGGTAGATCTCAGAGACTCTTGCAGTAGATTTCGGAGCCTCTTGGAGTGAATCAAAGACTGGGGTGAGAGGCTGAGTGCCCATGTGCATGCATGCACATACCCCAGCTCAGCAGGTCAGTCCGTAAGGCGGGGCGGGGGGAAGGGACAGGAACTAGACCAAGGCCCCCATGGTGAGGTAGTGTTGCAGAGGCAGGAGCAGGGGTAAGTTGAGTGGGGCCCTGGCCAGGTGGGACTTATCTGCTGGGAGGAGTGGCCCCTAATAATTTTTTTCTCCCTCTACCTCAATCTGCCCTCCGCCTCCTCTCTCCATAGACTTACCTACTGGGCGGGGGGGAGGACAGGTAGCAGCAACGCACGGTAGACTATGGGATGCTTTTAAATGCCAGAGGTGATCTCCTATGTAAAAAGGTTAGAGACCACTTCTCTAAACACACCAAGAAAGCTGTAATATATAGGTAAGCCCTCCGATACCACTGAATTTGCACTGAGGAGAACACCCATGGTCATCACCTCACAGATCTCAAAAGGGCTTTCACTCAACTAGAACACTCCTCCAGACAGATCATACTTTTAAAAGAATCACCCCAGATACCATGTGAAGAATTGCTGCAGTACAGAAAGAAAATCCCCATGAATTGCACACCACTAGTTATGACGTATCATCCCTCCCTGGAATCTATATGGCAAATCCTCAAACAGTTGCAATCCATACTAGAAGAAGACCAAATTCTTAAAGGTATCTTCCCATCCTAGCCTTTAAATAAGTGCCAAACCTCACCAACCTCATCCCCAGAAGCAAACTTCCTATGGCCCAAAACACCCCCCCACAATAACTACATCCCACAACAGAACCATCAACATTCCTGGAAATTACACCTGCACCTCCAGAAATGTGATGTATTTCATCCAATGCACTAAGTACCCTCATGGAAATTAGGTTGGGAAACCAAACAACAACTACGTAACAAAATGAACGCACACAAAAAATCTATCAAAGACAAGAATACCCAATTGCCTGTGGGGGCACATTTCTCACAAGAAAACCACGCTCTCTCCAGTCTCTCAGTTCTAATCTTCAAAAGGAATTTACAAAACACCTTTCAAAGACAAGTCTACAAATTTTACTTCATCAACCTACTGGATACAAAAAATTATGAACTAAATATAGACGTTGGATTTATGGCACATTATAACCTGCCTAATATCTGATACCCCATATAACCTCTCTTCAATTTAGCTGCATCTTATCACCAGGTCTACATTACCCTTCCCCTGTCCTCCCACCTGTTTCTCACCCATTGACTGCCTCAATTTGCATTTTCACTGACTGGAATTCTTGCAGACTGGCTTCTATTCTATTCTATCCCATCCAGGAAGAGCTCAGAACAACTGCAGGTGCTTCCTTAGCCTGAAGAAGGGTGTTTCTAACTGAAAGCTTGCAAAGAAGATTTTTTCAACTATTTTAGTTTTTCTAATAAAAAAATATCAGATTTACCCAAAGAATCTCTTCAGCCAAAACTATGGAAATTCTAGTAGAGCACTGTTGCCAGAAGAACAACCTTGAATAATTCTATATCAGAAGAAGACATGGATAGACCAGACCAACTTTAATGATGCTTTTGAAGTTGCCATATTAAAAAAAAGAAGACACCAATTTTTGAATACTAACCTTACCCTGGATGTCTACAAGGCTCACGAAACTTCAGGGCACTCTAGAGCTGGTATGATTCTGTAATACGAAACCTTTTAAAAATACCTGAAATAATTTGATCTTGAAGGCACCAAATTATGAAATGCAATAGAAAATCCAGATAGATAAAAAATCTGTTAGCCTTTCATGTAGTCAGAAGTTACAGACTGTGCCTTTTATTTTGCTCCATAAGCTTTCTTTCAAATGTTTCATAAAACAGAGAATGAGAGACTATACTTACAGAAGTGTCCAACAGAATTTGATAAAGCCTAAATCCAAAATGATACAATTAGACTTTTAATAAAGTTCTTAATGAATTTCTCCACTTATAAATTTTCAATACATTTTAAAAATGATTTAAAGGATCTCAGTCTGTAAGTTATTTTTAAGTATCCTGTAGAATTATGCAGTAGAATTACTCATTTTACTCTACTGATTGCTTGAAGAAAAAAAAAACATTTTCTGTTGTAGCTTGACTGGGTACAGATTGCCCTATGCCTCATTCTGCTAGTTGGATCTTTAAAGATGGTGTCATTACTCTGCACCAACCTCTTATAGTTAGCAGCTGAACTTGTTTCACTTAATCAAGAAAAGAAATCCCTATAACCCTGCTACAGGGGAGTTAATTAAGAAGCACAGGTAAAGAATTCTTTGTGGCTATAAGGTAAACAGAGGCAGCTAAAGAAGCAGTTTTTATAAGCTTTTCTCTTGTATTCTGTCTTCAGTTTTTAAGAGGACTTATCATAGTAGAAAGATGTATGGAATAAATCTCAATAAAATCTGCCTCAAAAATATACCTATCCCTCCAAAGATTAAGCTCCATAAAACATTGGTGGCGAATAAAATTCCCTAAATCTTTTACAAAAGAGAAGAATGCTTTGCATAAATAAGGTATTACCTGACTGTCTGACTTCCAAGTTGAAGTGCACATTGTCTTTAGTATACTTTGATCAAGGGCTAAGTACAGCCAGTGAAAAAGCTCAAGGCTTAATCAATTCAGTCTTTGCAGGTTAGTCTAAGCTGCAGCGATTAAACTGAGAGGCAACTGGCCAGACATTCACTTTTGATTCAGGAAATCCAGCCACATGCCTGCAGTGGCTCAGGCCAGAAGCTAGGGGGTGCTACAGCATGGCTCTTTGGCTTATAGCCAGCATAGGCTATGTGTTCACTTCCTCCTCCTGCTGCCACTGAGGTCTCTGAGATTTGCAGTCCAGAATTACAGCAGCAGAACACTGTAGGGTTGCTCATCACTTGCTCTTCCTGCTTTCAGGTGCTTCTGGGATTTGTAGTCCATAGTCACAGCCAGTAATGCATTTTTAGCAGGGCAGAGCAACTCTGTACTCAGGGGAAGTGAAGTTTAACCCCCTTCCCTGTGCCCCACCCCCAAACCCTTCTCTGCTGGAGTAGACAGTAGAGCCAAGCCCAGGGCTGGAAAACATGCTGGGATGCTGGGGGACTGTGATTTAATTTGAACCAGGAAGGGGTCTGGGACAGAAGTTTCATAAACTGGTTTGACCCAGATTAGGTAAATCTAATACTACATTCAACCAGGTTTATCTTAAACCGGTTTCAGCCATTTTGAAACTGGTTTATATGCACCAAACTTCTGTTCTTTACAGGTTTAAACTAGTTTCTGATTACTTATACTAGTTTATACATAAATTCTGTTTCTACCTGCTGTGATTGCAAGGATTCTACTTCCTTATAAAGCTCTTAATATATTTTAAGGTCTAAATTTTGGTAAGGACTAATGTAGATACTCATAATGGATCTGAAAATGCAAGGTACATTTCTTTAGGTGCCATGGCTCATCTATTCTGTGATCAAAAGTTAAGTATAGGGTATGACTTTTTAAATAGAGGTATAGCAAAAGTTTGTCTTTGGGATAGTTTGAAGAGGGATCAAGGTGTTAAACTACATGACCTCTAAAGCTTCCTTCCAGAACTATTTTTTTTTCTATGATTTTACAGTAAGCAAATGTAGGAGGTAGAAAGCAAAAGGATTGCCAAAGGAAAGGAGGTAGGTCTGTTCCAGACAGTAAGAGCTTTACCTGTGTGAGGACTGTGGCATATGTACATCACAATAATAGTGAAATGGAAAAAGACAATCTTTTAGTAGCTGCCTGGAAAAAGTTGAATGCTTAACACATGGCAAGCAAGAATGCACACCTAACATTATCCTTTCCAGCTTTCTCTAACTGACTGGGCTTTTCAAGTTAGCATATAGCAACACCCCAAAATCATCTTATCTGCCTCATCCCCCTAAAAAACAATTGAAGCAATAATAAAGGTAATAAAGGTTTTAATGTTTATGAAAGATGCCACTTCACTGAAGCCAAAAAAGACACCATGCAATTTCAATAAATTGCTTTTAGCAGAGGACTGAGTGTGAACTGAAAAGTATCTAACACATTTCTATAAAAGATTATTCCATAAATTATGGCCCAGATCTTTTCCTAGTGTAAAAGTGTTGGTTCCAGTAAAATCATATTAGTTTATACCAGCTGATTATCTGGCCCTCTATAATTACAGTTTTAGAGCACATTAAATACAGCCAAATTAAGAACCCCAAAATAGAGCTGCACATGTCATGTGAGAAATTGTACCTTCAATCGGATGCAATTAATTACTTGTTTTGTGCTGCCACTTCAAGTTTTTGGCTGTGTGCTGCAAAGCACAGAGACATATTTATTTGAGTGTGCGCAAATAACTCCAGCTAACAGTCATGATGGATATTATGTAGCACACTAAAAAGAGAAAACAAGATGCCTAATTTGTTGGTATGTCTTAACATACTGATCTTTTATTAGGCTCTCTGCATGCAAAGAAAAAAATATTTTTCTCTCTCTCCATTAGGTCAGAGTAAAGTCAAGCACATGCCAACCCCATCAACCTGAGCCTAATTCTCCTGTCATTTACATCAATGAAAACATGGAATAACCATCCATTTATGAAAGAAATAATCTTACATTAAGGTAAATATCATGAGAGAAGGGAAACGAATTCTCAGCATGTCCAGACAAGCATGGACATTTGTTTCCCCAGGGACTTATCCCAGGGGAATGCCCATGCCACATGCACTCTGGCACATGGCAGGTTACCATGGGTGGGATAGAGGAGACTGGGCCAGCCAGTATGCTGGCATGAGGACCTCCTGGGGCTGCAGTCACTACAGGAAGCCTGGTTGGCAATTGGAACGTGGCTCTGGACAGCCAGGCTCTAGTTTTAGGTGGGGTGCCCTGCTGCCATGTGCACTGCCCCGCTTTTTGTCAGCATGGGTTTTTAACTCGAGGCTCTCCCAGGGTCAAACACACACACTTCGCCCGCCCACGCAAACACTGCAAGGTAGCAGGATGGGCAGCACACATGGCTCTCCAGCACCACATACTGCACCTCTGTGCTCATCTGGATGCAGCCGTTGTGCATGCAGCTCTGGTTAGAATGTCGGTGGGTGTTTGGATCTCAGGTGTGAGTGCAGGCCCATTTCAACTTCCAAAATTAAACTTCACAGACCAGACTGTCAGCTGGTATAAATCTTCTTAATACAATTAAAGTCAATGGAAGGATACTAATTTTCATGACTAGATCTGGACAAAATATTGATTTTAGTTCCGTTTTTCTAATACGAATTACTACTGAGGAGTATCATGGACATAGGAAGGACATGCTTTCCATTCTCAAACCTTTAAACTCATTGGTAACACCTTTGATTAGGCATGAGTGTGCACGCCTACAGCTCAATTTTTTAGCAAGCAAATTGGAAGCAGCACTCAAGAAGTGCAAGAAGTAGTAGACAAGTAAAGGAACAAAATTTCAAAGAGGACAGAATCATTTTCTGTCCAGCCAGCATGAAGGCAGTGGTTAGGCAGGCTCATTTATCTTGGAGAAGTTCACAAGGGGCCATCATTAATGATACTTTTCATATTTCCACTGTGCCAGCCCAGTGCTATCATACAAGATAGCTTTCTAATTATTGGCCAGCTTACTGCTTTGAAGAGACTGCTAAATTCAAACCAAGATACAGAAAGTCATATAATTAAAGAAATAAACAATACATTACATACATAAAATTAGAACCAGCTTAATGTACAAATGAACAAATAGATCTCATGTTAATAAATAAAAATCAAAACACATGAGAGGAAAAACAAAACAAAACACTGACACCTGCTTATACAGATAAAAGAAATCCCTGGAACGTTAATCCATCATTAGCAAAATCCTCCTGGAAAACATCCAGACCAAAACACTATTATGACCACCTCCCTCTAACATTAATAACTGTATTTATGCAGACAACATAAGGGTAATCAAAACTTAGTCTTCATGGCACAAGCTGATCTCCTGCAGGAGTCAGGATAAAGGAAGTTCCTTACCATATGTGCTTCAGTCATTATTCAAGTGGTTAGTGGCAATGTGGCATGTGTTTTGCCATATCCAAATGATCAGACATCCTGGTGTCAAACAGAACAACGTAGATCCTACCAAAACACATTCAGCTTGTATTGCTATCTTGTATTCCCTTTCTGCTCCCAAATTCTTGCTATCCCATATAGCTCATCACCAGGGATCCTGGTTTTCTCTGATTAAAAAAAAAAA
>NW_017728922.1:9311254-9320673 GCF_001723895.1 Crocodylus porosus
TATATATATATATATATATATATAAGTATCAATTGAACACAATGTTTTAGTGATGTATTTACAATTTTAAAACAATTTGGAAGCCTACCTGTGCTTCAATCATAATAATAAAATACATTCTAAATACCCATAATTTTTGGTATTTCATTTTGGGTTTCTCATGGAAAATCAGGGCTCCCCCTGTCCCGTTAGCTCACAGAATGCAGGTCCAGGCCATTCACTTCCAAGCCACAGCTCCCCTGCTGGGGCCCCATACTCCCCCCCAAAAAACTCCCTGGCCCTGCTGGTGCCCCTCACTTCTCCCCCTTAGCCCCCCGGACCTCCTGGTGCCCCTTACTTCCCCCTACAGCCTCCCCCAGCTCTGCTGGTGCCTCTAGATCCCCACCCACAACCCCCTGGCCTCCCCAGCCCTGCCAGAAGGGGCTCCCAGCTGCCAGGGCTATGGGGCCAGGGACCTAAGGCTGAAGACCCCTGCCCCCTGCAGCAACATCCGAGCCCTAGCTGCCACCCGTGGGAGGCACCAGCTGCTGCAGCATAGCAGAGCATGGAACCCGGCTCCCCCTCCTCTGTGGGCAGCATGGCCAGAGCAAAGCCTGTGGGGTTGGGGTGCAAGCTGCCCACTGAGGGTTTGGGTGGGGGGCCTGGCTTCCCACCACTACAGGCACTTGCAGGAGGGCAGGAGGACCTGTGCCCTCCAGATCTGTGCATCAGGCAGGGTCATGTGCAGGCTTGGCCTCCACACCCTGCTGCCCTCCCCTGCAGCATCTGTAGTCCAGTAGGTGGGACCCAGCATGGCAGGGCAGAATGGGGCTGGGTGGGAAATCTCCTTGCTGCAATGAGCCTCATGTCACCATGGCAACACGCTCCTTCCTGCCCCAGCAAGGGGCACAAACCTGCACTGCTGTCCCTGCTGCTTCTGGGTGCACAGGGGATGCCTCACCAGGGTGACATGAGGCTCACAGAGGCAAGGAGATTTCCCACCCAGCCCCACTCTGCCCTGCAATGCTGGATCCCAACTACTGGACTGCAAATGCCCTGGGGGAGGGCAGTAGGGTGGGGAACCTGAGCCTGCAGTGGGCAGCCTGCTCCTGCCCCACACACAGATCTGGGGGGCACATGCCTCTCCTACCCCTCCCCAGGACTGTGTGCAGTGATGGAGAGCCAGTCCTACCCCCCACCCCAGACAAGGTGTCTGCTGCACTGTCCCACTCCTCCTGCATTCTGCAGCATCCCCAGCCCTGCCCATCTCCCTTCCTAAGGAGGCCTCAATCCTCCCTCCCCAGACTTACCTGTGGGAGTTGCTGTCTAGGCTGCCTGGTGGCTATGTGGCACCCCCTGCCTGACTGCCTTCCTCCTGCTCCCCCTAGCTCGTTGCAGGCTGGAGCTCTGCCAGCTTGCAAAAATCTTTTTGCAAAGTGCAGAATCTGCATGTTTCTCTGTTAAAAGAAAAAATCTGCATTTTTCTCCAGTTTTCTGTGGGAAACATAAAACCCGGATACCTGCTCATTACTGTTCCTTGTTCAAGATTATATCACTAGAAAATTAACTTATTCTGTCTTCATTCCTTTTCCATTATCCTTACTTTAGAGGTACATATAAGAAATACACCATTTATTTTCTCTGCTTTATCTTTGCACTTGGTATCAAGCAGACTGTTACAGCAAACATAACACTATGCAACTCACTGTCAGATACTTTTCCAAATAAACAGGACTTTCCTTCCCTGAGATGCAGCTAAGTTTTTCAGCTAATTGTCCTTGTTGTCTTGCAAAGAAACTTGGAAGCTCTTGGGCAGTAGAATTTTAAAAATAAGAATTAAACTTTTTAGACTGCAAAGCATCACTGACCATAAATTGAAGCTATGTCTAGTATTTCCAAGGTAATTTGTGTTGGCATTGGATTTATGACCCAGTCCTGATACCTTGTTCTAGGTAGTCCCAAACCCTTAGACTCACAACTTGTTCCATTCAAAAATAGGCAAATTTTATTGATACACGGTGACAGCAGACAAGAATTATGCAAACAAAGCAAACAAAATGACCCGACCCCCCCCCCCCACAGCCACCAGTTCTACTTCTCTACCAATTCCAGGGCTGTCACAGAGGGACAGTACTAGAGTACTGTCCCCCATGGTTCTTGCTTGAAAGTTAAATGTCGGCAAGTTGGAGGTTCAGAGTGGATGCCCACCCCCACCAATAGGGTGGGTGAGACGGAGCAGTGGTGTGCCCTCCTCCCACGGTGGCCTCAAGATCACCCCCCATCCCCTTCTTGCTCGCCCGCCCCCCCTTCTCTGAAAATGCCTCCTTTTGCATTCTTTGCATTCTCTCTCCTGATTACACTTAATGTCTTGGTCTCATTGGTTGGTTTCCCTATGGTCATCATACTTTTCACGTTCTGTTCTGTCAACACAATTCTTTGTTTCTGCAAACTCATCATATACATACCTCTTCATTTGGTCATTTACTGGTGTCTTAATTTGGGCTTCCCTGGCCTCCTAATTTGGTCCGTCCACCAGGAACAAAAATTCCAGGGGCTCTGAAACTGGGCACTGTGACCTGATGCTGGATTATCTCTTGTTATGGGTTTTCAGGGAACACTGTGTTGCATGTTTTCAAGTTCCCAGGGTATATGTGCCTGCTTGTCTGGTAGCTTTAGACACAGTGGGCCTTGAAGGCTGAGAATGTGAAACTTTGCCACAAACAGACTTTTAGAAACCATTAAGCCTTGCCATTCCCCTGGACCATAGTTCTAGTACAATATCTACTCTACCTACAAGCAAATTTCTAGAAGGAAATCTCTAAATATCAGTTTCTACCCATCAGTTTGAACACATGAATTTTATGGGCTGACAGAGGACAAAACTGTGTGGGAAAGGGAGCTGTGTTATCAGATCAAATGCTCCAACTCCAAGATTCCACTCAAAAATGCTCTAGGGCACACTTCACATTTGATCATCAAAGACGATACTCCACTTTTAAAGGAGCATGTCATCTGCTAAGTATTTAGAGCAAAGAGTGCTTCCAACTTGGACCAAGGTGAAGAAGAGATGTGGGATTCAAAACGCATTTGTCACCAGTTTGGTTTAGTTTTTACATTTAAAAGGAACTCCTCCCAAAGATGTGTTATGCCTTTCCTTTTGGTCATCCTAGGAGTCAATTCCTAGAGAACAACTAGGGACCAAATGAGAAGCATGGTATTTCTGTGACTCCAAAAGTTTCTCTCTCAAGATCCCTCACCACAGACTACTGAGCTGGAACAAAAGGGGGTCTCATTCATCAACAAAATACTGAAGTTAATGGACATAGTCACTAGAATGGTTACCATTCCCGTATGCACTGAAAAATCCAAATATTGGAAATCAGATACAGCATCGTGCCATTCTTAACAAGTCACCTGCTCTGCCTAGAATCTATGGAGAACTCATGATAACAAAAGAAGACCCATTAAGAATAGTTATAGTCCACTTCACTACACAGTCCCTTAATTCAAGGGTTTCACCAACAGGACAAGTATTAGAGTAAGCAAAAAGATCCTGAATGGCTTCTAATCTTGCATTACTTAAAGAAATCAAACTACCCATATTTAATCCATAGAACAGAAAAGAAAAAAAAATATGAGTAAGGAATTTCAATGACCTATAAGTATAAAACAGAATGAGTATTGAAAACAAATTACTTTCTGTCAAAATATCTACTCTTTAAAATAGTCAGACGGAAGAATGTAACCACAGTAAGTAGTCACATTAATATAGATTGTAATATTGTTTCAAAAGGGGTTTAGTTTAATATATTTATATGCCTGCTGCAGAGTAGTCCATCTCAAATCCTTTAATATGCCAGCTATAAAATGCCTCCACTAAGAGTTACCTGCAGCAAATGTGAGTGTGTGTAAGTGGTTTTTTAATGTGAATCAGTGAAAAAATAAAATATCAGTGCAAGGATCCTAAAACTCATCTCCTTTTAGCATTCCTACTAATATACTAGATATATACTTACCTTTACATTTCAGAGAGATTCCATCATCTTAACACTGAGATAGCCTATGACATTTTAACTTACTGTTAAAAGTCATACCTAAAAGACTAATTTATATTGCAGGGGGGGAAAAGGTGGGGGGGTTGTTTGTTTTTTCTCCAACATGTTCGCTTCGTTTATTTGACAGCATTCTATACAACCAGTTTAACATAGTTTAACTACACCCATTTTTCTTTTAGCATGACAATTACAGATAAAAGCAAAATAAAAATGCTGCCATAAAATATAAAAACTGGGTTACAATCCCAGCAAAAAAAACAAAACAAAACCAAAACCCCCACAGAGCAACTCAGAGATGTGTGTAGTATCTAAGGCTATTTGTAACCACTGAAGTATGCAAGGTTTCATGGCAATATTGTGCCTTTAATTTACACCTAAGATGTATATAAAAATGTGATATAGATAAATAACTGAAACATTGGAAAGTGTAGACTGTTTGAATTTACAATAGTGGCCTTAACATGACTGGTTTTGGGTTTGTTGGGGTTTTTTTTTTTAATCCTAAAGTAGTTTAACAATATCAGTCAAGGTTAACTCCCATTTCCTTAGACAAAGAAGAAAAAAGAGATCTGGACTGTTAGGACACTTCTTTCTTCAGAAGCTAGATAAAATCCTTTTGCTCGATGTAAAAGATGGTATGACATTCATTTATTATATATTTATTTTATTATGCTATAATAAATTACCTCTAATTTTAGCTGCTCTTATTTTAGCATATCTGAATTTCACATTTAAAAATAAAGAAATTTAGCTTTATCAGCACTTTTGTAACAATGGAAATGCCTGTGAGATATCTCTTGCTTGCAAAACCAAACTGTCACTGCCTTCTGGACAGAGCCATCATTAGAACTCACTGATACTTTCCAAAAAAGGCTTTTACAAAAAAAAAAAATCCCTCTCTCTGATACAACCTGAAAGAAATCCCTCTTCCCTTTCTTCCTTTTCAGTGACAAAATGGAGAAGTGCAAACAGAGGAGAGTAAAGATAGAAATGGAGGAAATTAAGGCGAGCTAAATGAAAAAAGTAAAATCCAGAATTTTAGGTTTATAAATGAAATAATTGAAACAAACATTCTTTTGGATGAATCCAGTAGGGAAAAAAAAAGAGCTGCTTCAGCTAGCTCTGGTTTCAACTACCTACCTGTAGGTAGTTGGGTAGTGGGCTGAAAAGCCTACACCCAAACACCAGTGGCCACTGGGGTAAGGACACCGAACTGAGACTTCTTCAGACGTACTCATCCATAATCCCTTCCAAAGTGTTTGTTTTGTGGTTTTTCCTCATGTACATTAAGTGCACCCATCTTCTCTTCTAACTGCAGCTCAGAGTTGCCTAGCTCTTTACTGGACTTACCCTGAGGCAGTTCCTCTCTCTTGCTTCCAGTCCCTTTAGGCAATTCTTCACTCTGCCTAACAGCATACTGCTGTCATGTCTCACAGTCACCCAGCCTTCTCCCTCCCCAGTTCACCTCAAAGCGCAGACAGAAGAGCAGCTCCCTGTTGTAACTCATGGTGCTTCATAGGTGGGGCTCCAGCCCACCTGCCCCACTCTCCAGTGCCAGCTGAATAAACCCCAGACCAACCTCCCTCTGCTCCCCTTCCCCCCTCGCATTCTGAATACAGCACTGGCGCTGGGCTGACCTACAGCCTGTGTGCAGACACAAGTTACTGAAGCTGCTCCATCTTGGAGTGTCTTCATGTGAACTTCATGCAATGGGGGTCCAGATTTTCTTGGGATTGGGCCCTTTTAAAGTGCTCTGAAGCTGTGCACTTCTGTTTGGTCATGGATGTAGAGTGCTTTCAGGGGCCAGATCAGGTGGGAATTGCTACTTCTACCTGCACCTACAGTCTAATAGGCAAACAATACAAAATACAAGAAAACCAAGGGATTTTGTCATTCTTTCACAAATAAATTGTTTACTGTGGATTCTCGGCATTTGGCTTTTTCTAGCCTGCACAAAAGGCATGCAGGACCTTAATTTTGAATGTACTTGAAATAGTATAAGAGTGATGTTGTAGCCATGATGGTCCAGAAATTATGTGAGAGGCAGGGATTTCTTAGGGTGATGTATTTTATCCCAATTATGTGTTTGGGATAAAATCAGACAAGCTTTCAAATCCAAGACAATCTTTGTCAGGTCTGAAAGCTCATCTAACTTTATCCCAGCTACATAGTTGGTCCAATAAAAGATATCACCCTAGAGATATCCTTGCTGCTTAAATATATTATCTGAAGATCAAATGCAACTATACTCCTACATACTGCCCTATGGAAAACCAATATTATCATCAGTTGGATAATAGAGATATAGCTACATAGTAACTGCAAAAGTTTAGATAAGATATTATCCAAATTAATTATGAAATGTCCTACTTTAAATAGCCAAGAAGATGGCTTATTCATTTTTGACAGGGTTTTTATTAAAATCACAAGCTTTCTGAAGTCAATAAAAAGAACTTTCACTCACTTAGCGCATCTACACATGACGCTACATGAATGCTACAGTGACATAACATCGAGGGTCACAAACTGTGACATCGCAACTGTGATGTCACTATAGCAACATGCTCCCTCATTATAGCATGTTGCTACGGCAACGTAGCAGCTAAAGAGAACTGTGCGTGGAACACACGGTGCAGTACTTGCTGTTACCATCATTTAGTACTTCCAATACATCATTTAGTACTCCTAAATGTTGGCGCAGTACAAATGATGTTGTAGGGACATATGCAGATGCACCCACTGTGATCAAGAATTTGAAAAATTGTAGATGATCTCTTTATAAGAGCTGAGTCACAGAGTAATAACTTTCTAAACCATGCTGAGCTATTGCTGCTCATGGCTTTGTTTGTTAAGAAAGTTATCTTCTGTAACTTGACATGGTGTGAAAAATAAACACAGGCGGGGACCCAAAATTTTAATTCAGGCTTTGAGCACGACTAATCCAGAGACCATAAGTACCTGCAGCTCCTTTTGCTTTCACCTATAGATACTCAGTATAATATGTTTCAGTCTCCCTATCAGAAGACAGGAAAGCAAGGTGAAAAGTGTCATTAGGGTATTATTTATTGAAAGGGTAACCATTATCTTTAAACTTGGGTGAAAATTGCAGAACTATTTACTTATAAATACTACCAATGACTTTGTAACAGATACAACAGTAAATGCAGTAAATGTTTCTTCCACTTTGCAGTCTATGTAGCAGCCTTTTTTCTTGTTAGTTTTGTTATCTGCAGTAGTATGCTGTCACAAACCCCATCAAATGCTGTGGGGTTTGTAGGGTGTTAGGCAGATTTTCTTGCATTTGTTGCACTGATATGGCATGTGTGGTCTCATTGAAGACTCATATTATACTATATTTTTTATGTTGCCTTTTTCTCTGTATGGATTATTTTATGCATATATGCTAGGATTTTGAACATGGTTTAGCCAAAGGAAATGAGGGCTGCCTACTTAAGGAAAAAAGTGTCTCTTGCCTTATAGTGTTCTTGATAAGGACAACTGCCACTTCCAACTGCAGACAGAGGGGGACTCTGATGGGATGGAAACCCACATTATTGTTTCCTTGCAATGAGAAAAACAACTACAAAGGCATCTAAGTGAAATGGCCCATCATCCAGAGGAAAGCCAGCTGTCCCTGGCAGGAAAGAAATGTCTAGAGGATTCTGACAATCATGAGGAATTGAGGGTATGCTGAGTGGGGGTGGGAGAAGGGTGATGGGTGTGTTTTGGAGGTATTTTTAAGGACTATCTGTGACTTGGCCAGGGTCTTCAGATTTTCTCTGGTTTGTGACGAGTCCAGGTCCCCAGCAGTCATGGCTGCCAGGATCAGTAAGAAAGCTGATCTCAGAAAATACTGGCAGGTGACTCTAAAAGACTGGCAGTAGTCAGATGAGAGGGGAAGAAACTTTACTTATCTTTTTGTTCTGTCTTCAAACTTACAGTAATTTTTTTCTTGTATAATTATTTTCACCTAGATACTAAATCCTTTTGTTGTTTTCTTTCTTTACTGATTGCCTGTGATGAAGAGCAAGCTCTGGACAAATGATATCCCAGGGTAACCCACTCTACAACAAGGAAGACCTAAAATTTCTTTCACAACCCAAAGGGAATATACCTAGAGCTGGCAGAGATTCCCCTGCTGCTGCTGAAAGCTTTGGTATAAGGTTGGTGTATCTGAGGCTTGGAGGGATAAGAAGTTATCTCAGGGCAAACCTTGGTCTGTTCCTTGGGAAAGATGATAGACAGCGGGGAGAGATTTGGTGCTCTGGGGCACCCTGCAGCTGGGTTTGTGACAGCACCCAAGATGGCTGCATAGGGCACCTCACTTCCCCCATAACACTGCATGCACACACACCCCTCCATAGGGCCATTTACATGAATGAAGTCACAAGCAGGTGTTAATGTCAGCCATTTGCCCTTTACTAAAAAGGCTCCTTGAAATCAGAGACTCAAACAATAATAATAATATTAATAATAATAATAATAATAATATAACACCACTCAAGACCAAACAAAAAGATACTCCATGGAATTCATAATTAGCTATTTTAAAAGAACTAATGTTAACTGTGCCTCTTTCTTGTTCACCGAGCACATTTTTAAAACATTTTTCTTGTACAAGTCTTATGCAATTAGGCTAGTAGAACAGTATTTTAAAGAGGATCTACCATATTATATAAAAACTGAGATAATTTAATTTGTCCTACTCGTGATTTAGGTTGGTATTATAAAGATATAATGTAAAGTCTTCAGATATTGGCTGAGCTTCTTCCCTTTCTCCTAGGAGGCAGTGATTTACATGCAGCTCATTAGAGCTTCTCACCTAGTGCTCTAAATCATTGGTGGCATGGGCAGCTTCTCCATGTGTCACATGGCAGACTGGGGGGAGAACAAGCAGCACAGTGGCAAATTGGGAAAGAAACAAAAAGCAAAGCAGCAAAACAGACAAGGAACACAGGGAAAGACACAGAAAGCAGAGCTGAAGATCAGGCAGTCCCCTGGGATCAGAGAGCACTTGGGTGGGTACAGCGCTAATTTGTGGCACATCTGCCAAAAAGATTGGCCCTCACCGCTTCAAACAAAACATAAATGCCATAACCAAAACTCAACAAGTTCTGTATGACAATTAACATTAAAAGGCAGGGTACATATGCACCTTTCTAGACAAACTAAATAAGATATATAAATAATAATATAATAAGATATATAAATAATAAGATTGAACACAAGGACTAAGCCTTCAGCATGTAATAATCTTCATAAGGAAATTCATATTTAAGCCCAGATCTAACTTGAGACTGACAGTTTTGTTAGAAATGGAATATTGTTAGAAATGGAGTATTGTTAGAAATGCACAGCTTGCATCTTGCACCCGATAAGAAAGAA
>NW_017728922.1:9321033-9374968 GCF_001723895.1 Crocodylus porosus
TCCCTGCAAAATTCCTTTGTTGGTTCAGAGTAATCTGAGTTCTTGACTCTGCTCTGACCCTATTTGCAAATACACCTTTTGTGCCATCTAATGAGTGTGTGTCTGTGATTTTTGTGGCCTCCAGAGAAATGAACCGCTTTATGCATCAATTTCACCATCGGTGTTACACTTGTACCAGTAGCTCTGGCGCACCCTGCAGCTGGGTTTGTGACAGCACCCAAGATAGCTATGTATAGGGTAAGCACATGCATATAGCACCCCACTTTCCCTGTAACACTGCATGAACCACTAGCTTCATTTTTACACAGTTAAGACTAATATCTTACATTCTTATTTGTACTGAAGGCTATAGAATCTCACAGCAACACTGATGTTCTAGGGTGAAAGAAGCACAAAAGGAAGAACAGAGGAGCACATGGTCAGGCCCAAGTGGTTTGATGTATGCATTTCAATATTTTCACTTTCAAGCTACCTGTAGGAACATGGAAAATATCCCTACCCTCTGCATGCTAGTGAGAGTGAAGACAGAGGAAACCATTAAACCAAATGGAGGAAGCAGGGGATTTACCATTTCATCTGCCCACCATTATCCTGAAGTAAGTAGAATCTAAGCCACAAAAAATTACCACCCCTTCTATTTGGAGGCAAATTATTACTTTTGCTTCACTTACTGTAGGATAGAAGCACACACAGGAAACAGGGACAGCAGAATATGGCATTCTGGCATGTGCTTCTGAATACTAAGTCTCCTCACACCGTGAAGTAGAGAAGACAGAAGTATTTATCTGTTTATCTGTCCATGCCCTGACTGATAGGCTGAATAAACAACAAACACCAGCAAGCTTATTTGCTTCAAGATGATGCTTCACTCTAATGTGCTGCCCATTAAAAAAGAGACACACTTAGGAGGATTCTTGTTAGGTTTTGCTTTAGTCTTCCTGCACAGTTCCTACTTTCTCCATCCCTTTCTAACATGAAGAAGAAAAGCAAGCCTGCAATGCTCAGAAGCACTACATTTCTGCAGGAGGTAAAGAGAAGAATCATCCTCATTGAATAAAGACTCTCTCCTTTATAATCACTAATTCATGACATAATGCTATAGATTCATTAGAACAGAATCAACCGTTAGCAAATCAGGAAATCTTGAAGTGGAATGAGCATGCTCTTGTAAATCAAAAGCTCCCATTAATTAGTTTAGCTGTATATAAACCTTCATAGAGAGCAAAATTATCTGCTTGGTTATGATAGGGTGGAGGTTTGTGAGGAAAAGAACCTAACATTTGGTAGGAAATTTAAAATGCAAAGCAAGATATTCTCAGACAATCTGAAAGTTTCACATTGAAAAAAATGTTGTAAAGCTGAGAAAAAAAAAGGCACTGAAATCATTCTGCTTCACAACAACAGTTATTTCTCAGGAAAAACATGGATATTTCTGAATTTCACAATGCAGCATTATGCAGAGACACCAAGTTACCATAAGCACCAAAAGCAGTATAGCCACATTAGTACAGGGCTTCACCTGTGGCATATTTACCCTGCTGAGAAGGGATACTTTAAAAAATGAAGGCTAATTAGCAACAAGATTCACCCAGTTTACCCTACTTTATACATTCTGAGCAAATAAGCAAGCAAGTCAGGTTATACTATTCTCTGTACCAAAGCTAAGCTGGGTAGCCATACATGATACTTCCCTATGCAATGCATGCATTTAGGAAAAAGAAAAACAGATAATGGGCTTATATGACACTCTGTGTAACCACTGGAGAAATGGTTACAAAAATATATTGCTGGCTTGTCATCTTTTAATATCCAGGCTGGAACTTACTACAATGTCAATGAACTGCAGCCAAATAGTTAACATAGCAGGTATGGTATGCCACTGGCAGCATCCAAACTGCTTCCCATTAAATGTATGCTCTCTGAAAAGATCAAATAGAATTAACAAAAATACTAAATAACACACTTCAAAACACATCTTGAATTTAAATCTCTTCAGAAAATATAGCTGCATGAAGAGAGAGGTGGAATCTTGTCTGTCATTGGGCCAGTAACTGATTGTTGCATGCTGCAATAAAAGTACAGAAGGGTGCAGCTTACACAGTAATGAATGTAACCTCATTCAGATTCCAATAACATGTTTAAACTGAAATTTCTCTATAATATATAAAGCAGAAGATACCCTACCTGCACACTTTGTTCTTGTTGTGAGTGGAGGCCCAGGGGGTCCGGTCCCTCCTTCACCAGGGCGGGTAAGAAGCACTCTGATCTCATACTCCACATCTGGGTCCAGGTGCCACAGCTTGTAATTGGGGGAGTCTACAATGTGAGTTTCTGCCCAATTCCCAGTTGTTGTACGGTACTCCACTTCCTTCAATATTATAGGCCCATCACCAATAATGGAATTGGCATTTGGTTTGATCCACAAGTAGGTGGCACCGACAGCCAGCAGTTCAGGGGGTGCAATGGGTGTTGGAGGTTCTGAAAACAATACAAGTAATAAGAAGTCTGTGAAAATATTGGTAAAAGTGCTTAATTTGCTGGGACTATGACACACAACACAATCAGCAGCAAAACTAGCCCAAAGTTTGCTCTGTTAGACAAGCAGAGCTCCTACAAACTTAACCAGACAATATTTTTACATCAGAGTTGCATCCACGTAACTGAACAGAGCTTGGATCAATATTTTTTATTTCTAAAAAGGGGCTGGAATGGACTTGAGAGGGCACAATGTTCAACCATAAATATTCAAAATAAGCCATATCCATTTAGAAGTACCCATCATTAAATCCAGTGTATATTCTAGCACATTACCATTCATACAAAATCAAGTATTTTACCCTCACTCATCTCCCTAGTAGTGATTACCACAAGGCGATTTTTACTTAAAATAAGAATCAGTCAACACTTTTAAAAGGTCAGCATTGCTCCCACAGCTGTTTCCTGTTCAGTGAGTAGCAGAGAATGGTATGAGTCAAATTTACTGCATAGCTGTAACTAAAGAATAACGTCTTATACGTAACCCTTGAGTCCAAAATGCCACTATAATAAACAGCCTCTAATTGTAATATAGGACACATTTTCAGACCCAGTATCTCTAAAAATATACTTGAAAATGTATTTGGACTCTAAAGGCATCTCTGGTTGTTCAGGGCCTCACAGGCAGAATGACAGTAAAGTTTATTCTAACATGAGTTTTGGCTACAAGTGGAATGAAGAGAGGAAACTCTAGGGCATCAGTGAATTAACAGATCTCATGGTGCTGAATAGTAAAGTTTGCTTAACTTGCAAGCAGTGGTACTAAGCAAAGTCTGTGTGAGACATGAACACTGCCTAGGAGAAGTCTGAGAAGCATCATCAGGAGGCAGGAACCAGGGAACTGAATATACCTCTCTGATAAAAAAAGAGAGCAAGCCAATAAAAGACAGCTCTGTATTGCCCTTTGATGCAAATCTACAAAAAGTCTACAGGGGTCTGGCTGCCTGCCTGACTTTTCTGTACTGTTGGTGTATAAATAGCACTTGCATATTGGAAGCCTCATGAATACCGTATGCCTTGTAGTTTTGAAAGTCTCTGTGCAACATTATGAACAACATCTTTAATCTCACCTAGCTTTTCCCCACCTTCTAATTTGGTTTGCCCTCAACCCTAAGGACACAAAGTTCTCTTTTCTTTCAAAATTAAGATGACAAATACAAGAGACATCTTTTACATAAAGGGGAAAAAAACCCCTCCAAAGTCAGTGACTTGGAACAGAACACGTTCTAGAAACAGACCTTCATAGGAGTTAATCTAAAACCCCTATGGAACTTAAAAGAATTACAAGTTTCCCTCCTGTGATTAATCAAAGGAATGCATGCCATAGTAGCAAAATCTAAGATATGCAAAGATATGGGCAATATGAAAGAGAACAGCAAGGCAAGGTCGGGAGCAGTTTCCCCTGTCTCTGAACTCCTGCAAGCAAGGGGATGCTCCAGTTGTCCTCAGGAAGCCCATTAGTCACCCACACCAGTCTAAAACTTAGGAAGCATGTATTAGGGGCTTGAGAGATACCCAATATCTCAGGAGATACTGCAATACTTCACTTGCAAGCCTCTAAATGGAAAATATTTCTGACTGCTAAGCTTTCCTTGCCAAGAGGTGTTGTACTCTAATTTTGTACAGTTCCAGAAATTTGCTCAGAAAGTTACAGATTAGGTTTTCAGCAGATCACATGACACACAATACTACATTTACTGGAACTGATGTTTTCTTGACGTGTAACTAAAATGTTATTTTTTGTAATTTCATGTCAACTGCAAGGTGGAACTGGACTCAATTACAGGAACCCATTAAATATATTTGCCTTTACTTCCTCTTCCCCCCAATTTGCTTATGTATACTTTTTTCCCAATTTATAATGAATATTTTAACATAAATTTAACATAAATTCTGGAACTGCTTGCCTTTGATATATGCCCATCAAGGAACTGCTTGCCCCGTTCACTTAAATTTTGGCAGAATAAGTTTACTTCTGTTTCAGTTTAATTATTTGTTTAAAGGCTGCTTTTTATTTTCCTCCCTATATTTTCAGGGTGGGGCAGGGTTATGTGTATGGCAGAATAAGATATAATTAGATTTTTTTAAAAAGCCAGCTCTTAAAAATTGTTTGAATTTTTTTCCATATGGCTCAAAAGTGCCACAAACCCTTTAAGATTTTGGAGCTGGGGAGGGGGGAGGGTGGGAAGAGGGAGAGAAGAAGAGGGGTGGAAATTAACAGAAGAAGCACCACTACAACTGTCCAAGTCCCCAAAACTTGGTAAAGTATAAAAGTCTAGCTGAGTATGTTAAGGACATGTCTCCAAGAACAACAACAACAACAACAAATCCCAGAATATTCATCCATTGGTAGATATATGTGTACTAAATATCTGAACATCAAAACAATTAATTTTTTTTTTTTTATTGCATTACAGAATTAAAAGACAGGCTTGGCAATTTTTATTTTTCAGTGCAAAAAAGTGACAGCTGCCAAATCACATTACATCCCAACATATGATAGGCATGGACTATTGAGCCCCAGACTGGGGTTTTAGATTTAGTGAGAATAATAGGATACAAGTTACTTTAGAAAAATGGGTTAGAAAAATGATTTATGAAACAGGTAAAGAAGCAGAAATGCACAATGTGCATATCAAACTATGAACCCCCTGTTTTGTGAACCTTTTTGTCTATACTGTAAATCACAATCATAAGTTTGGTATATGACCTTTATATTGTATTAAATCCCCCTTCTAGAAGAGGCCTGACAGCTAGTGAAAGAGCAGTCTACCAAACAATGACAGAGCAGTCTACCAAACAATGACAGAGCAATCAAGGACCTTCGGTACTGAATGACTCTCCTACAGGAGCAATGATTTTCTACTTGTGATCCACGGATTCCAAGTGATGCTAGCAGAAGCTGGAAGTAGTTGCTGTGTACTTTTGAAAGGAAAGGAGAAACCAGCGTCCGCTTTCTTGCAGACCAGGCTAAAGAGAGAGAAGACAGGAAGGGCTGGACTAAAACATTTAGGAATTGCATTCTGAATTTTGTTGTTTATGCATCTAGCCTACTTTGCTAAGAATAAAGTGTCTCTATAAGAGAAACTATTTTGCTGAGCTAATGTTCCTTGTGTGCCCATCATGGGCTAAAATAGAATATAAAAATCACCTGCTGGAAGTTCTTATTTAAGCAACTAGGTGTTTAGTGCATGAAAGTCCTGCATCCTGTCAGGGGCCAGGTGTGGAAGACACTTGTGAAAAATCTAGTCCTAGGTACAGTGATCAGCCACTGCCCAGGCCTAGGAGGTTTAGAAGCATGTGAGAATCCAACGGTTAGGTCCACTCACAGACCGATGTCTGTGCAGAGAGGGAGGTTGGGCCAGACTGTGATAAATGTCACATATTGCCATGTGGCAGTACTTTCCCCAATCAATGGATTTTATAATGGAAATGCAGGCCAGACCCATAGCTACTCATTAGTTCAAATGAGTAGATGTATTTTGAACCATTATGAAAACTCCTAGTCAAAGTACAGGAGAGAACACTGCAAAACATGGAGGAAGCGGACTGGCTACAGCTTCTCTGTGTTGTGTTACTGCTTATTCCAGTGTGATTCTATGGCGCTTTACATCAACTTTAGAAATGAAAGTAAACTGCTATGTTCTTGGAAAGGTATCTTGGGCCTTACCCATTCCAATGTACATGGTAGCTAGGTTCTTTCCACTTCTTTCCTTTTAAAATCATTAAAGGACAACATACAAAACAAAGACATGTTTCCCTTTAAGAGCATTAAAAAAAAAAAAGATACTGTTGTTAAACATATAAATATTGTACAATTAAAGGGGGAAAAAAACCCAAACCAGCCACAAAGCACTTCCACAAACCTTTTCAACTAAGGATACTGAATACTATACTTAGGCAGTTTTCATTATTTTAATTTAGAAATGGGGAAACTGAGGCATAGGATATTTAACCAACTCTCCAAAGTTGCAAAGGATGCTCCTAGTAGACCTGTGAATGCCAACCCATCTCTCTCACCTCACAAAATAGTACTTTAGTCAGACACTGTTTTAATGGGCATTGGGACACTTACCTCTATATCTAATATGGAGCTAATTCTGCTACGGAGTGGACACACACACAACTCCCAAACACAGGGTGATCTATTTATAGAGGGTTTAAAAGTGAAAGTAATTGTTTTGCAGGCTAAATATCCTGTTAAAATCCTGCAGTGGGCCAGCTCAGATAATGAAACTCCCTGAAAACTAGCGAAACTGGGAATGAATGGAGTCAATAACAACCTAACAAAATGTCAGGATCAGAACAGGGACAGAGAAACAAAAGCTAAGGACAAACTCAAGAAATAATTGAAAACAGACCTCATCCACATGTGAATCTAAGAGGAGAAAGACTGAAGTTATGAACATCTGAAAAGCAGCACCCCAAAGAGACAATAATAAGACAATACAACCAACCCATGTGGTATCAGGGCTGCTGAACTACCAGAGCAATGAATTATTGAAGAGGATAGGGCATTGCAGAGGCTAAATTATTTTGTTGTAACAGCCTAAACCACAGCATGTTTGGGAAAGATACCTACCCTGAACCTGTTCTCTTTAAATAGAAAGATATGTCCTGTCAGAAACTGAAGTGTTAAAAAGGCATTGTTGGGACAAACTGATAAGTTTAATAGAAACAAGTCTTTACAACTAGATAGTGTCCATGTAAGTATTCTGCAGGAAATTTAAAATCAAGTAGCTGAGCTCCTGACCAAAATATGCCGTTACATTGCCATAACAATTACTACATGGAAAGACAGCAAATCTTTAAAGAGTTGCTGGGTAATCCTATGAACAATAGATGAGTAAACTTTACTTTTATAAGAAGCTGGGAAAATTGATTAGATTGAATAATGTCCTATGCTGAGAATCTGTATGTCAAATTTTCCCCAATCAATGGATTTTATAATGGAAATGCAGGCCAGACCCATAGCTACAGCAACATTATCTTAGCAGGTACCACCTCTATATGTGTGTCTTCAATTTTAGCAGCTTTAATCCAACATACCTGCACTATCTAAAGCACCTGTCAGTGCTGTGAACACTGAGATGAGCTTACAACAGCCTGTGATTGCTCAAAAAATTACAGAGTTGTGGAACTGAGAATGAATTTCCCTGTAGGCAGCAGGATATAGAATGAAGGATCAAACATGGTGAAAAATACTTGCAAGTTAGCACTGAGACTCATGTAATAGGCTGTGAACACAGACTGGTGGTAGATATCAAATCTATTTCACCCCTAATTGAACTAGAAACTTAATCCAAGAATATGATTCTCGGTTATACCAACTAAGCTCCACACTTAAATCCCTCAAGCAGTCACTGATGTAAGACATAAAGCTCTTTCACTAGAATAAGTAAGTTTGTCTTTAAATATTTAAGATGATATCACTTCCATTAGCTTGTCTCTAGTCCCTATCTTTTAGTGGGTGTCCACTTCAAATGTTCCAGAATTTGAAAAAATCCTTTTCCCTGACCTATTTGGATTATAAGGTGTTTGAGACATTTTGTATGGGTATGAACAGTGCCCAACATAATGAGGTCTTGGGCTTGGTTGGGGAATTAAATTCCACCATGGTACAAACAGTAATTTCAGGTATTGCCCTTCAACTTTGTACACATGGTATGATGTAGCACTTTGTTCCTAGAAGCAGACAGTGTATGCTTGACCTGACTAAAAGCTTTTACTTCCACTCTTCTTAAGTGGAACAGAAAGGATTATAAGCTATAGGATTCACCCATATGTACATTTTCCCGAGCACATAGTAAACCTTATGAGCAGAAATTTGATTTCCCAGGTGGATGACCAAAGAGCAAATTGTGAGCAGCTCTTGAGTTACCGACCATTGCGTTGAAGAGATTTTACTATCTACTCTGGAAGCATAAGTGCCTCCAGTGCAAGCAACTGGACGGTCCTCCAAAAGTGAACAGAACTCTCCCTGTTATAACTGGGTTGCTTATATGCTCAGAGCAGGTAATCAAATTGCTCCTACATAACAGCTAGATAACTCTAAATTGGTCACCAGCTGAATTTTGATTGTCTGCTAGACGAAATACAATTCTGTCCTTAATGTCTGTACTGGAAGAGACTTTAAGGCTATTTTTATACCACATACTGTGAAGAAGGGTAAATTAGCTCACAGAGAAGTGTTATCAGAGCTAAACTGGCGCCAGTATCTGAGTTACCTTGTTTAGCAGTACCTTAGGTATCTCCTTACTACACATAGGTATACTCTGTGATTAACAATCATTTACATTAATAATTGTTCCATTTGCTTTTACTTTTTTGTCCAAATATGAAAGAAGGCAGATCATAATACCCCTACTATGGATTCCTGAATACAAATACATACTATTAAGCCCTTCCCAAACACCTGTTTCAACATAAATTAACTTTCCAGAACTATGGGGCTCCAATGGTGAGTTCTCAGTCAACAGCCCTGTTTTACATACTGAGAGAATTCAAGCTTTAACACTAATCTTATATGTGCTTTGTATGGATCTCCAGAAACAACACAATGTAAAATCTGCAATGATCTTCTGCCAATCTTCTTCAGTCTGGTGCCCTAAATCTCACACATATGGCCCTGTAAAATATATTCCCGGCTGTCTAGCAGCCCAACTTCAACAGGAGGAGCAAAGAGCACACTTACAGAGTCTTTTCTAAACCCTGGTTGCTAGGACACTCTCCTGGTAAATGGGAAATGTGGGATTAAATCCCCTCAAGGTAAGAATACCTCAAAAGCAGCTTTCCTACATTCTGGATGAGTGTTCATCCAGGACAAACTCTCATTCTGGGGAGTGGTGGGACACTTTAATTCAAGAAGCTCCAAGAACCACATTAATTAAAGCACTGGTGGCATCTTCTGTATTCAGCATTGAGAGCTTCAAAATGGCAGTAGGGGTGCTTTCACTAAGGCTCTTTCAACAAGATTTAAGGCACCTCCACTGCCATTATGAAGAGCAGGGATGCTGAATACACAAGACACAGAGGCTGCTGGAGCACACTAACTAGCATGCTACAGCATACTCAATTAATCGGGTCTTCTCTAATGCACTGTAATTACAGAGCATTAGAGGACTGTCTCCACACATCTACAGGCACCCTAAGCTATCAGAGAAAAGGCCTGCATCACCACTACCATATTTGTGTTGAATTAAATGTTATAGGTAGGAATTGAATATGGTTTTGCATAGCAATTGGTGGAAACATCCTGGGGAATTTAGACAAAGTTTAGGTGTCTCCCAGTAACAACGTGAATCACAGGCTTTGGGCAGGAATAACATCTAAAACATTTCAAAAAGGGAAGTATACAGATGTTCAAGCTTGATAAAATGTGCCAAAGCCTGAAAAAAAATATACCTCAAGGCAGCAGACACCATTTCATGCTGGTGCATTTTGGAAGGTGTGTGATATAGTAGGTTGGTTCTCCAGGCATCCCAAAATGCAGCATTACCCACACATGGACTCCCAGGAACTTATGCTTTGCAAATACAGAAGTCAGGGTGATAGGAGCCCATGGTGCCAGTAGCACTCACCAATTGTCTGTTCTGCTTCCCACCTTTGGTTTGGAGGTGCAGCTAAGGGACTTACCAACCTCCTTTCACCTCTTGGCTGTAGATCATCACTACTCCATACCAGCATGGCAACTTTGAAATTTGGAAGTGAAGGGCATTGGCAGAGCATGGCAGGGGGATGACAGGTACAGATGTATGGCTGTCCACAGCTGAAATGAATGAATATTAGCCACCAGTGTGATGCTGCAGTTAGCAGAGCAAACAATACATTGGCATATATCAACTGATGCATCTCAAACAAAACTAAGGACTTCTTGCTCTACGCAGCATTGGTGAGGCCACAACTGGAGTACTGCATCCAGTTCTGGGCACCGCACTTCAAGAGAGATGTGGAAAAGCTTGAGAGAGTCCAGAGAAGAATCATTTATATGATTAGAGGCCTGACGAGCAAGCCATACAAGGAAAGGCTGACAGATATGGGACTGTTCAGCTTAGAAAAGAGAAAACTTTGGGGGAATTTGGTGGCAACTTAAAATAAGGGGAAAGCATCAGGGGCTACATGAACAACTATTCACCAAAACGCCCCAGGGGAAAACTAGGTATAATGGTCATAAGCTCCTAGAAGAAGGTTTCAGACCTGATATAAGGAAAACCTCTTCACGGTTTATGTGACTAGACTCTGGAATAGACTCCCAGTGGGGTGGTGCAGGTACCTACCCTGGAGATCTTGACAAGGAGTCTGGATGCACACCTTGCTGAGGTTATTTGACCCCAGCAGTCTTTCCTGCCCAGAGCATAGGGGCTGGACCCGATGAGCTCATGAGGTTCCTTCCAGCCTTAAGCTTCTGTGAATCTGTGAAACACTATTACTTTAAACATTTTAAAGCCCACTATAATTTGAAACATTTCAAATGTTACATTTGTCCTTACTCACAATGGAGCTTAAGCAGCAGTAAGGTACACTGCCCAGTGCGCTTCTCAGCCGCCTCTGAAGGCATTGGTAGATACCTAAGAAACTTTATAGTCCAAGAGAGGCATGTAATGATTTTTGTGGATACCGTCACAGCGCCAGTTTGAATGACTTTTTGGCACTTAGACAACAAAACCATGTCTAAGTCCCACTGAAGTATCTAAAGGGCATATCTAGCATAATTGACTTGTCCAAGGTGTCCAGGAAGAGGTGAGAAAAGAGTCCAGATCTCCTGACTTCCACTCTAATATATTTAGCACTGCACCATACTACTGTGTAAAGGTTCCTTTGTCTCAGGGCAGTATTTCAGTAGTTAAATATTCAAAATTCCTTTGAACACCAGCAAGTTTAGATGAATGCTAAGAAATGGGAGAAGTGACTAAGGGTTGCTGAACTGCCCATCTCTTGAAAATTAGCCTTGGCAGCAGTAGTCTCTGTTGTCAATACCTCTGACCCTCACAATATGGCAAAAAATGTTACCTGTCAAATTGTTCCCATATTTTTCTTTAAAAAAAATAAATCGTGAAGTGCCCCAAGGGACAGGGGAGAAACAGCTGGTCTCTAGACTGTGCGTGTGACTTCTATAAAAGATTAAAGAAGAAAGATTAGAAAAAGTGAAAAGGAAATTCTGTTGTATTCTAGCAAGGAGAAGAGAGGGCCCTCCATGGAAGATTAAAAAAAAAAAAAAGTTAAACATGTTCAATCCTGTGGGCATAGTTAATACAACTATTATGTATAGTAATTTCCTGGCTTGCCATGAACTGCAATATTTGAGGTTAGAAGTTCAGATATTTTTCCCCATCTTTACTCAGTAGTTGAAGAGAACTTGATCACTAAAGTACTTAAAGTGCCATTGGGCTTTTTTCCTCAAGTCAAGAGGTTTGAATATGGTCTATGAGTATAAAGCAATAGATTGGAGTTTGCATGATACTCTCTACCTAGTAGGCACATGTTGATTGTCCTGCAGAAGGCCTATATGGGTTTTGTCAACTCACTAACCAAGTGTTCCATTAACCAAGGTGTTCAAGAGCATTTAAGTGCCTCTGGAAGAAACATAAACCAGGGGCTGGATAATACCAAGGAACAGCCGTGCTGGGTAAGTAATTTTGAATCTACTTATGTTAGCAATTTCTTGTTTAAAAGCCATATATCAAGAACAGGTGATGGGGTAGAGCTGTATTTGAATAGGCTGTAGACTCTACAGGACAGACTAGGAAGGGATTTGTTCCAGTTGGCGATCCAAAGTCATGACTATATGACACTCCTTCAGTGAGCCAAGTGAAATGAGCAGATTGTACTGAGCAAGCCTCACCATTTCATAAGCTGCTGTCATCAGCAGCTGTTGCCTTATTGGCAGTCTCAGTAGAAAGACCCAAAACTGAGAGATAAGAGACCAAATTATTTTTTTAACCCTTCGTGTTCTTTTACGTTAGATCTAGCATGTAGCAGCAGTGTGTGCAAAGTTTGTGCTAAGACATTCTCAGGTTGTTTTATGAATCGGAAACTCGAGCCTCATTCTCAGGCCAACATTCTCTACCATCACCAGCTCAGTAGCAACTTGATTATATACACGGTTATTCTTCATCCATTAGCATCTTGCTTGCTGCTGCTTCTTGCTTTTCAATTCTGATTGACACCCAATCCTCTGCAAGAAACTTCACAGATAATCTATGGATTTTATCAAAACTTCCTCAAAAGTACTATCTCTCCACCACACATATACTTAATTCTGATGTCTTAGGGCAAAGTTTTCTTTCCAAAGGTTTTGAACATAGACATTGTTTAAGTCTCACAACAAGTCTCTGAAGTGCAGGGACTAGTAATGCTGGTGCAATGGAGAGGACAGAGTGGGTCTGCAAGCTAAATTGGCTTAAACTGTGAAAGACCATTAAAGCTGAGCAGCAAGAAGTTATATATAATAACTGGGATGAATGACTAAGGACCCCTGTAGAAGCAGTTTAAATAGATCTATGGATAGAGAGGTAGATGTCAGAAATAATGAGCTGTAGGGATTAAGCTAGGAATTGAGCATCTTGATAAAGCGTTTTTAGAAGTATGGAAAAAGAATGTTTAGGCCACAGACATTACAGAAAGAGAAAAAAAAATCAACATTGGGGCATAAACTAGACAAAGGTTCTGGAGAAAACTGGATCAAAGGACCCCTGTGATCGACATGGAAATGGTTGAGGAGCAGAAAGAGTGGAAAGCAAATTATTACAATTAAGCACTGTCAAATTTTGAAAGTTTCAGCAAGAGACCCAAAGAAGCTTTGTGAGGCTGAGATGCAAAGCAGGACAGCTGAGAAGAGGTAGGCTTGTGAATCAGGGAAATAAGGAGGAGAACTGATGTTGCACGAACAGATAAGGTCACTGAGAGAAATATTACAGGGGGTAAAGGAGGCTGATCCAAATAAAGCCCTGTGGAACATGTACAGAAAGCTGGGAAGAAAAGAAAGATAACCCAGGAAAAGGGATGTTAAAAATCAAGAAGAGATGAAAGAGGAACCAGTGTTACAAGGGAGAGAGATACTGATTTAAATCAGATATAACGAACTTTGTCAGAAGAAATTAAGACATGGGTAAGGATGGAACAATACCCCCAAGGTTTGATAGACAACTTGTTTTCCGACTCTCATTATTAAAGCTTAAACATTTCAAAATTCAGGGGCACAGTGCACCAGCAAGAGCTTTCCATCCCCTTTGCACTTTAGAGCTCTTCTCTTTGAGCTTACATACACAAATAATAATTAATTACCATTTTGCCTGACATGCAATGTGTCCCAGGATATAATACACACCTGGTTTTTGTAAGGCAGAATGAAGAAAGAAAAGGCTTTCCAGAGTTATGGCTGCATAGAGCAGGGACACGGCTTAATCTTCAGCTAACTCATTCTCTCTTTCCCACTTAACTGAAGCTGAAAGCCTAACTGATGCTGAAGACTTATGATCTTGATGAGTGAATCTATACTTTTAAAAAGAGCTAAAGAGTTTCCAGGGCCCTGAAATAGGAGGAGAAGGAACAGGAGCAGCTGTCAAACAGCAAAAATGCCAGATAAAACTTTAACTTAATTAGTGGAACATCAGTACCATTGCAAGAAAGGATCTTAACACCTGCAGCCCTTAAGTCAATTGTCTCCTTCTACTGCCTGAATAGCAATGCCACAGCTGCTTCACTATGAAGGAGTAATGGGAGCAAGGTGTTTCTGTCCTAGGCAGAAAGTTACCTTTTCTGATTGATACACACACCCTGATTTGAGGAGAGAGGGAGATGATTTTTTTGGGGAAAAAAGCATATGTCATATGTGAGAAAATATAGTATATAACATGGAATTACCTTTTGTACCTACAAATAATGGACCAAGAACAAAATCACTCCAGCACTTTGTTCTTCAGCTTGAGTTTAGATAAATGTAAAGGTAATGTAGAACAATTAAAGCTCTTAATACATGCTTGTGAGAGACTTTGCCATGCTTCTATTATAAGGCAAGAAAAATATATCTTCTACCCTATGGATTTTCTTTAAAAAAATAAGAGGGTAAAAATGTATTCAAAATCACCAAGGAGCACATTTTAAATCAGGCAGTAGGATAGCCTGTGTTTAAAGTAGAGAACACAGTGAAGCTTATAGGAACTGCAACAAAGCAGAAAACATCTCGACCCATTTCTGAGAGCAGTTGCAGTCACCGTGTAAAACAGATTAAACAAATATGGAGTGGAAAAAGTACATCTGTATTCACAGCATTTTATCAAACAAATATTTACAAACCCACGTTGACACCAAAAAGCCAGTATGTCACCATTAGCTCCTGCCAACTTGCATTTTAATTGTGTTATAGGTTAGTGTAAGGGCATGAGACAGTAAGTGAGGGAATTACCATAGCATTCTATTTCATTAGCCTTTCATGCTATTTGTCTCTCCAAAGCTTTAGTCTGAATCCCACCAGAGCCTTGGAGGATGCTTTCATTCTTTAATAAAGAAGAAAATAGCATTGGATTAGTAGAATTGTATCTCATTTCCCAGCGTAAATTAAGTGAATTAGATGGAAGACTCTGTGCTCTAATTGTAAAGCTTATTACAAGAACTCCCATAGATTAGAACTGAATGCTTCTATTTGAGCCTCCTTTGTACTTAAAAAAAAAAGAAAAAAGGAAGAAGATTGTAGATTGTCCCAATGGCTCACTAGTGGCATACAGTGCTAACATTCAGGAGCTTCCAATTCTGCTGCAAATCTCATGCCTAGGATTTGCAGACTGAGAATGCTGCAGAAGGGTAATTTCTCTTATAGAGAGGTGAGCTAGCCTAGACAGCATATGCAAAATTTGTGGCTGCACAGAATAAGTACTCCAGGTATACCTGCTGGATTCTAGAAGACACACTGAATCTTCCTTTGTTATAGATAATCTTTGGTGACTGCAAAAGACACCGTGATCAGGAGTGGTAGAGGCAAAGGTTGTGGCTCTGCCCATGCTGCAATGGTAGCTGGGAGGTGGGGAGAGGTAGTGGAGGTGACCAGGTCCTACTGCTGGTCGTCCTACCGGGTCATTCTGATCCAAGACCAAAAAACATTTCCAATCCCTGAGTTAGGGCATTGTTATACCTTACCCTGTTATCTGCACCGTTACACTTTATGCTGTTAGCTGCACAAATATTGTTCAGCTGGCTTTGACTTTGGTGCAGTCACACCCTTAGTCCAGAAACCTTCTCTGATTGTCCCCCACCTGCACAACACTCCACACCCCATTGGGGGTGCAGGGTGCACGTTCACTGCCAGCCGCCACCGGCAGGTGACCCATAGAGACTGGTGGTCTACACCGCGACATCATGAGGACATCAAATAGTCCTCCACCTGCACAACTGTGACCTGCCACTAGAAGCCTGGTAAGCCAAGACAGGCTTCTATATCTCCTCTGTGGGCTAGGGTATGAGAGATCCTGGGGTACTGGAGGATTCAACTTGGATGGCCCATCTATGAGAAATAGCCACACATCAATGGAACAGGAGCTGGACAGCGTGGATCAGAGAGAATCCTTCCCTGGAGCTGCATAAAGAGTGCTTAAAACAACTTTAAGGTGTTAATGTGAGGACAATCCAGGGGTTAAGGGCTCCAGGAGATGCCCAAAATTACTGTGTAATAAGGCTCTTAGAGCTTTCATACAGAAAATCAGAAACCTAGGTTCATTTCATTTCTCCGCCTGCAGACATTCAAACCTCCCTCCCAGAAGAGCACCAAAACCAGCAAGCTCAGTAGCACAACTAATAGGGGGTGACAAGGGAACCACTCCCAGGTGCAGCTTAGTGGGGTTGCAAAAATAGCAGCAACCGCCATTGCATTCCTGCCACCACACTACCACCTACAATACAGCAGCAGCCACTGCACCACACACCACCACCACCCAGGGCACAGAACTGCCTATTTACACCTCAGCGTAAGCTATGGACCAAAAGACTATTGGTGGAAGGGAATGCTCTTTTTTTCCTTCTGTTAACAGTGTGCCACATTACTGAAACAAGCAAATCCAAGCTCCAATCTGCTTGAACAAGTAGGTACACAGATGGGGTCAATGGGTGTGTGTGGCAGGGAGAAGGGGCTGGGAGGACTGTAGATTTTAGCTCCCCTTCCCCAGTATGCTGGTTTTCATCCCTGCTTACACATTTCATTCTGCATTTTATCCAGTGACTTCTCATGAGCTCATCATCACTTCCTCTCACTCCTCTAACTACATGTTTAAAGAAATTGGTGGCTGCAGATGCACTTTGCAAGGAACCTGAGCCTGTCAGCAGGAAAGTAGGCATCCTTCCCAGATTTAGCTCTCCCCGCTCAAGGCAGGGATCCCTACTAGGTTGAGCCATAACCTAGGCACTGAGTTGCCAGGGACTTTCTGGTCTGCAGTTTTGAACACTGATTGAATTTAGGCACTGAGGTCTTTTAGTGGTTCTAGCCCTTCCTGCTTCATCTCAATGAGCTTTTCCAAAACATCACAGAAGCAGAAAAATTAAATTTTTATCTATCATCTTACCATGTCTTGGATGTGCCCTCTAGTGTCTCCCTGCTCAAACTGTCTGAATGCCCAATGCCTGTATCTCAATGCTGGGCTATACGCAGCCACCGTAGGGTTGTTTTTCACACTGATCGACAGCAGACTTTTACTCTGGAGAGCAGTGCGAGTCTTTATAAATGTTTTCCCTCCTCCTCTTCCCAGAATCCATTTTTTTTTAATTCTTTTTTTCCTAGCTTCCCCTGGATGATGAGCCTAAAGCTGTCTGATGCGTTAAAGAGCTTATACTGATCATTTAAATTCTTTGTTAGACTTGAAATGACTGGAAAGAAAAAAAACAAAGTTAAATTGAAGTTAAACTTGGACAGCAATGGTATCAGAAAGCTTACTTTTTCTTAGTCTAAAAATGAAAACGTAACTTCAGTATTCACTACACCACTATAAAAAAATACCAACTTGTCACTGGCAACTATTGCAACTGTGCACAAAAATCACAAGTTACCCCAAAATGCTTATTTCTGAGAAGGCTATGAAAGTTGATAATTCTGTGATACCGTTCCAAATACGTAAAGTGTACAGTTGTGCTGCCTGATGCACTCGCCTTTGATCAAAAACGCAGGTCCCTTCCACTAGTAAGTATTTTGGCCAGCTTTAGTTGTGGCTCATGTTCTTAACTCCATAAACTGCTCAGGCTCATCTATCATGAGTTATTAAATCCATTTCAGCTTTCTGCATGAGCAAGCTGCTAATCTCCCAAAGGGACTGCAGATTTAAACTCAACAAGCACCAAAAAAAGAAGCGGAGGGAAAGGAAACATGCAAGCTGTGAAACATGTAATTTTGGGTCAACTCAAGTTCAAGCAGCTTCATTAGTTGCTATGCTACCAGCTTATGATGGGGGAAAGGATGAAGGTGACAAGATTTTATAGCTTTGCCTATAGAGGCTATTTAGCAACATCTCTGTCTGTAGAAAAAAGGATCCTTAGTCTGTAAACTGCTGAAATGGCAAGTGACTGGAGATATTGACTACTATGAGCAGTGTGGAATGGTTGTCTGAATTGATTAAGTAGCTTAATCCATAGCAACCCGCTACGTTTGCAGTAACAGTCCACAGCAGGATTTTTCATTTCATTTACGGAAAAGTGGGGAATTAAACATCTACTGCCTTCATGTCCTTCCAACCAGGTACCAAAAAGTATGTTACACAGATACAGAGAGATGAACGGAACCAAGGAAATGATTAGGCTGACATGAGAAATCAAAATGTCAGAAATACAGATAAAGTTCTAGATGCAACAGTGGATCACGTTGCACCACAGTGAGCCACACAAATGCCGACTCGTGTTAGTAGTAGCTCAAGTTTGGAGCAATGACACTTCACGCCAGCAGGGGCCTGGAGGACTTAAAAGTACAAAGTCCTCTCACCCCCACTCCTATTCTGTACTTCCCCCTGCCTCCAGGGCTCCCTAAGTCCCCCCCCCCCAACCACCCCTGGGCCTTCTTCCCTGTCCCTCAGTGTTCCCCACCCCTCCCCCACTTATTTGTGGCTGCCCACTGTCTTTTCCAGAGAAGCAGGCAGGGAAGAGTTAACCTGTCTACCTGCCCCCCACCCCATGCTGCACTGCTGCTCTTCAAGCTGACCAGGGATTGGCAGGGGGGGAGGATAGGGGGGGCTAGGGCAGTGAGCAGGGCAGTGAGCAAGGATCTGTAGGATGAGGGGGAGAAGGAAGTGGGCCTGATCCTAGCCAGTGAGGTTGTGGGGGGAGGCAGGTGGGGTGTTTATACTAAGGTGTAGCCTAGAGTGGCTACACCTTAGAATAACATGGCCTGGGATACAAAGATCAGAGGTAATCCTGCCCTAGAGTGGTGTAACTTTAGGCCACTTAATGAATGCTTAAAACTAGCTTCAGTCATTAATGTGTGGACAATCCCGGTGTTAAGAGCTCTAGAAGCTGCCCAAAATTATCGTGCAACAAGGCCCTGTGTTGGGATTGCTACTTCACCACCAGTCCTGCTCTCATCTTTAACCCAAGTCTTTCATACTTGAGATGGCAACATTAATAAACTATTTTAGTGCCTCTACACCTACATGAAGTACTTCTCAAAGTACTGTACATACACTTAATCCTCAAACATACTGATGAGCTAGCATTATAATGCCAGTTGAACAACATGGAAATAATAGGGGATTGTGTTAGTGCCACAAAGAATAATTTAGCTCCCTGCCCTTGCCACAAGCCTGTAGCACAGAGAGAGTCATTGGTGGACATGTTACATAGTTTTAGGGCTCTTTCAAGTCCATAAGATAAAAATTCACATTTACACCGATGGAACTTTTCTTTGTTTTCAGTCTGCAGGAAAGATCTATTGGTACGTTTGGCCATTGGATGACAACTAAGAACTGAAATAGCTTTCTCAGGTTCAGTGTTATAACAGTATTACATAGCACCTGCCTTTTGACGTTTTGGTAGCCACTGAAATTTATGTACTGGCATGACATATGCAAAACACTGGAACAACTTTGAAAGAATTATTTTATCTGATACAAAACATTTCCTTCATAAGGAAGATAGTCTCAAAAATGCTGCACTGAGCTATGCTCATCTTGAAGTCACTCAACAGATCTTAAAGAACTGACTGACGTTACACTAACACAAATACATGATTAACAGAGAAGGCAAGAGCAGGTTTTGCTGGCCATCAAAACTATATTTCATTCAGTTCTTGCAGTTCATTGTTTTTTATAATTAAGGTAAACTTTGACATTACAAAACACTTTCAAATGACAACTGTATTCATCCAAAGTAACTAGTCCTATCATGGTTTTCCTGGGGCTTACCTAAATGGAACTGAACACCAACAGGAAAGCTCCAGAAGCAGGCACAAGCCAGCTCGATCATTTCCCGGTCCTAAGGAAGGACAAAAACGCCTAAAGAAATACTCTTAAAAGGCAGGATATCACAAAGTGGAGGTAAAACCCTGGGACAAATTGGGGGAAGCTGCAGAAATAGGATATGCAAACAGATGTCAATGTTAAGAGGCCTAAAGAAAGTTTTAGCAGTATGGTGTTCGTGCCATTTAATATCTTGACATATATACCAAGGCACTTAGTGTAATAACACCTGAATTACTTATATACTTTACACTTAATGCAGTACTTTTTATCCAGGAATCTTAAGAACCTCTAAAAAGGTTAATTAGTGTTCCATTATGCAGACAGAAAATCAGTGGCAGAGCCCAAATTCTAGCTCAGTTATTCCTAGTGCCTACTTTACAATCACTCAGCCATATTGCTATATGGCTATGTGAATGCTGTATCATAAGAGTATAGGCATGGTGAAGTATGGGCTTGTTATTTCTCTTGACAGACAGAAATCACATTTTCTAGCAAGGTAAACACTCTAAGCAGAGCAATTTGAAATTATATGGTGGCTAAGAATATACAAGGATCTATTCCCCCTTCAAGTCATGCACAACTCTCCTGAAGTCATGCATGCCTTTTTCAATAATGTACATTAGAGCCATGTGCACTTGGAAGTAGGAAAATATGCTCCCTGCTGTGCCAGGACACCAGATCAATGCTGAATTTGAATCTTTATGTTGGTATCTGAGGAATCCCCAAGGAATTTTTTGAAGGAAAAACAAAAGAAACAAAACAGCAAACTTTTCACCTCTGAATGTGATTTGAAGAATACCCAGAAGTCAGCCCTATTAACCCCGAACATGCTCCAGCTCCAGAAGGAATTTTTCTAAATGCTTTCCCTGCCGATTCCAATTTTCCTGAACATACCTTGAACAAGCTGTGATCTATACCTTGCTAAAACATTATAGTTTAAAAACATGTGACACTGCCTGGATAGCCGTAAAAGACTTCCTGCTTTAGAAACAATTCAGTTTATTTACTGGCTGGTTTCTGCACGGTCTCACTGCTTTTTTTCTGCTCACAGTAAGTACCGGCAAGTAGAAAGTATCCATTTCTTTTGCTATGTCTTTGTTTAGCCCAAGGAATTGAATACAATTACACCCCCTTTCTCCCCCACCCCCACAATAGGGTAGATTAGAGTGCAATGATAAAGATACAAAACCCTGATTAGAGGTTCCAAATAGATACAGCTAACAGAAACTAAGACTGTTTTTTTATCAGAATGTAAACTTCATGTTTTGTGAGCCTGGCTGTGTTTCAAGGGCCTATTTTGTAAGCTTCATTTTGGAATATGACCCTCATATTGTATCTAAAATTGTCCATGCTGAAAAAGGCAGAAGAAAGGGTAACTAAATCAGGGATGCATAAGTTTTTGTGATCTCAAGTTCACTTAATCAGATTCTATAGAAGGCACTTTGAATCACTGAAGCAGGAATCACTGGTTTTCTACTTTATAGATACTTATGTGACAGGCTGGCCACTGGGCTCACCAGCAGCCCAGATTGTTAACTTGAGCCTGAAATGGCACAGGCCAATTAGCGGAGAATTTCCACCAATCAGGAGGAGGGAGGAGGCAAATTTGCCCTGCCCTGACCCAGGGGCAGGGTGAAGAAGAGGACCTGAGGGGAAATTAACCCCTCAGGCTTTCCTATTGGTCCATTTTCAATATGGGAGCAGAGCCTCCGGAAGGGATAAAGGCCCATGTGCCCAGACATGGGGAGCTGTCGGCGAGCGACTATGAAGATGGGACTTGTGAATAGCTGGTAGATCTGACCAGCGGGGTGGAGCAGTTGCCCCAGAATTGCCAAGAAGATGTCACTGCCTAGTAGGGAGCAGCAAGTGGCTGCATCCCTTGGCCCGTCACAGGGGGAGCCACAGCATCAGTGAACAGATCGGTGCATGGAGGATCCGGGAGTGGATGGGACCTCGGCAACGGCACAATACAGCACGGGTCTCCAACCTTGCCCAAGGCAGGAGCCCTCAGTGCACAGATCAGCACAGAGGGCTGGTGAGGATCCAGAAGCAGACAGGACTGTGGCAGCTGTACGAGGCAGGGGTCTACCCAGACCCTTCAGTGCACAGAGTGGTGTACGGGGCTGGTGGAGAGCTGAAGGGACTGCCACGGCTGCACAGGGAAGCGTGGGTCCCCAACCCTGCATGAGGCCGGAGCCCAGCCCCTCCAGTTCACAGAATGGTGCACAGGGCAGGTGAAGAGCACTCGGGACTGGGATGGTTGCATGAGGCAGTGATAGCTCCCATCCCTGCACGAGGCAGCTTCCCTGTTCAGCACAGAGGATGGTGCACAGGGCTGAAAGCGGGCTAACAAGCTGGGTGGCTGAACGAGGTGACTCGAGCCTTTCCACAGTGAGCAGAACAGATTGACCATCCCAGCAAGGAAGGATGCTCCACCCAACCCACCATTGGAGATAAGCCTAACTCTCCGAAAGCTGCAGGAGTCGCGAGTCAGCTGGAAAGGGGATTTCCATAGGATTGGAGGAGCCTCCCCACTGCAGGCAATCAATGGGAAGCCCCTGACAGGAGGGGACAATACACCCTGGGACAAACAGAGAAGTGTAGGGCCCCTGTTTGCTAAGGGTGGGTTCCTGGTCATGGGCCTCTCCTAGCTGAATGACCTAGGAGAGGGTAATGATATTCTGTTAGTTACTGGGATCCTTCCCTGGGTGCTATTTTTCCTTTGGGCACAGCTACTGTGTAAGCCTGTGTGAGGCTTCAGACTGTGCTTCAGATCTGGAGAAGCTTCGGACACTCTGGTGTCCAAAGCATCATATCTGGATCAAAGTGCACGTTTATTTATGCTTTCCGAAGTGGTCCGAACTGCTTCAGAAAAGCTTTGGAGATCTGGCCATAGAGTATAATGGGGAATCAATGAATAACTTTGTTGTTTTTTGTCTGCTTTGGATGAAACTTGAAGGGGTGGTAGCCTCTGCTGAGCACATGAAGCCTGCCACGTTTCAAGAAGATCAGTAGAGGGATTCGGGGGGAACTGCACCCCAAATTCTTGAAAACAAAACTCATGCCATGTGTATGCGTTACACCACAATTACAGAGGTGAAAACTTAGCCCCTGGTGAGGCCAAAAAACCTGCCATCTCCCCTGCAGTTTTTATATCTGTAAATAACACACACACAGAGACATACAAACACACATGTATATAAAATATGTACATAAGTTCATGTCTATATATAGACATGTAAGGGTATGTAAGTTCATGGTTGCAAGTTTTATATAATGCTGTATCATCAAATCTGTAAATAGTTAAATATCACTGGGTGTCCTTTGTCTGATCTGCTCTGTTCTGATCTGCTCTATAGGAAAAGGAGGTGAGCTGGCTTGCAGCTAGGCAGCTACACTCCCCACAGCATACATACACCCGCTGAATCCTTTCAGTTGGAGATGGGGTACCTTCTTCATACCACCCCGGTTACGCTTAATTACACTACACAGAAGGTGATTTGTCCAAGGAAGGCTGGAGCCTCCAAATTAAATGCTAATACCAGAGTAAGGTAAATATAAAGGTAACTGTGTCTGCTTTGAAACTATTTGCTGCTGGGTGGAAGCTAACATAGTGCCCTGATCTACCAGCCATGATTAAACTTGACTTGTGGGTTTTACATTATTGAACAGATTAGCTGTAGTCCTTCTCAGAGGGAAAAGAAATCACTATCAGATAGTTGTTCTAGCAACCTTCTAGTAATCACTATGCTTAAACGCCAATAGATGGAATGAAACTTATGAGTGTAATATGGACACATCCCAAGCTTACCCATCCAAACTGGGCCCTGTGAAAATTCTGTAGTAAAAAGTATAGATGTGATGTGGGAAGAGAATGTGTGATAGACAGACAATCTTAATGCAAGGTTTACATTACTAGATGGAGATAAATTCTACAATGCTGGAAAACAGAAAAGCTCATGATAGGTGTGGCAGGCCACCACTGCCCCCTTTTCGGGACATCCCTGCAGGTCTCATGATCTCCTTAAAAAGCTAGTTTTCCTTTCATGCTATTTTCCCTGCCTGGTTTGCCTCCCAGAAAGCTTGGCAGTGGGTGGGTCCCTTGGGGGAAAGAGCCTGGCTGGCTCTATTTCACCGCTCACAGAGGAGACCACTCACAGACTGCTAGTGCAAAGTCTCTTACTACTGGGCCTCCTCTCTGTATTGTTTTATAGTATATGTTACCCAATCCTGACAACTTGCCTGTGTTAGCTTCTCTGGCCTTTTTGCACAGAGCTCTGTTCTGTTCCACTGTTGGAATGCTTTGGCCCCTTACTGCCGAGTTCCTTCCCTTGTATCCTGCTAAAGGCAGGGCTTTCCCATCTCTTCAAAGTCGGTTCTTCCCCAACTTCCTTGTAATGGGGACTGAGGGTTGTAAGAGCCATTGGCTCTGGAGGAGCCTGGCGGAGTGCATCAAGTAGCAATGGACAAGCAGGCCAATAGCCTAGGATCATAGAACAAACACCTTTATTTGAATCAAAATGACTTTCTAAGAAGGGAGGTGTTGGGGAGCTAGACACCAACATGGGCACTCAGAAGAAAGAAGCAAGGCCTACTCGGGTCACTACCGAAGGAAGGTAGGGTTTTGGCCAGACAGACCTGTCTAATATTAAAACAAACTGTCTATAAACAGTATACTCTTGTCTAAAAGACAACTGTAACACACTTGCAATACAGGGGCAGATGCCAAACCATTCAACCTCCTTGAGAAATATAGTTCATCTATAGGTTTTGTAACCAAGCGCCCATTTTAACTGGGAATATCATAGTATTTTCTTCCCTAGGAAATGTGAAGTCATGAGTTTTGACACCACAGGAGATAAAGTGTGGTGATCATAATGTAAGCATAAGCTCCTGGGATCATAAAGTAAGCAGAAACACAGGTAGCCCTGGAGCAGTGACAGCATTTTCTAGAAGCCAGGATTCAAATTGATTGCAAGTATGATTAATAATTAAGGACAAGTGAAAAAGAATACAGAACACAGGAGAAAGCAACAGATTTGTTTCTAAACAATATACATTTCAAAGTTTACCATGAAGTATCAGCAGTTCTTTAATGTGTTGCCTCTCTATATATGCAATTCCCACTGGTGATTTCTTTGACAGCTGCACTTTAATTTATTTGTATAACTGTTTTAGTGGAAGTTGTTTAAGTAAAATACAGAATACCGTAAAATCCAATGATGCTTTAAAACCATTACATATACATCTGCAATAAACTGCGAGCTGGAATGTCATCTGCCATTCAATGGAAATACTCCCTCCTATCATTTACCACTACTTCCTTGCAAGTGAAACCGTATGGGTTACCCTCAGAACAGGAACAACAAAGCAACAGACACATGTACATAGTAGGCCTGTGCGAAGCGGCTAGTATTCGCTTTGGTTTCAGATTCCGCCAATTCAGGGGACAGTGTTTCAATTCAGTGATTCGAATCGCTGTCATGAATCAATTCAGCCAAATCTGATTTGGAAATGTGTCTGCTGCTGAATCTCTGAATCATGCAGGCCCATCCCCTGCCCGCTCTGCCCGCCCAGCGATGGCTGCCCCGCCCACCCCAGCTCCTGGCTCTGTAAAAAAAGCTCCGATTCCCCCGGTGCTGCCAGGCAGTGGCGTGATCCCTGCTGTCCCCCACAACCCTGCACTGTGTGGGGGCATCTGCACAAGCCCCCCCTCCCCCCCCGCTGTCCCAGCCCCACCCAATGGCCTCTCTTCCCGCCCCAGCTCTGGCCTTTAAGGAAAAAAAAAAATACCCAAACTCCGGACTCACTGTTCCTGCTTATCGGGGGCAAAACCCCACTGTCCTCTGCTGCCCCATGCCATGTGTGGGGCTCTGCATGAGCCCCACAAAGCTTCAATGCTGCTGCAGGAGCTGGTGAGCTTGGAGGGTTTTTTTGATTCTATTTTTCTTAAAGGCCCAGAGCTCGGGCCATTGGTGCAGCCATGGGGGTGCTGGGACAGCAAGGGGGAGGGGGGTCATGGGGCACGTGCAGTGGTCCCCACACAGCATGGGGCAGTGGGGAGTGTGAGAGGGGAAGCAAAAGCCCCCCCAACACATCCCAAACCCCAACCTGATGCGCCCCGATACTCACTGCAGGGACAAAGATGAGCAGCAGCTAGGGAGAGATGCTAACACAGGCTCAGCAGTTCTGGAGCTGCCTGACCCTGCGAATGGTGAGCCCTGGGGGTGTGGCTTTGGAGAGGCCTGGGCTGCTCAAAAAGCAGCTGGAGATGCAGCTGTGATGCTGGGGAGAGGGGAGCAGAATGCTGGCCGGGAGACACCGGCTGTAGAGCCAGGCAGCATCAGCCCCAACCACAAGGAGAGGAGGCTGAGCATCTGCAGGAGGATCCCGGTGGATGGAGCAAGAAGCCTGGGCCCTGGGAATGGAGGGTCACCAGGGAGCTCCATTGGGGGGGAAGCAGTTCCCCGGTACGCTCAGAAGCAGAGACACAGCCATGCCAGGGAGCATGGGTACTGCAGCAGGGAGTGGCAACAACGGACTGCCAACACCCTCGGGCAGCATGACAGACCGAGGCACAAGAGGCAACCGAGTCCCATGTGGGAGTGGCAAGTGCCACCAGGTGATGGGACCAGGATAAATTGACAGCCAGGCCCCAGGGAGGTCACACTGGGAGAGCTGATGGAGCCTGCACACAGGACGGCTGCCTGTCACCACGCCTGCTAGGAGGGAAGGGATGGGTGAGTTTCCCCCCTCCACAAGTGATCAAGTGGGTCCAGGGAGATGGAATCCCAGGATCCTGTCGGCAGATGCCAGACACTTTTCAGTTAAGTCTTCCTCAGTTACAGTTAGCCCCAACCAGGGGAGGTTTAGTTGCCTGAGAGCTGGCCTGAGGATGAGGGACTGACACGGGAAAGACTGATGGCCAGGAAGACCCAACCCATGTTGAGGCGGGCAGCGTGGATGAGGCAAGATCACCCAGGAGAAGACCTGTGGTGAGCAGCACTTGCCCAGGCCATGGCTGTGGTAAGAGTGGGGTAAAGGGGAGGTCGAAGCCCCACGAAGAAACACCAGGGTTGAGACCCCTTTGGGCCACCTACAGGGAACTGCCTCCCCAACAACAAACATCAAAGATGTGCCAGGCAAGTAGGGAAAGCACCCAAACCATCTAGGTGGCACCAAAGCCCGATCTCACCCTGACGTCGCTAGGGAGCAAGGCACCAACCAAAAAGGGGCCAAAGCCCTATACACCTACTACAGACAGGGAGAAGCGGGGATTGCCCCCCTCCCTGCCCAGCAGCACCTGGTAGTTGTCCTTTTTTTTTAAAACACCAGGAGCTGGGGTGGGCAGGGCAGCCATGAGGCTGGGGGAGGTAGCAGGGGATGGGCCCTGGCAGAGATCCCCCCATGTTCCCCTCCTCCTTCCTCCAGCCCCCCCTTTCCCACCCTTACTTACCCACTCCGAGTCCGGCTCCAGCTCCCTGCTGCTGCTAGCGGGGACTGTTTGAATCACCGAAGCTCTCCAAATCTTTTCCAGATATTTAGACAGCTTCGAATTGATTTGGACCTTCTTATTAGTCCCCTGATTCAATTTGGATTTGGAGATTTGGCCACCAAATCAGGCCAAATCTCTTCTGAATTGAATCAGCACCTGAAGCTTCACACAATCCTAGTACATAGGAACATATACGCTGCAATACCAGAACAGGCCAATGGATGACCTAATGTAGGATCTTCTTTGAGATTCTTAAAATTCTTCTAACAATTTGATTGTCTCTTTACACACATTAAAAACTCCCATGGACCTAAATGCTAGTTACACATATAAATGGAGAACTGAATTTACAAGTAGCAATAAGCAGTCCACACACATATTTGTCTATTTTTTAAAAGGTGCTTAGGAGCTCATTTGGAATTTACTGTGCACATAAACACCAAATGAATTTCATGTACAGTATTTGCTGCCAATCCATTATTCTATCCTTTGCAATTTCACCTTAGAACTCATAACTGCCTGTGGCCCCTATAAAGCATTTTGTTTCCCAGTCAAAGATGGTAAGGCTACTTTGTGAAAACCTCAGTATTACCATTGCATATCATCTTGCAAATAAATGTGGGTTTATAATGGAGTACTGCCCAATGTCCGTAAGATATATAACATAGGAGACCAACACATTAGCTGCAATAAACAGACACTGGTCCATGGCCAAGAACAATTACTGAAGTACAAGAGTAACATAACATCTACCTGCAGCCTTTTCAGTAAAGCAATAAGAGGTTCACTATTCTTTTTTTAAACATATATAGGGGGCAAAAATAATATATGGTATAGAACTGGCTATGTTTAAGGTATTTGTGACACTTGCATAGTTACTCTTCTTCAATTCCAGAGTGATCTGCAATTGAAGGACTAGGGCAGCTCTGGATATTTGTACACAGCTTCCATTGACTTCACAGGAGCTGGACTAGGGCAGTTCTGGATATTTGTACACAGCTTCCATTGACTTCACAGACCCACTGAAGGCAGACATGATATGAAGACACCAGTTCTGACAATGAAAGTTGAATGCAGGTCTTTCTGGCAGTAAGATCACAGCACAACCCAGGCATATTAAGTTGTAGGGGCTCAGGCACTTGCCTCAAATTCATTCTGCAAACCTACAGATAGGAAGGTCAGACCTCAAGCTGCCTAAATATTTAGGGCAAGAACTGTTAGGCTACTGTGTTCTACCTCTTGAAATCCAAGCATTCATTTGTGATGGAGTAAATTTATCAGTCTTGGTGTGCAGGCCACTTGTACACGTGATGGGGGTTTAGTCCCTTAAATTGAAACAGTGGGTTTTTAATTGTGATGATTAAAAACCCACCATTTCAATTCAAGGGGTTCTGTCACTGTTACAGTGAGGGGCCCAGTCCTTTTTTTTTTTCCTTTTGCAGAGTTTGCTTTCATCTCCTGTGGCTGGTGGGGGGTGAGCTGCTGGAAGGCTGAATGGCCCCTGAGCTGCAGGCAGCCCCAGTCCTCCCCTCCACAATGGTGGCACCCCTTGGGGCCACCCAGGTGGCTTGCTACTGGGTGGGTGCTGCCCAGGGGTGCTGCCACCATGGAGGGAAAGTACAGGGCCCCCTGCAGCTTAGGGCCCACTGGCTACTCTTGGGGTTTTTTTTCCAGCAGAGCCTGCCCACATGAGCTGACACTGAGCCATGCAGCCCCTGAGTTTCAGGGGAGCTGGTCCTTCCCTCTTCAGTGGTAGTGCCTGCCAGGGCTGCAGAGGAGAGGTGCTAAGTCTGTGCATGCTGCTCCAGCTCCCAGGTAGCACCCACTGGACCCAACTCTTCCCTGAGCCCATGTGGGGAGCAATATCTGGTGGGCTCAGCACATGGGCTCAGGAAAGTGCTGGATTTGGGGGGCAGTGGGCAGGGGGTGAGGGGTTAGCTGTCAAAGTTTGCAATGTAGCTATTTGTAGCACTGCAGACTAAACTAAAAGTACATGTGGCTGTGGTTTAGTTTGCAATTTGGGAAACATATTGGAATCATGTGCAGCGTTATGCAATTACACCACAAAAACAGCCAATTTCTGTTCATGTACAACCACCCATAGTTCATTTTCCCAGTCTACCTTTGTACAAAGGGTTTCATTAATTTAGGAACTGAATGGGAAGTCTGACTGCTGACAGAATATACTACAGCATGAAGAGTGATAGACTGGATATCCATGGGAGCACACGACAAATCAACAGTGTTTACTGGGTAAAACACATTTTACAGGTCACCATTCTTAAGTGGCCAACTTGACTCGGTGGCTTTTAAATTCAACTTTAAAGTGGATTTTATTTGAATTGCATGTTATGAAATCCTATATTTATTTTTGATTCATTAAGTTCAATGCCTCCTTCAGACATTCAGCAGCAACAGTAGCTGTCTCTTCAATCACTATGATCTCAAGAGACTTACAATAGCCATAAGAAAGGGAAATGTCCTCATGAAAGCTTCAGTTTTACAAAATTTCGTCTGATAAAGTTAATTACTTGGCAAGATTAATTTAATCACTGAATTGCATGCAATTCCCCCCCCACCGTAATCATAGATGAGACCTGTGGTGCTAAGCTTATGCATTAGCATCAACCAAATGAAAAGTATTAATCAGACATCAAAGAAACAGTGATGAAAATGTATATACCTAATACCTTATTTTTAAAAAGTTCTTATAATTGAGTGAAGGTAAGACTGCGGCAGAATTATCAGCTCAGAGTAAGTTTTACTTGTCTTTGGGCAGAATGTATAGTTTTTATATTCATCAGGATTGAGAGAGAAGTCACAAAGAGGTATTAGCAATAAGCAAGTTACTCAGGTTTTTCTTTCAGCTTAAGGTGCCTGGAAACTAAGACTCGGTAATGCTAACATCCAATTTCATAGAAATGTTATTTATATGTAGACAGCAGAAAAGCATGTGTTCCACATACAATACCTACCTGCATTGTTACTTTGACTGAAAACAGCAACAGAAGTAATCAGCAACCGTGTTTTGCAAGGAAGCAGTTGGTAAACCTGTGTTCACTTGTATCCCCACAAACCATCACAATTTATTATTCATTGTTGCTATTATTTATTACACTCTATTATAATAACCATCTTCCAGAACTTGTTAGGCAGAATTAAATGCAGACAAATGCAAGATCAAAGGCAAATGCAATTTGTGAAGCAAATTAGCACTCACATAGGAGGTAAAGTGTGCATGGTGCTGTGCATCAGCTAACGTGTAATCAAACTTTGAAAGATCACTTTTCTAAACAGTATATGCTGTGTTAGCATGAAAAGCAGAGAAACAAAGTAAAGAAAAAGCCGTAGCTAAAAATCAAAACTAAAACCAAATAGATGTGCTAGCTGACAGAAGATAGCACAAGCAAAAGCATGATGGAAATTTTGTATGGGGGAAGTATCTAATTATTGACCTTTTCCTTAGATGGTCCCAGAAATATCTGTGCTTTATGGGATCTATTAGTATTACTATAATCTTAGGAAACAATAGTCTATAGTTGCTTTTTCCAGCTTGTGCCTGCAAAAGTGATAATCCACTTATGAAAAAGCTGAGTTACAAACTAGAAGAAATACAAAAATCTGAACTCTTGGTTCCAAAATGATACCTTTTATTAAATCAGCTGAGAAATCGCAAAAAAAATATCCTTTTTCTGCAAGCTTTCAGGCTCAAAGGCCCTTCATCAGGTTCTGGGAAAAGTATAGATAGCAAAAAGTCCCCATAGGTAGGAAATAAACTTCATTTTTACACAGAAGGAGCTGCAGATGGAAAGCTGTCCCTCTGGATCCATGAGACTGTCTGTGTGAGTTGTGCTGAGTTGCTCTTTGATGTGTAGATCAGGTAGAATTCCTTTCCTGGAGGTGTCAGATGGCAGGCAGGGAGGCAGAAAATCTTTTCTGTTGCTCTGCAGTGAAGTTTAAAATCCAAATCGGCTAAAATTTGGCATCTTCCATGTGTCAGGGATGTATTTGGTAGCTCTGTTGGTCTGAGCAAAAAGAAATATGAAAATCTAGAACTCTTGGTTCCAAAATGATACCTTTTATTAGACCAACTGAGAAATTGTAAAAAATATCCTTTTCTGGCAGAAAGCTTGCAGAAAAGGATATTGTTTTGTGATTTCTCAGTTGATCTAAAAAAAGGTATCATTTTGGAACCAAGAGTTCTAGATTTTTGTATTTCTTTTTGTCTCAGACCAACAGAGCTACCAAATACGTCCCAGTCACAACAGCATCAGTACCTGCTCTTTTCCTCTGCAGTATCAGACCACCCAAGAGATGATGCATGTTGAGGAGTACTGTTGCCTACTGCACTCAGTTATACATAGATGTGCTACATACACTGCACTGCCTATAAATTTGCCCTGGAATGCAATTCAAGGCATAGGTTATGATTTAGGTCTTTTTCCCCTTATACCCAGATGTAACATGTCAAACTGGGGATCCTTCACTATCCTCAAGTTAAGGAGACCTGAAAACAGTATTTCCTAAGACCAGCAATAGGTGTTCAGTAGAATATCCTCATTTGTAAAAGTTAATTCTTCTAGTAATTTGTCTTTATACCAGTGACAATTCATAGTCTAGAATAATATTTGATTACATTTCCTAATCAGAAACCAAATCATGCACCCAAAAGATACAGCAGTGAGCAACAGCTTTGATAAGTATTTCACATGGGTGCTACAGTTCATTTTTGTGTCTATTTAATAATGGGAGGAATCCAGCTGCTCAAATTATGGGCACAATATAATTGTATTACACATATATTTATGCAAACCCCCATTGGTCTGAGGATTCTTATCCATTAACCTTCAGTTATGTCCCAAGCTTTTGCAGAACTAGGACAGCTACAGAAGAGATATTACTGGCTGCTTGAAATACTCACTGGCAGCAAGGAAATCTGCTTTTGAATGACTAGTGAAACACTTACAGTATCAATTTTTCCAAGATAAGAAAGCAACTCCTGCACTGTGAAGGTATTAAGTGGAAAACAGCTCTTTTGGGGAGGAAGAGAATTCCGAGCAAAGGAAACAACCCTTGTAATGCAGTCAAGATTTGAGTTGCTGAGTAGAAACAAGGAGACAACAAAATCCCCTGTAACTGCTACTGTTTTTAAGGGACCTGTTGGAGCTCAAAGTGATTGGAAAAATAGGTAAAAATATAAAGTAGGAAAAAAGAGCAAATGACTTGAAACAGAAAGCTCTTCTTCTAAAGACAACTCTCCCCCCACAAAAAAAGTAAAAGATTCAACCAATGAAAAATATTGCTGCCCCTATATTATATACATTGCTGTGGAATCACATTTTATATGTTAAGAGGAAAAGCTACTCTTAAATATCAGCATCAGTTTCTTCATCTCTTTACAGACCCCTCATCTGGAAATATTCAGAAGATAAGCAACTGGCAAAATTCAAGAAGGTAAAGTTCCTTTTTTTCTGCACAGAATAAAAAGTTTGTGCAAGTTTCTACCTATGCATCTGTTTGCAAGATTCAGGTTCCAAAATGGATGCTAGCAGTCAGTGAAGTAAACTTTGCAAAAGCATAAACCAGATCACTTCAGGGAACGCTGAAAGAAAGAACAGGTGGGAACAGATGAGAGGTTGACTGGATTTTGGAAGAAGCAACGTTTTTCATTGTTAAATAGACAATGCAAGAGAGAAAATACCGTGCATTAACCATGTTTTCATTTTTATCCTGACTACACCTCTCTGCCAGTCAGCATGACACAGCCAGGCAGAGGGAGCAAACCAAAATAACTGTATGGATAAAAGGTAATTGAACAGGGAATCAGTCTCGTTCTTGTTGTTTAAACTCTGATGATGCCTACTTCTGTGTCCACATCCTGTCTCCCTTGCAAGTGGACATACACAAGTGAAATAAGTATCACAGGGATTTCCTACTGATAAACTATATAAAAAGTGAGCATGTGGCTACTTAATGCACTTGACCGTGCAGTAGGATAGCAACTATCCAAATTAAACAGATATCAGTGGATCCAACCTAGTATCCTGCTTCCAAGCTTGGCCAGTGACTTGGCTCTCTAAAAAAAAGACAGAACATCCCTATCTGCACAAAATACTTCTAAGGGTATAAACAGATGTCATCCAGTGAAACAGTTCAGCTGTGCTGGGACATGTCACACATTCTGGCACATTTGATCTGGTTCCCCGGGCAAAACGGACATTGCCTGTTATCACACAGAATTGGTCCCCAGATTTCCACATTTGCAGAGAGCTCCTGGGCATTCAAGAACCCAATCCTGAATGGGAATTTCTGGGACATGCAGGGTTCCCCTGAAGCTGTGGGAACACCTGCCTGGGGCAGCAAGAGACCACGGGCAGCTCCAAACTGCCCCCACAGTCCCTCCTGAAAGCAAAATGACATTTGTTGCAAAATTGCAGCCCAAATTCATACTACTGGTGTTGCAACCACTATTTTTTAATGGTGGCATAAAGGCAATGTCTGTTTCCACCCTCTGTGCAACGCTAGACAGGGTAGGAGGGGAGAAGGGAATTCTAATCTGGGCCTCCTTGCACAGCATATATCTTGAAGCAAAAGCAATGATAGCCATTTTCCTTTTATCAGATGTTATTTTTCTTGTAACTGCAGATACCACTTCTTTTACCACCCAGGAAGGCCCATCAAATTAACTCCTTGAGGAGCTAAGGAAACAGAAGTATATTTTAACAAGCTGCTCTACAAAATACACCAAAATATAAGTCATCCTAAGGAGACATTTTAAAGCAGGGCTGTCCAACTGGTGGCTCACAGACCACATGAGGCCCTTGGACTCCTGGTCTAGGCATGGTTTCTTTCTGCTTTTTTCCTGCTGCCACCGAAGTCCCTAGACGCCTTTTCTTCCTCCAGCTTTCATGGTCTGTCCCCACCGTTAGGGGCAGAGCAGAGAAGAGTGGCACAATCTTCTGTTAGACTCTGAGAATGGCGAGAGATGCACAGGTGAAAGCCCACTGTGTCCCTGCTCCCCCAAAGCCCCCCAGAGACTCCCACAGCAGCTGCAGAGCCCCTCGCCAACCCTCAGCACAGCCAGAGGTAAACAGGGCCCATGGTGGGAGGAGGTTAACCCCTAGAGAGTGGGAGGAAGTAGCTGAGTGGAAGCTGGGCTGGGTCTTGCCCCGCCCAGGCCCCTATTTGCCCCAGCCCCCCAGGGAGAGAAAGAGGAAGGGGGACTTACCAGTCCCTCTCCAGTGGGGCAGGGTCCCCCAAATTCCAGGCAGGGCCCCACCTAGCCTGAGAGCAGCTTCACCTATCTTCAAGAAAGGGAGGAAAGTGGATCTGGCAAACCATAAGCCCATCAGCCTGACCTCTATCCCAGGGCAGCTCTTAGAAAAGTTTATTAAAAAGACCATCTTTAATGGACTGGCCGACACCAACATCCTGAGGGATAGCCAGCATGGGTTTGTTGTGGGTAGGTCTTGCTTGACCAATCTCATTTCCTTTTACAACCAGGTGACCTATCACCTGGACAAGGGAGAAGAGTGTCATATATCTTGACTTCAAGAAAGCCTTTGATCTGGTATCCCACGATCACCTCTTGGCGAAACTGGCCAACTGTGGCCTTGGGTCTACCACGATCCGCTGGCTGGGAAATTGGCTCCATGGTCATAAAAGGGTGATAAGTGATGGAAGTCAATCGTCATGGTGCCCTGTGACCAGTGGGGTCCCCCAAGGCGCTGTCCTTGGACCCATATTGTTCAACATCTACATTAATGATGTGGACATTGGAGTCAGAAGTGGACTGGCCAAGTTCACTGATAACACCAAACTCTGGGACAAAGCTTCCACACCTGAAGACACAAGAGTGATCCAGGCTGACCTGGACAGGCTCAGCAAATGGGCGGATGAGAACCTGATGGTGTTTAACTCCAAAAAATGCAGGGTTCTCAACCTTAGAGGAAAAACCTGCAGCATCCTTATAGGCTTGGCAGTGTTACACTGGCTAGCACTACAGAAGAAAGAGACTTGGGGGTCATCAATGACCACAACATGAACATGAGCCTTCAATGCAATGCTGCAGCTAGTGAAGTGAGCAAAACGCTGGCTTGTATCCATCGATGTTTCTCAAGCAAATCACATGACATCACTCTCCCCTTGTACTCAGCCTTGGTGTGGCCACAGCTGGAGTACTGTGTCCAGTTTTGGGCCCCACAATTCAAAAAGGATGTGGAGAAGTTTGAGAGAGTCCAGAGAAGAGCCACACGCATGATCAGAAGTCAGGAAAACAGACCTTACAACAACAAGCTGAAAGCTATGGGGCTCTTCAGCCTGGAAAAGCGCAGGCTCAGGGCTGATCTGGTGGCCACCTCTAAGTTTATCAGGGGTGACCACCAGTATCTGAGGGTACATTTGTTCATCAGAGTGCCCCAAGGGATGACAAGGTCGAATGCTTATAAACTACTGCAAGACTGTTTCAGTCTGGACATAAGGAAGAATTTCTTTACTGCCTGAGCCCCCAAGGTCTGGAATAGCCTGCCATTGGAGGTGGTTCAAGCACCTACATTGAACACTTTTAAGAGAAAATTGCATGCCTATCTTGCTGGGATCCTATGACCCCAGCTGACTTCCTGCTCCTCAGGTAGGGGGCTGGACTCGATGAACTTCCAAGGTCCCTTCCAGCCCTAATGTCTATGAAATCTATGAAATCTGAGGAAGCCCATGGCTGAAGGGCTTCTGGGACCCCATGGTGATTGCACTGGTGCAGTGCAGTGGAAATTACCCACTGTGTGGCAGGGGGATGAGGGTGGCACATGGTGGTGGGGTGGATGCAGCATGGCTCATTAGCACATGCAGGTTGATTCCATGGCATAGCAAGCCCATGTGATGGGGGCCTGTGTGGTGCAGGGTGGAGGCTTGTGTGACACATTGGGAAAGTGCAGTGGTGGTTTGTGTGGCAGGGTGTGTACCATATGGCGTGTGGGTGAGTGTCCTGTGGCCCCTGGCCACTCAGAACAGACTCATTTTAAGGAGTTTGCTTTAGGCATGGAGTAGGCTGTACTGCTGGTTTCTCTGTTAATAATCACTAGGGTCCTTGCTAAAGTACAGGTCACGTTGCACAGATAAGCACAGAATGCAACCTATGAGTTCCTCTCAAATGCAGATTTTCCTCTCCAGGACACAGGGCCACAGGACTGCCAATCCCAAGTGTACAATAACCATGAATAAAATCTCGCAAAACATCATGAAGTAGGTTTAAAGATTTGGGCTCCTTGCAGATATTAACCCCCCCCCCAAAAAAAAATTAAAATAAATAAAAACATCACTTTACTTTAAACATGGTGCACTCCTGCACTGAGCCCAGTGCATGCCTGAAGAGGTTAGTTGGACCTGGTTCACCAATGTCTGTATAGATCAGGCACTGTAGTGGGGCTTTTTTGGTACTTTTATCTAATCGATGATTGACTCAGCTTTAGATAAAAGCACCAAATAGCCCTGCCGAAGTTCCCAATCTATACAGACACTGTAGATCCAGGTTGAAGTAACGTGTTGCTTCTTCCTGTAACCCACCAGAGGGCCAGGCACTAGCAGGGCCTTAGATGTGAGCTGGGGTACAACTACTTGGCACTTGAGGCAGGAGGCACAATACTGTTTGATCTCTTGGTATACCCCATGCCAGAAAAACCTTGCCAACACTCTCCCCTGTGCTTTCTATATCCTCAAATGCCCCTGCCCCTGCACCCAAGGGATGTCAGAGGTGAGCTTCAAAACCTACCTGCACTACGGCCTCAGGATTAGTAGTTGTGATCACCAGGCCAGAAAAATTGCTGTGGTTTTGTTCCTGATTACCCTCATCCTGTAGCTCAAAATGATAGTCCTAGGTGGCTAGACAAGGATCTAAGATGACCCCATTGGCCTGACCCAATTATCCATCTAGACGGCCATATTCCAGGTCCTCCCATTGGCCTCTAACAAAATCCTGGCCTTCTCCCACCTGATACAGCCCCCTCTCCTGAAGAGTTCCAAAAGTCCTTGACTGTGCTCCTTCCAGAGCATGTTCCAGATTGCACTGGATCCCCGTCTCTTTCCTATGCATTTCTGTTGGTTGGAGAGGGCCTCCTATCTACCCCACCACTGCTCCTGGAGTGACTTGGGTTTAAGTCCAAAAAGGTCCAAGTCCAAAAATGGAAATATCTCCCCTAGCACTGGTTTGGTGGGGCCACAGTCAGCCCGACTTCTCTGTGCTCATCGCGCAAACTATATTAGTTTGGCCATTGACCCGCAAATCTCGCCCCACAACCACTGCCCTTATGTGGCCTTCCTGTCTCTCAGTGGTCAAGCTTAGAAGTCTTATGGGGTAGGGCCAATTATCTCCATGAATGCATGTAATGTACACATATTCCCCTACCAGAATGTCTGCCAGATTCATGAATTTCTCATGCACAAATGTCTGGCCTGAGACAGTCTATAAGCACCATAATCGGGGCATCCACAACTTTGACTGGGATCATATATCTCCTTAGGTCTGGGTTCTCCCACCTCACCTCCAAGACATAGGCATGTGTGTAGCTACAATCAATCTGTGAGCCATCCTGCAATCAATGTCCCTTTTCTCCATACTGGAATCATGCTGTTTGTTAGGAATGTGCAAAGAGGGCCCTATTCAATTTGCATTTGGATTCGGCGGAATCGAATCAGGGACAGTGATTTGATTCATTGATTCAGATCACTATCCCTATTTCAATTCAGCTGAATCCAAATTTGAAGATTCAATGCTGATTTGGAGAATCAGCAATTCCGACATAGACATAGCTTTAAAAGTTTTTTGTACAAATCTTGCAGTAGCAGGTGCACCTCATGATTGCTGCAATGCTGGGGTGCATGGAGCATCCCACAGGAGTGCAGGGGGGTGGGCTTCCATGTGCTCAGTGGCAAACCTGAAAGTGGACCAGAAGTATTTCTGGTCCACTTCTGGGTCTGCTGGAAAGCGCACTGGACTCCCCCCCCACCCCCATGACTCCCTGGCTTGGTGATTGGTTGCAGGGGAACCCCGGGTGCCCCTTTCAGACCCAGGAGGCATCAGTCACCGAGCCACTGGGGCACAGAGGGACACCTGTATGCTCCCCAGCAGACCTGGAAGTGGACCGTAAGTACTTCTGTTTACTTCCAGTTTGGCTACCAAGCACGCTGGGGAGTCCCCTATGCTGCTGTGGGATGCTCATGCGCCCCAGAATCATAGCATTCATGAGCTGCCTACTACCTAGAGGTATGTAGAAAAAATATTTAAAACTGTGTCTATGTCTGAATCTCTAAACATTTCTCAATTTCTCCAAATTGATTCAGAGGCTTATAATTCAATTAGGAGGAAGTTAAAGGGTCCTTTGATTCAATTCAGGTTTGAAGATTCAGCCACCAAATCGGGCCAAATCTCCGCTGAATCAAACCAGAGACTGAAGTTTTACACAGTACTACTGTTTTTTCCTCCCCCCTTTCCTGGGCTGTGGGAAGGATCCAGGGTGATCCTTCCTTAGAGTGATCACCCAAGGCCCCCCTCCTTGATGGGATCATGGCAGTGACTGAGACAATGCCCCTACCAGGCCCTTCCCTAAAGACCTGGGCATTTTTGCCCATAACTCCAGCTTCCTTGAGCCCAGAGGCTCCCAGTTTCTCCAGAGCTCTTGACATTCTAGTTCTACCCCCTCTAAGTCTTCTCCACTTTGGTGGCTTCCTCCAGACTAGCCACCTGGTGCCAATACACCCACCTCTGGCCTGTCACTGGTAGGATGTGAAAGAACTGCTCGTGACTACTAGTTCAACAATTTCTGTAGCCAATCATGAGCCAGGTTTTAACCAGCATGTGCATTAAGTCTTTTAATTTTGGGGCCATAACCTGGGGCTACACATTTATGTCACAAGTTTCTTCCCAGAATTGATGGAGATAGGCCTCCTCTGTGAGACTGACTCAGTCCAGGATGACTGCTTTGAGGATTTTGTATTCCCATGGGGCCTCCACTCTCCAAGAGGGTACCTAGATGTGATTCTGCTGCCTCTAGCCTTATAACCTTCCCTGTCTCTCTTCAACTTACTTCTCTCGGAGCTTTTAATGTCCACTGGGCCAAATAATCATCCTCATCAGGTGGTCCAGTCCTTCCAGGTAGGCATGCCAACTCTTTCTCAGCACCTGCAACTAGGCTATAGATCCTGAGACATGCACCCTGCTACAATCTCTCTTTATTTTTTTAATATAACAATATTATCTTTAAATAATGATTTAATCTAACTTGTATACATTAAAAATGCCTTTTTCCCATTTTATACCTGTTTTCTTTCTTTAGCTCTCACTTCCATTTTATTGCATCTAATCTGACTCAGTAGCTGTTCCATGAGGGGATTGCTGGAACTGACTCTTTTCAAGTGGAACAGTGGATAGAGAGGGATTCTGATTCTGAAGAAAAAACATGCATCAAATCTTTTAGCCATTCCCTGCATCCCTTTAAAGAATCTTGCAAATGCCAATGGAAATGATGGGGTGCCTAATGATGTTTTGACAGAAGCAAGCACATCATTAAGGTAACAGCTGTCAGCCTGTATTTTATTTTCTCCCCAAAGAATTGGGCTACTGCTTAGGTACTATTTTTACTAAGTCTTTTTTTACATATATTCTTTTTCTACTGGCATCATGAAAGAAGGTGTATTTTATGTGTTCATGAACTAAGTAGGAGAGAGCGTAATACTGGGTCATTGCACAGAGTGGCAATAGTATTTTTAAGCTCAAAAAAAGGGTACCCAGTGACTATGCACTAATTATGCTACCCCTAGTATACTTGAGGGAGCCTGTGTATAACCTTACACTTTTCTTTATTAATAACATCTCCAGAACAGTTCTTAGGTGGAAATAGGCAGTGGTAAGTTAATGCAGATGTATTGCAGTATACCTCCATTATATAAAGTAGTATGATTCAGTTCTCCAAATAAATAAAAAGAATTGGCATGTGCAGTGCAAATAAAAAGAACCTACATCTTGTAGTTTTATATGGGTTCATCCCGAAGCAATTAATGAACCACAATAGTAGTCTGGGGTGGCAAGCAGCCACGTCTGGAGTGGAAAGCAACATGTAGACAGAACAAGGAGAGGAAGCTTTAGCAGTAGGCACTAGCTGGGACAAACACCAGGGACATTTGAATGTTCAAGAAGAGAGGAGCAGTCCTCACTTGGAAAGTTTTATCTGAAATAAACCTCCACAATAAACTTGCTGATTATTTAATCTGTGTGTCTCAGAAAATGTAAGGATTCTCTCCCATACAAATGGTACACATTAAATAGCTCAATACACAAGCAGATGTGAGAGATGAAGTAGACTGTCAAGCTACTGCAGACTCCTCAGAAAATATTTAGCAACAAAAGAAGCAAATGAATCAGGAAACAGAAGCGCAAAGCCAGTTCTCCATGGGCTACAATACAATAAATATTTCTCTTTTATGTTTAGAGCTAATGTGTCCTGGGGTGCTATCCTTGTTTGCACTGGTCCTTATTTAGTTATCAAAACAAAGTGGCACATCATATATATTTGATACTAGATGTCAAGAATACAGAAAACAAGTGTAGCAGAAGTAAAAGAGAATGCCTCAGCTATTTATGTTCTATATTTAAGGTAAACTTAGCACACTCCTAAGGCCACTTAATTCCCAGCTGTGCGAAATCATCTGCGATTATATCTGCAACTTCCAATCAGAGCAGAAGGCTATGCTTCAGGTTTAACTTTACTCCATCCCATGCATAGTTTTCACTTCTCTCCATGCAGGAGTACAATATCCTTAAAAGTATTTGCAGAGAGTGCAAAGAGTTGCCAGACGAAGGATCCTGTTGTGCCCGTGTATAATATACACATACCAAAGCCAGTGGGGAAGAAATGAGACAGATGCACAAACTGCCTGAATTAACCACACAAACCCATTTGTATGAATAAGCTCATTCATCATATATACTGTAGAAGATCTTTAGCTATATCCATGCTTTCTTAAGTGCCAAGAACTGTCCTTCTGAGCTCTCAAACCTCCAGATCACGTACTTACCAGCTGCTTGCCAATATTTTGTTGCATGGAATAGACACACAATAATTTGTTGGATTTTTTTTTTTTTTTACATCTGGTTGACTGCAATCAAATCATCCAAAAATTAAACAAAAGCCCTACAAGTTTCATTATTTTTAATTACTAAAAAAACCCCTTTGATAGTCATTTGAGTTTTTGCAAAGACACTCAACAGCCCAAAATTTCCAACAGAGAACAGATGGTGATGATATTTACTGTACATTTTAAATCACTTTTTCTTCAAAAATCTAGCAACAAAAGCTATAATTTCAACAAGTTACTATTTTTTAAATAATCAGCAGAAAAATGGCTTGCATTAAAATAAAGCTTGTTACAACATTCAAGCTGACCTTATTAAAAAAATGAATCTAATTTTAACCTAAGTGTAACCAGATCCCCCTAAGGCTCCTTTAAAAAGCAAGAAAGGCATTTGTTGACTAATTGAATTTGCAATTCCTTTTGCAACTGGAAAATAAAATGCTAATTGGTCATAAGTGATGTGCACACAACAGATCTCTGAGGCCGCGTTAATGATTTGCTTGCCTTTCACCTCTAAAAGATGGGAGGGTTCAAATCCTCCCTCAGATCACGTGCAAAAGTCAGGCAGTATTAGCCAGCTCCTTTGACATTTGTACAGCTCTCACCCACAAGCAGCTTTCAGAACAATTGGCATATTCTCCTCTAGACACATCCAGGTCAAGTGTGCAGAGATGCAGTGGTTGAGAAGAACATAAGGAAAGCCTGAAGAGTGCAAATGTACACTACCACCACTCAGAATGGTGGGTCATAAGCAGACTTTTATAAGAAGTCAGATTCATACAAAGGGAGCAAAAATATTAGATATGCAAGACCAGATGGCCACTAATGTTACAATCCCAGCAGCCTAAAAATAAGATTACACACCTGGCATCCCTTTGTATGCAATTTCATACCATTACAAAATTCCTTTTTGCTTCCTTTCTTGAATGTACAGTTCATGCAGTATTAACCTCCACCCTGTCCTTCCCAATTTTATTATTCTAATTAAATTTGCATTTGTTAATTTTCCTGAAAATTGAATCCAGTGGGGTTTTATATTATGCTTAGTATAATAAAGGTTTCAAACTGGAAAACAATAATGCATATGATGAAAAACATGCTCCACATTTTAGAACCTAGCTAAATATTTGAAAACTCATTTTACATATCAATTGTTTGAAATGTTATTTCAGGTGAGTGTTTCTAATGCATAACTGCCTTTTATACCATAAGCCTCAGGGTCCCAAGTGTAATCATTTAATTAGACATTGTCTTAAAGTCCCTTGGGTTCCATTTTTCATGAACATTACCACGTACAGGCTTAGGAAGTGCTGCAGTAGAATTAATGCTTTATTTTACTGTGGGATGCATACAGATCTGACTGCATTGTACGCTTGAACACCTTAATCTTGTAGGTGTATGCAGGTCCTCTGTGTATCGTGCTATCTATACTTTTGAAAAGAAACACTGTGAATTATCATACTTCTCTTTGAAAATTATGTACTTCCTGAAGTTAGAAAGTTGAAATAAAATAAGTACTACTGAAAATATTCAGTGAAAATTTGGGATTTTCCCTCTCAGTCTATCGATATATGAGCCTGACAAATGTGCACAGGCCTTCTTCGTAGCACAATTTTCTCCCTTAATTAAAAGATCAACATGTATATCAAGAAACCACAAAAAAAAATTATTTGTTTTATTTCTTAAAATATCCTGCTGAACTGTTACACTGACTCACTTCTCAAAGAGCCACAGGCAGGTGGAGATCTGATGCTAAGGCAGGTAGGGAAAAAAGTAGGAAGAAATCAAGGGAGTTCTATCTTTTGGGGAAAGAGGAATGCATTTCTCACTCTTCGTATAAACTGATTTCTGTGTCTTCTCAGAAGTGATGCTAATAGCATCCTTAGGATTGCTGTTGTCACACAAACAAATATCCACCCTTCTTCCTAAGTCATACAAATCCCCCACATGCAAATGCACGATAACAAGCCAGACAAGGTTATTTGGGTAAATGTGATCTCTTTTATTAGATCTGTTAAATAGTTGGAAAAAATGTTGTTTGTAAACATTTGGGTGCAGACACTGTTCTTCAGGCATAGGGAGAGTTTGCTGGTCTTCGACTTCTCTCTAGGGTGTGAATAGAAACTTAAGCCAATATTAAAAAAAACAGGTCTGGAAAGGCAAATGCGTGGCAGGGAAGATCAGAGAGGATAGGACAGGTTGGTGGCTAGGGTGGAGGGAAGAGACACAGAATAGGGGAATGTTGACAGGCGATAAAAATGCAAATGGCAAAATACAGAGAGATTACCTGGGGTTATTGGATGGCAGGCAGGTTATAATATGCCATAAATCCAATGCCTTTTTTAGTCCATGATTTTTTGTATCCAGTAGATTTATGAAGTTTGTGGGCTCATCTACAAAAGGTGCTTTGTAAATTACCTTTGAAGATTAGAACTGAGAGATTAGAGAGAGAGTGGTTATACTGAGAGAAATGCGCACCCATAGGTAATTGGGTATTTTTGTCTTTGATAGATTTTCAGTGTGCATTCATTCTGGTACACAGTTGCTGTTTGGTCTCTCCTATGCAGTTTCCATATAGGCTTTCAGTGCACTGGATGAGATATATTACATTTCTGGAGATGCAGGTATAAGATCCAGAAATGGTGATGATTCTGTTATGGGACAGTAATTGTGGGAGTGGTAGAGATGTGTTGGCAGGTTTTACATTTCTTGTCCTGGCATGGTCTTGAATAGATCCATTTAGTGTGCTTTGGGCCATAGGAAATTATCTTCTGGTGATGAGGTTGGCAAGGTTCAGTGCCTGTTTAAAAGCTAGGATGGGTGGTTCTGGAAAGATCTCTTTAAGAATTGGTACTTCTTCTAGTATGGGTTGCAATTGTTTAATGATTTTCCATATGGGTTCCATGGAAGGGTGGTATGTCATAACTAAGGGTGTGTGATTTATAAGGATTTTCTTTTTGTACTGAAGTAATTCCTCACAAGGTATCTGAGCGGATTTTTCAAAAGTGTCAACTGTCTCTCCAGAGGAGTGTCCTTGTCATGTGAAAGTCCCTTTGAGATTTGTGAGGTGATGATCATGGATGTTCTCAGTGTGAATTCAGTGGTGCTGGAGAGCTTGGCTGTATATTACAGCTTCCTTGGTGTGTTTAGGGTAATTGTTGGTTCTATGTAGATATGCAAGTTGGTCTGTGGGTTTTCTGTATATGGTGGTTTGTATTTTACCATTCTGGATATTGCCCATAATGTCTAAAAATGAAATGTTGGTGCTGCAGTATTCCAGAAACAGCCTGATGGAGGGGTGATAATTATTAAAATAGTGATGGAAATCAATCAGAGATTTCAGGTCCCATCTCACACCTATTACCTCCTATCCCCAATGATCTTTGCTATGTATTTACATTTCCACAGACCTGTATTTTGCATATTGGGTTAAGCTTCTAATTCAGGCCCAAGAGAGACAACGAAGACCAGCAGACTCTCCCTATGCCTGAAGAAGGCGCTTGTGCCCAAAAACTTGCAAAGAACATTTTTATCAAATATTCAGTTAGTCTAGTCAAAGACATCACATTTACCCAAATAACCTTGTCGGCCTTGCCTATCCACAGAACAATAAAGCTACCATCAACACTGCCAATAACAAGCCAAACATCTTTCTGCTATGAGGTTAGGATGGAACTACCAAGGAATTTCAATGTATTCAGGAAACAAGTGGTCAAAGAACAAAGATACACCAAGAAGTATTTAAAAACAAACAAACAAAACAACAACAAAAAACTAATTCTGTGCAGTTATGCCAAAATATATCCACTTCAAAAGAGGCATACAAGTGTAAAATTAGAATTGTATATACTGTCCCATATTTATTCCTTTTAGATATACTGGTTTTCCTCCTCTTCCCTTACTAAGGTCTTCACACACAAAACTGAGCATACCAGTATTCACTAATGCTGTTCTGATGGAAGTAGCAGGACTGTAATAATGGTAAATAAACCACTACAATTTTGAGTAATGCTTACAACTCAGCCCTTTCTACTTGCCAATTACTGGTTATTTTTCCATTTACTTTTACAAGGAGTGTGCACTGCATTTTTGTTTGTTAAAACTGGGGACAAAGATAAATGTGCCTTATGGAAACTGGAGGGCTATTTTTCAGAACTTAATGACAAAGCCTGGCAATGATGTGAGGGAAATTACTACCTTACCTGTGGCAAAACACTCTGACATGAACAGACACAGAGAGTGGATAATATTAGGGTGTCACCCAAGTTGCTGCTGTAGACAGCAACTAATGGGGAAGAGAAAGAGCAGATGCATATAAGAACGTAGAAACTGCCACGGAGACATACCATGAATTTGTCTAGATCAGTACCCTCCCTCTTTAAAATATACAAGATTAGTCCATAATCACTGCCATACTAGCAATAGCAATGGTGTTTGACATCACCGTTGAAGAATATCATACCTTACTTTTAAAAGGCTGGTCTGAAACAACAGTCAATACAAGATACTTTAGAATTTATCATTGATTTCTCATTTCATTACAGCTTACAAATTACCTCACCAACTGTGCAATGATCCTTTTGAGAGAGGTATCTTTGTGACCTCCAGCAGTATTCAACATATGCCCTGAAACAGGAGGATTATGAGTCACAGTTTTTTTCCAGAGACTAGAAGCATCACTTCAGAGTAAGTGCCAAAGCCACTTACCATACAAATATCCTTAAGTTTCAATGTTGGTACTTTAATAGTCGAAGGTTAATACTGTAATACTTTTGAAGCGATGAAGCCAAGCTGGAGGGCTAGGGACAGACATTGTACATAAACCGGTTTAAGTGGTCAGAAACTGGTTTAAACCTGTAACAGAACAGATGTTCAGTACATATAAACTGGTTTGAAAGTGGCTAAAACCAGTTTGAGATATACCTAGTTGAATGCAGTATCAGACTTAACTGATTTGGCTCAAACTGGTTTATGTAATGTCTGTCCCAGAACCCTTGCTTATTTAAGATAAACCAGACACCCCCAGTATCCCAGCATGTTCCCTGGGCTGGGCAGGGCTCTCTGCTCCACTGCAGGGTTGATCCCTCCCCTCTGCTTCCTGGCTGGAGCTCCGGCAGAGACTTGCAGACACAGCAGGGTCTACCTGGCTTCCCCCTGCCCTACCCTCTCCTTGCTGTTTGCTGGACAAGCAGGGGTCCCCTGCATCCTATCGGCCACAGCATGGAGCCCAGTCTCATGGACCCTTGGCATGGGGTATGGTAGCTAATGCTGAGAGGTGTCTCTGTGTGTAAGTCTCCCCAGTTTCACCGGGACAGGCAGACAGAACAATGACTGATTAGGCCTGTTTGGAACTAATCAAAAGGTCAGCTAGTAAGCTGTTTAAGAAGAGTTTGAAGTAATGGAGAGAAGCTATTGTTTTGTTAATGAGGTGATAAATACTGTTATCAGTCCCTTGCTGGCTTGCTTGCTTGTCAGTTTGCTGCAGACAGTATAAAGAAGCAGGGATGAAGATTGAAAAGCTCCGTAACATCAACAGATGCATGCACTGCACATCCCCTCTCTGCCTCAGAGTGCTAGGAGGGGGCTGGGGTCTAGCAACACTCCTGTCTCTTGAACAGTGAGTGACGAAAAGCCTTGGATGATGCAGGCAGACCTCCCTAATCAGAGTGTCTTCCTGGGGCCTGGCCATGCCCCCCCCCCTTCAGCTCAGCAGTGTGCAAGTGAAGGGAGGACTGCTGTTGCACCCTCTGGCTTCTAGCCTAAGCCATCGCAGGCATGCCTGTGTGTCTGGCTTGTCTATGAAGTTACAAAGTGATTTAACCTAGCCAGGTTAGACTAATCTGCAAAGATTGAATCAATTTAGACTTAGGGTTTTTGAATGCCTGTCCCTAGCCAAGGTGGTAACTGAAATTATTTGTTCAATGACAAGGACTTGCCTCGCTGGCCAGAGTTCAGAGAGTCCCTCCTGCATGTCAGACAATGATCATTAGAAAGGGTAGGTTTCTGCAGAGCATCCAGCTCTCATTGAATTCAGCTGCTGCTGAGGACCTTAGTAGAATTAAGAAAGCAACTTTCAATGGTAAAACATGTTCTAGGGTGGATACTTTCTTTATTTCTTTACTGTAAAGCACATCATCTTGTTATGCACATGGAAATTTGTGGTCAGTCTTCATAAGACATTAAGCAATTTACTAGGCAAATCAATTGGATGGTGGTCTCTAAACCAAAGTTTCTTCTATTTGTTCAGACCAATTTTAGGTGCTGGGGCAGGGGGGTGGGGAGGGGAAGTCTGTTTGGTCATTCTTCCACAACTTGTTCAATTTTTTAATCACTGTCTCATTTCTTGGTTCTGCCTAGGACTACAAGTAAAGAACCACTATAAAAAGGTGTTCTGTTTGGCCCCTCCTTGTACTTCCTTCCAAGAGTCTGTGACAAACATGAAAATGCAATAGCAGAACAACTTGTTCAGAAGAAAATATTTGTCTAATTAGTAAAAGGAAAAGGAAAGGATGTGGAAATTGAGGGTTCTGGATTAACCATATCTTTTAAAAAAATATGACTGGCTATAAGCAAATAGGTTTTTAGAAATCAAAGGAGACATTATGGCGTTCTTGGGTACCGCTACCTCAGGAATTGAGCTTACTAAGCACCTCTACAGAAAAGTGGTATATGTGGGACATAAGGCAGGTTTCATCTCTATACACATTTCCAAAAATGCATATATATGTTCCTAGTCTGAATCTTTGGCTGGAAAGCCAGTACTTTGACCAAGAAAGCTGGCACCATTGTAACAGAGTCAAGAGTGTTTAAAGTGTTACCCAAAACTTTTCTTCCCTGCTCAAACATCTGAAAGCTAGATGGAAATTTTCTTCCACTCCCCTCTTTAAACACATACAGTATTTTTTGAAAGATGACCTTGTTCTATCTCCTCTTTTTACTGGATTGTATATATGGGTGTTTTCAGTTTAAAGCTAAGCCTTGAAACATGCTTCTTAATTTAGACTGCTCCCCATGAAAGACTCCAAAGTATTATGGTAAAAGATCTTTTTTTTTCTATTTCCTTGCAGAATGCATTTTGGAGTGTTAGCAAATGCTAGAAAGTGCAATATCCTTCAAGGTGTCCTGTATATGTAATGATGGGTGATTGGTCTTGGTATTTCACAAATAGGATTCTGAGGACCTGGAGAAAGGGGGAAAGGTTGAATCTACCACAGACAGTAAGCTTGAGAATGAGAAAGAGGTGGGGAAAGAGGTCCTAGTTACAGTTATTCTGAAAGTATGCAATGTTTCCTTGTTTTACACTGAAGAACTGACTATCAATTCTGCTGATATGCCATGGCGTCTATGCCATTGCCAATGTTAAAATACTTTTGTGCTTCACTCCTGTGGTTTGATGCACACAGACCTGGAGGGAATAATATTACAAGGACATCTGGAGTACTGCAGCCAATTCCCAGCACTAGGTATGGAAAATGAATACACTTGAGAGCCCAATCTAAACAAGGAAATTTTGAGCAAGGAGTTAAACCTATAAGTCTGTTCCTATCTCCTTTCCTGGTATTCAGGAACTGTAGAGTAATTCTGGTGGGACACTAAACCCTATCAGACATACTGTAGTATCAGAGAATTACAACAACAAGGATAATGTTGGGTATTAAGTTACACCGAACCAACAGGAGTCCATTTACTGATCAACTTGTATTTTGGTAAATGAACAAAATGCTGGTGAAACATATTAGATGGCTTCAGAGATGCCATCCTCAGGATCAGCAGCAACAGGGGCTGTCAAGTTTCTCTGTGTTGTTTTAAAGTTCCTAAAATCTGATATGAAGGGAAAACAATATCTAGGAATACAGCCCATTTCCCATTAAGTCCCTCACTTTTCTGGTGGAACTGATAACAAGACCATCTATACAATAGTTTTTCAGTAATAATGACTCCAGTAAAACACCAACAATCTGAGAAAGGTACTTGAAAGTTGTCACTACCTTATCTGAACTTAAATTAAAAATTTAGCAAAGCTTCTCTCTTCCTGAGACATTCCATGCACTTGCTTATTAGTAAGAAAACACTTATTGAGATTGCAGTGTCAGCAAACATTTTGACTCCAAAGAATGTTACAATGGCAATGAAGAGTCTTTCAGAAGACTGCCATAAAGTAATACGGAGTTAGTATTATATGGAATGTTCTGAAAGATTTATTTTGACAACAGGGCTGTTTCATTTGTCACCACTGAAGATAATGGGAACAAAACTGAAAAAAATCTACTTATGCTTCCCTAAAAATTGCCTTTCCTACTTATCACTGGACCCTCAGCCTACATGCAGCTTTCAGAGGCAAATTCAAACATGTCTATCACTGGCAGTGTTCCACTGCTTCAAAAAAATCTGATTTAAGATACTTTCTATAGGACAGACAGAAATGTTTTAACATAACAGGGGGTCTTCCAGTGAGAAACAAAGAGCTCAATCATATTAAACAAAGGAAGTTAAGATTACTGTTTATACAAGGCACATGTATATGTGCATATTAATGTAACAGGTACCAGGGCCCCACCCTGTTACTAAGGGTGCAGGGGAGTCTGAACAGTCCCACACCCCGGAAGCACCTTCACATGCCCACCCCAGACCTGGGAGGACTCACCAAAGGCTAGAGAACCAGATCCTGGGATGTAGAGAGTCCCCCAGCAAGGGAGCTGACACAGATGTGGGGAGTGAGAGAGAGTTAGCTATATGAGCCCACAGGGGGAAGGATAAAAGATGCTGAAAACAGCCTCAAGGGGCTGCACCTGGCTGGGAGCAGGCTGCTTGTAGCCTGGGGTTACCAGGGGTTATGCAGCCTTGGGGAGGGCTGAGAACAGGGCTGTCTTCTGTTTGTTCATTTGCTTGCTTGGTCATTTGCTTTGTTGCACAAGCCTGCAGGCTTTGCAAAGCCTCTGAAAGATAAGAAGCCACCAGAAGGTAAAACCTGGGAGAACTGCTGGAAGACAACTAAATGATAGTTTATTTATTTAACTTCTTTTGTTTGCTTTGCACTGCTGACAAGCCTGGGGGTGGCCTTACTCACCCGGCTGCAGCAGAGGCCAGGGCCCTGAACAGTGGGTCCTTGGCCAAAGCCAACGACAAAAGCAAAACTGGTCAGCTCTGCTAGCTTGGGCAAACATACCCTGCTGTGATCTGCCCAGAATCTGCCCATAGTATCTTACATGACACAATAAACTCCAGTGCATATCACGGTGGAGTGTATTGCTCCTAGGTAATGTATTTGAATGTGTACACAGGGCCACAACACACAACTGAGTTGAAACAGCCCTGGCTGGCAGGGGACCCAGGAGGATGAGCCAGTTAGTCTGGGGCTGCTCCAATCCAGCTTAAAGTGCTTCTGAGTGGCTGGCTGGAACATGATGGTGCTCTTAGTGTGGGGTTAGCTGACAGCCAGCTAGCCCCTGGACTGAAGCACCCTCATGCCCTAGCCTGCATCAGCACCTAAACCTGCAGTGCTATGGAATAAAAAACTGAAAACCTGTGCAGCATAACAGTACTCATATTTATAAGTACTATCCTTGTGATTGTGCCCCTTTCCCACAGCTCGACCAGCGCTGTGTACCCTGCTAGGGAGTACACTACCTTCTCAGGATGCTCTCCTGCCATGACTTGATGGTATTAAGGTAGAATTCTACCTCAGAGAAGGAAACTGACCCTGTCATCAGGGCTCTCTTTCTGCTAGTTCCTCCCCACAAATCCCCCTGCTTTCCTACAACACTGCTGTGGTGTTTATTAGTTTACTCCAGCCAAATAGCCTTTCATGTGTAGACACAGAGCCATTTACTGCAAAGCTAATTAGGAAACTGCAGTAAATGTCTTGTGTAGAGACACACACCAGTTCCTACACAAGGAGAAATAACCTAATCTTGGAAGATGAATTAAGTCTATCAGACTAAGAAATAACAAGATGCAATGATTAGATGTAGGAGCTAGAAACATTTGGTCTGGAAATTAAAGGCAAACATTTAATAGCATAGGTATTATCAGAACAGTTTACCTAAGGATAGGACAGACTCTCCATTACTTGAATTTGTTAAATCAAGACTGAACTTTTTCTAACATACATGCCCTAGTTCATTCACATATTATTCAGATCACTGCAGGAATGACTGGTTAAAATAGAAAGGCCTGTGTAATGCAGCAGGCCAGATTATATCAGCAATTGTCCTTTCTGCCTTTAAGTCTATGAATCAGAATAGTTATATGTAAAATAATAAGTCACTCTACTGCAGTTAAGGTTTGCTGAAAAATCATATTCTTTTTTTCAATTTAAGGAGGGTGGCTTGGCTCTACAGATCTTCCTCCTGGATGAACAAACATTTCTAGGCAGGCACACATCGGATTAATTTGTTCTTGGAGAAAGAAATTTGCACATTCTAACAAATATTTTATCACATGTGTGGCTCCAAAGACAGAAACAGCTAGTTCACTTGGTTAGTCTGAAGTCAGTCTGCTAGGAGACAGGCAAAAAAGCATTAAACCCAAAGGAAAAAAGAGGTCACAAAACCTAATCCAGGTAATGAAATATAGACCCATAGTTCCTTTTTAAAGCACACTAAACACAGTCCCGTTTGTGGATGACTTCTTTTCTCATAATTTTCTGTTCAAACTGGTTTTTAAAATTTCTGTGCCTGAGAACAGCAATCTTGAGGTCAGTGATGGAGTGTCCAGGGAGGTTGAAGTGTTCTACCATAGGCTGTTTTGTCTTTCTGTAGCTGACGTCAAGTTGGTGTTGATTCCTCCTTACACATAGAGATTGCCCCATCTGGCCAATGTAGACGGCAAAGGGACACTGTAAGCATGTAATGGCATACTTGAGGTTGGTACAGTTGCAAACAAATGAAACGTGGGTATCATACTCCTTGTTATTAGGTCCATTGATGATATGATCTGTACTGATGTGGGGACATAGCAGGCATTTGGATCCATTGTATGGCTTGGTGCCTCAGTGAGAATGAGAGTTTGGTGGTCTGAGGGATGCCATTTGAGGTTGGGGGGAGGAGTGGGAGGCAACTGTAAGCCACAACAGGTTTATCTTTAAAGGTTATCTTCAGATGGTCATCCTTTTTCAGTAGGGGTTGGAGGCCATTAATAATGTGTGCTAGCGCCTTGTTACACATTAATTTTAGGTGGTTCTTGGAGCTCTTAACCCCTGGTTTATCCAAACATTTAACACCTAAAACTAGTTCTAAACATTCTTGAGACACCTTAAAGGTATGTCACTTCTACCTAGGATTACCTTTTATCCCCTCCCACCCCCACACATACACTGGCCCAGATAGACTCCACTGCCTCCCAGCTGCCCCCAGAATCCCAGTTCCCTACTCACTGCCCCTCTGCCATCCTGCCCTTCCCCCTCCCTCCCATTTACTTGTGGCTTTCTGTGCTGTCTGTCCCAGAGAAGCAGGCAGGGGAGGGTCAACGTGCTTGCCCAGCCTCTGCTGCTGCTCTCTCTGGGCTGGAAGGTGGTAGCTGGGATCAGACGGGCAGGTTAACCCTTCCCTGCCTGCTCCCCCAGGACAGACAGTGCAGGCAGCCACAAGTAAGGAGGAGGTGAGGCAGGCAGCCCCAGAGGTGGGGTCAGGTAGGGAGGGATCCGCAGGGATGAGGAGAACTGGCGGATCCCTGGAGGGAGAGGGGAAGCCTGGAATGGATGATGGGGTGGGGGGAATTCTTACTTTTCAGTCCTCCAGGCTCCTGGTGGTCTGAACATGTGACTGCTCCCAACTTGAGCTAGCACCAGCAATGATCAACATTTGAGCAGCTCACTGTGTAAGATGTAACAAGGACCTTATGTGTTAAAATTGAGGACTGTCATAGGGATTATGTTGTCTTTGTCCTGAAGTTGGTATTGCAGCAGGTCAGAGCAAGGTCAGAGTCTGGCTTTGTTGATCTAAGTGGCTACAGTTTGGGGATTATATTGTAGTTGTAGGAATCCATGCTCCAAATCCTTAAGGTGTAAATTCCAGTTGATGGGATCAGAACAGATCTGGCTGCAATGTAGAGCTTGCTTGTAAGCAAGGGATCTAGCTGTTTGCTTTGGATGATAGCTAGCGGTGCAAAGGTAGCTTTGGCAGTAAGTAGCAGGGCTGTACAAAACTTCGGTCACCAATTTGGTTCTTGGCTTGATTCAGCAGCTGAATCTCCAAATCTGAATCAAACCAGGACATGCATTAAAAGGTCTGAATTAAATCCAAAGCCTCTGAAGCAATTCAGAGATTTGGATCACCCAGAGAGAAGCAGGCACAGCCGGGTTGCTGGAGGTTCTCCTGCAGCCCCTCCAGCTGTGTCTGCCTCTCCCTGCCCACGCCTGCCTTCTGGC
>NW_017728922.1:9375704-9422349 GCF_001723895.1 Crocodylus porosus
ATTGGGGGATGAGGGCTGTGTGAAGGGGCTCTTCCAGGAGGTCCCAGAGCCCACACAGCCCCTGCTGCATCCAGTGTGTGCGGGGCTTTTTTTTTTTTTTTTAAAGTGCCGGGACTAGGCTGGGGCTGGGCAGGGGATGGGGTCAGGTGGGGCAGCCATGTGGGCTTCTCCCATGTCTCCCCCTGCCTGGAGACAGGCACAGCCACAGGAACCATGGGAGAATCTGCAGCTGCCTAGCTGTTCCTGCCTCTCCCCAGCTAATCCAAATCTCTGGATCAGTGCTGAATCAGTGCCGAATCTTCAATTCTGATTCGGCCGCATTGAATGGGGACAGTGATTTGAAATCACTGAATCGAATCACTGTCCTCTGAATTGTCCGAATCTGAATTGAATACTTCTCTATTTGCACAGGCCTAGTAGGCAGATTTCCAATACAATGTGGTGGTGATATGGCAACTGCAAACATTCACTGTAGCGTCTAGAAAATGCATCTACTGTGTGGAGTATTCCAGAGTTAGTTTAATGGAGGGGTGGAAGTTGTTAAAGTCTTATTGAATTTTTTCTAGAGATTCCTTTCCACGTGTTCATATTATGAAGATGTCTATATTAGACAGACAGGGTGAGCTCCCATTATAAAAAACAGTTTGAATGGGTACCCCTTTGTTCCTATGGTTGTTTAATGCTTGCTTGCTTGTCTTCTACCACTGCCTTCCCAGCCCCCTGCCCCATATACCTCTCATACCCTTATTTTCTGTATTCTACTTTATCTCTTCTTACACTCCTTCTGCATGTCCTTTCAGAGCATCGGATGAAGTGAGCTTCAGCCTCCCAAACCTCATCCTCTCTATATATTTTATTTAGTTAGTTTACAAAGGTGCAAGTCTACCCTGCCTCCCAATGACAGAGATAGGAAAGGGAATGGGAATTGTGATGCTTGCCCACAATGTTGACAAATTCAGCTTCTTCACGTCCTCCTGCCAAATGAAGTATATACTAAATGTATGGCAAGACTTACAAATAAAGGGTTTTCAAATTCCACCTTTTTGTAAAACACTTTTATTTTTTTAAGTCAAGGATTTTTAAGGCAATTTTTAGGGCAAGAGACACGTGACCAAGTGTTTGTCTAAGATCACTCCCAATTATACAGTTGTTCCAATAAAATGTATCACCAAAAATAGTGACCTGATGTGTATTTCTTAGAATACATTGACCATACTTTTAAATTTTAGTGCTTCAGTAGAATAAAAATGTTTATCCATCTTCTACAGTGTCACTGTGGAGTGCTTCAGAGATACCCACATTTCAACCGGGGTCATTTTTCATGTGTCTTAGGCTGATTTTCAGCTCTTTGTTATCTGTCCACTCAGTTTTTATAGCTCTTAAGAGTTGTTTAGAGATAAATGAATGTTATGTCTGTCCATACCTCAATACATGCAGCCACCAGAACTCTAGACAGGTCTAGACAAAGGACTAGATGACCACTTTGTACATCCAGAAACCACGGAAGATGCTTTTCATTACTGTTCACGTGCGTTTCACTGTGGGAAGATAGAGGTAAGCTTTCTATACCTTGGCCATATGCCACCTGACCTAAAAAGCCCTTAACATCATTTTGTCCTTTCTTAGCAGGCATTACAGAATTTGTATGACAATTTTTAGAAGTGTTTTGTAAGATCAAAGCATGTTCACAGAGCATTAAGCATCTACTTAATACCTGTAGCAGATTCAACATTAACATTGCTGGTTCAATATTAATGCTAATATCAAGCCTACTGTAAATATTAAGTAGATATAGTATAATATAAACATGAAATACAGAATAACCTAATGGCTTATGAGTTCTCATACTTAGAGACCTCTGGCTCTGAAAAAGAATTGCAAATTTCAGCACATGACAGAATTTGAGTCCAGCTTAATGAAGAACATATTAGATCTTGATTATAACTACTACCGGGTTTTCTTAAAAAAAAATAAAAATCAGTGACTGAAATCAGATATTGTTCCAAATGGTCTGTCTAACACTGGTTAAAATAAACATCAATATTCCTATATATAGCAATAGCATTACACTTATACAAGCCCAAAAGAAACAAATGATCTATACATATCTTAGGGAGAAGGACAATGCAGGCAAGAAAATAAAAAATGGGGAAAGGTGGAAAGAAAGAATATCAAATTAGGTACTCTGATCAGGAATGTTTGCATTTAGAAAACTAGACTACCAAAGCAGGGAAGACAATGGTAATGAACTGAACAGTAATGAGAAGACTGTATTTAAAAGATTAAATAGCACTGTAGTTAAGAAAAAAAAAAGGTGTGTTACCAGCAAATATCCAACTCATTTAATCTAAAACTTACAAGATGCCAGAGAAAAAAATAAAAAGTTATAAAACGTTTCTGTATTTGTTGTTAGAGGGGGGTTGGGATGGAAAACAATAAAGGTAACTAATAATCAAGGACTTTTTCATTTTAATTTGCATCTGTATCTCCATGGGGAAGAAACAAATTGTAAGTTGTCTTCTGTTGTGTAATTCAATACTAAATTCAGGCAAACAAATAGGACAGTAAAGAACATACTAAGACTGAACTATAGGCTCCAGCGGGGGATAACCTAAGATTTTGCAGCTCTTTGTATCTCTCCAACATACACACCCATGCAGAGTGATGGAAATCCTCCTTCTATGAAAAGCTAGCAGAAAGTAGTGAAAGTCTTAGGAAGAAAGGTAAAAAAAGAGAGGAGAGGAGAATGGTCACAGGAAATGGTAAAACTCCTTCAGATATGGACTGTTACATTTCCACAGTGGAGTACTGAAATATGATTGGGGTCGCAAGGTGCTACTGCAATAGAAACTGTTCTAAATAAGGGGAGGAAGGTTGTGGCAGGGAGGAGAGAGAAACAAGTCTGTGAGAACTGGGGGACATCCATGAATAAGCTCAGATTTTCTTGGGCCTACTTGCATACATCATTTAGAACAATGACACTACAGGTTTCCCTTGCTTTATGCGGATTCTACATGTCTAAATTCACTCCCATGCTATGACCCTTTTTATACCTGTGAGAGGGGAGGCAGAAGCCCCCCCAGCATGGCTCAGACCCCTGACCAATGTGCCCCAGCACTTACCTTAGGAGCTGGGACTAGCGGCAGCTGGGAGAAGATGCAGATGCAGGCTAGCCAATTCTGCAGCTGCCTGAGTCTGTGTATCAGTGAATGTTTGGGGTGTGGCTTCTGAGAAGTGCAGGATGCTCAAAAGACAGCCGGGGAACTAGCTGATCCCGCATTGGGAACCGAGGTGCAGAACGCTACCTGAGAGATGCCAGCTGCAGAGCTGGTGGGCTCCAACTCCAGGCACCTCAAGAAGGAGCCAGGCAGCTGCTGGAGGACCTGACCAATGAGGCAGAGGGCAGCTTTGGGAGCCAACAGGGGCAAGGGAGCCCCATGGAGGGGCAACAGTCACAAGGAATGCCACCAGGGAGCAGCAGGGCTCTAACTAGGAGCTTGGGCACCATGGCTGGAGATGGCTCCTCAAGCCTGCAGGCATCCCCAGACAGACCTGGAGTGGGCAGAGCATGGGAAGCATGAGCCTCCAAAATGGGGAAGGAGGTGATGCCAGCTGGAAGAACCAGGGTGACCAGAACACAGGTCAGCTGGGCCCCAAGGAGGTGACACCAGAAGAGCTAGTAGAGGCTGGGCACAGGACAGTTGCCTACTAAGAGAAAGGGGACAGACGAGTCTCTCCAGGGGATTGAGGAACCCAAGACAGACTATATTGGGGCCCACACCAGCACGAGCCAGTCGTTTTCAGCTTGAGTTAAAGTTTGGCCCCAGACAGGACAAGTTAATTTTTCCAGAAGAGGGGAAGCTAACCGGAGATGAGGGTGGACCCCCAAAGATTAATGGCCAGGAAGGCCCGTCCTTTCCAAGGCAGACAGCAAGGGAAGACCTCCAAGAAGCAGCGTTGACCCAGGTCAAGGACATGGTAAGGGTGAGATAAAGTGGGGTTTTGAGCCCCATGAAGACACCCCAGAGCCGAGACCCCCTCGGGTCACTGACAGAACTGTCTCCCCAGCAACAACATCAACGATGTTGCAGAAGAGAAAGGGGCAGCTCCCAAACCATCTAGGAGGCACCAGAACCTGACGTCGCTGGGGGGCAAGACACCAACAAAGAGGGCGCCAAAACCCTACAACACCAGCGACAATACCAAAACCTACCAGTGACAATACCAAAATTTGTTATATGTGAGGTAAATTCATTCTTATGTGTTCTGTGTGGTGAAAGCCCGTTGCTCAGGGCAGTTGGTGCTCATGCTTCTGCAGTTGCAGCTTCTCCGGGAGTAATGCAATACCACATGCATCCTGCCACTGGGCGGGCAGGGGGCACAGCACAGCTCAGCAGCGCTCAGCAGGGCAGCTGTAGCTGGGCACAAAGCACAATGCACAGCAGCAACTGCCTGTCTGCTGTTTGTGTGTACCAAAATTGTCTTGTAAAAGTGGTGGAAATGGGTCTGGGTGTCAGTACAGTCAAGGTCTTGGAACATATTGCTATTTTTTACATTGTAAAGTGGGTTTTTTTTATACCAATTTGAGTTATGCACTGTTTTCCAGGAACACATGTACAGCATAAAGTGAGGGAAACCTGTAAAAGCAACTCCGCAAAAGGCTGGGATAAATTGCAGATAGTTCAATTCTGCTCACGTTCAAGTCTCCACGTATTTACCAGTGACTATAACAGGGAAAGGTTCTAGGACTATGCTTACACCACTTATTTCATGGCAGTTCAGGTATTTTAAATATTCAGAACATGAGACAGTGACATAATGGGGTTCATGATGAAGACCCATTTGAACTGGTGCCCCAGCACAGGAAGTAAGAGGGGTACAAATATATGGTGAAATTTAAAGGAGTTAAATGCCAGGCATTCTCAGAACAGCAAGGCAAGTGATGCAACAGACTTTTGGGGGTTCTATGAAAACTCAATTTCATCATCTGATGGTTGGAATAAATGATATGACAGTTGAATGGCCCTCCTAAATACGACTGAGGAATCAGACAGATAGACAGACATGGCAAAGTGGGGCTGCAAATGCATAAAATAATCTCAACTCTCTTTTTCAGTCTTCAGCTGATTTCCTATATTTTGCATCAGAGGATAGTTTCCAAATTAAAGCATGTTAAAATGCAAGATTAACTTTAAATAAACTGCTGTTTGCTTAGCACAGGGACTAGTTATTTAGTTCCTTAGCTTAAATGGTAAATATTCCATCGATTCCACAAAACCCAGCTTGACTGGAGATCTAAAAAGGTCTACTTTGCCAGCAAAACACAGGAATGCCATAGGTCAGAGATAATTAGCTTGCAAAATCTGCAAGATCCTGTTTCCAGACACTTTCCATAAGCTTTCCATGTTGTCGTTAGGTAGCACATTATAACAGACACAACTAGACCTTGTCAACTCTTTGCTTTGAAGCTAATAGGATTCTGGAGCAACTAGTGCTAATCTCCTTAGTTTTGAGCACAGGGACTTGTTTGTGCTTCACAAGCACAACCAAAGCTTGACCCAAAGCTTGCAAGCTACTTCAGCTTAGAATTACCTCCTCAGCTTATAAATTCTCATAACCAAGCCAACTAATGCAGTTTTATAACTGTTCTTGTAGCAGGTCGATTTATGGCATCCATTCGTACACACCTTGAAACCCAGGAGATCTTTGTTTCCAGTTTCTAGTTAATGCTAAATATTTCAGTTGACAAGATTTCATTTTTCAGGTAGAAAATTCAGGCTGTTCCTAACCAGCAAAGGAAAAACAAGTGCCTCCTTGTGGCACTCATGTAAAGTATTCTCCAAGTACTAACATTTTAATTCAAATATCCATTTGATGCTGTACACCTGCACAGCTCATTATGTTAGAGAGGCTTGATCTCAAACCCAGGCCCCAGCATCATTTTTTTCAGTGGAGTTTAATTGTACCAATTTTGTCTAAGCCTTGTCTGGGGCTGTCACATCATCCAATTAAAAGGCAGCAATTGAAAAATCTACTTGTCATTAAAGCAGTTCCTTTATGTGCTAAACTATTTGCAGAGGCTTAACCAAAAGGCAACAGGGAAACAACTGTGGGTGGGTGGACAGACCGCAATACTTCTACTAGGATGCCAAATGTAAAGGAGATATGACAGCATGCACTGTGCATCTAAGCAGTTGCACTGAAATCAATGCATAAAAGCATTTGTTGGAGACGCTGGGAGTTTCTCATGCTGAACAGCTGTAAACTAGGTCAGGCTCTTTGAAGACTCATTAGTGGTTACTACATTACACTTGGTGGTAATGTTGATCAAAAACTAACAGCCCCCTTGCTACATAAGCTGTTCAGTATAGAAACTGTGTTAATCTGCTGACACTTATTTTCTTCCAACAAAACAAACCAGTACTCTATTAGCTGTGCAAAGTGTCACAGGTGAAAAGGAGAGAGAGATTTTCTAATATAGAACAAAGCAGTAAAGAGTTAGAACCTAAGGGTTCTGTGCCCAAATTCTGTTGGTAATTTGCTCTAGAACTCATGACAGAGACTCTGAAGCCAACACTGAAAAAAATGGGCTCCAAGTTTCAGGTGAGGTAACAAAATATGGGGATTAAAAAAGGTAACAAAACAAACAGATGGGAAATTCCTCAATGATGTAATTTTTCCCCTAATTCCAATGGCAAATTCTAGTGTATATGTTACTTTCAGAGCATTAATTCCAGTTAAATTAATGTCAGATTAGTACATCCATTGAAGCACCTGGAATTTGAGACACCAAAAGTAGAAGTCATTTCTGGATGTTGGCTAAATCAGTGATTCTCAACCAGGGTACTAAAAACCTTAAAATGCTGTGAGATCCTTTTAAAGATGCTACACAACATTAGGACTATTAAGCTTGCAAACACATACACTTTGGGCATGTGCAGACAAAATGAGGGGCATGTGTGCACAACACTTAAAAGTGGGTTAAATGCTTCTGCACTGTTTTAATGGTGTTGCTGTTTGCACGTGTTGGCGGTGTATTGCACATTCGGCAGCGTGATGCGCCTTAAGTGACTTTGGGAGCATAGGGACCACTCCGCCCACCAGCAGCTCGCCTTCCCCTCCCCACCACTGGAGAGGCAGGTAATACATAGGTGTACGTGACATGGGGGTTTACTTCATCTTAAACTGAACCACTGTTTTTAAAAACCCACCACTTCAATTTAGGGCCCCCATTTAGTCTACACATGCCCATTATTTACAAGATATACCCAGATATTTCCAATAGGCATCCATAGTGCTAAGAACATTCTGACCTGTTGTGGTCTGAGTTCTTTAGGGGAAGCTCAATTATTTTCCTGTAGTCAAGACATGAATGAAATTTAAGAGCTGGCATTTTCTGAGGAGTGCCTGGAGGGTGAGAATTGCTGCTCTATGTACAAAAATGTTACAGTGCTCACCTATTTTAAAATGACTTGAAATAGTTGGCTACAAGGTACTATGAGGTACTACTTGTTATTCTTAGGATGATTTTCTGTTGATGTGGAGATGACTGTCTGAAAGGTCTTTCACGATGCCTTGTTAAAAACTGAGTTTTTTCCGTTCCAAAGATAGGCTACAGTATCAAGAGAAATAGTGTCTTTAGGAGGTTAGGGTAACTGTATTTGGATCTTGGGGAGCACTGGATTTGCAGCTGAATAAAAGGCTATAACCCAGTCTAGCAAGCTGCTAACCACAATGTAAAAAGTAACATTGCAAGACACTTAGGCAAGAATTTTCCTAACAATATTGTAAGATATGTAGCTCATTTGTGTAAGAACAGGATGCAGAGCAATGGCTATCGTTAGTAGATAAACCAGAAGTAAGACCTTTGAGATGGTAAGGAAATCAGCAAGAAACTGGAAGTGACTGAGAGAAGCAGGGGTCAGAGTCTTAGGCATGCGCTCAGAGCAAAAAGTCATGTAAATAAGTGAAATCCATAGGTAATTCCTTGCTAATGAAATAAACAGTAAACAGAGGCAGAGTTTACGATGGGAAGGAATAAGGGTGGATCAAAGGAGGGACAAAGATGGGGTAAATGTTAATAAGCATAAACCAAGGTGTATAAATATGGAAAGAACTAATGTTCATGGCTGCTCCACAGTTTGTTGGAGCTTGCCCAAAGCTGTCTCCATTTTTAATAAAGCTGTTGGCGAGCAATGTGAGCAGGTGATGCGTGTATCAATCCATTGCCTCCCTAGTCACTGGGCATCGCATGGAGTCGAGGTCTAACACAGGATACTTCTAGTCCACCAGAAACAAGAAAAATAACATTTGATAGGATCTTGTTTTCATATTGCCTGTCCAGTTTTGCAGAGGGAAAAAAAGGTAGGGGCGGGACAAGACAGCACATGAAAACATCAAAGTATTAGCATTTTTTATTTATTTTTTACACTGAACTTCCTGCATTCCACACACTGCTAAGACGACGCCCCTTCCAAATCACTGTGTGGCAGGATAGGAAGAGGAGTAAAACTTAAAAAGCCCTCCTTTTAGGTCTCTGGGAGCCATGAGACCTCTCCCCTATCCAGGAAGTATTCTTTACTGTGATAGCAATTCTCCTAGCACAACTGGATTTTTTAAAAGGTAAGAAGGGGATGGGCATGTCTCTCCCAAAATCTTTTAAGCTCATTTTCACAACTACAATTCAATTGACCAGCTTCTCAGCAGTTTAAGACAGCACAGCTCCACCAAAGTCAATTGATTGTAAACAGTCCGTCAGATTTCAAATAATTTATCTGCTAGGCAGCAGCAACAATGGTTATTATATTTCTACACTGGTTGAAAAACAACCCATTTTTCAAAGGTCAGTAAGATTCTAATACAGAATTTTAGAATTCCTAGATATCTAGATTGGAAATGAACTATAATGAGCTGGCATGCCGCACTGCCTCTAAAATGGAATTACTATAGCAAAAAAAGTGGTTGTCATCAGGGCTCTTAAAAAAACCCTCTCTGCACATATCCAGCAAAATTTCGGCTAATTCTGTGTCTTTTCCATTTAATCACCTTAATCTTTATATCAGAGTTTCAAAAGCATGAAAATCATGATGCAAGACTGAACCCATGAGTAAGGTGTTTAGTGCAATACTGGGAATTGTACACAGCATCTGAAGTGGACCAAGATGCATGGAAAAAAGACAGCTGCCAATTAAAAAGGGACACTGAAAAATCTTCCTCTTTCAGCCTTGAACTGAAGAATGGTTTTCCAGAATTAGCGCACAGTTCTTAACCATTTGCTATCTTAGTTTGTAAAAATAAAAGGAATGGTTCTGGGTAAATGGCTCACTCCACTCAAAAACTGCAACTGTGCATTAATTTGCTCCATAACATACTGCTGAAACAGACGGAAGCTTAGGTCAGGTCAAAGGTAGCTGGGGAACTCATTAACGCCTTCCTCAAGTCAAGAGGCTGTCCACCTTTCAGAAGTGATTTTGAACTCCTTACTTCAGTTCTCCCACACAATCAATATAAAGTTCACCAGCTACAGTGGCTGGTGAACCCCCTGGAATGAATCAGAAATTGTCTCTTTGTCTAGCACAGCAGAATTCTTAAGGGTCCTGATAATTGTAACGGTCAGTAACATTTGCATTCATAAAAACAGATTCATTCATCTTCATTGGAAATTCATTTGCTCTCCCTGTACAGATGGGATCTGTTGGGCTCACTGCACAGTAAATGTATGCTTAGTTTAGCTGGTTTATTCTTATGCAAGGCTCCTGTGTTAATGATTTTTCTTTAAAAGAGACTACTGCTTTGCTTTCCCTCTCCCCCACTTAATTCAGAATAAGCTATGGAGATACCTGGAATACCCAGTGCGGTGTGTTTTATTGCATGAAGTTGTGGTTATCTGCAAGGAACAATATTAAGGAGGGCAGGTATGTCCAGAATTTAAACTGCCAGCTGCTACTAGGCTGCCACAGCTTTTGTATTTTTGTCCCGCTTTGCATCTTTCTTAATCAAGCAGCTGCACCAAACAGCATTCAGAGAACAGGGTTCTTGTGTGTCTCAGATTCTTAATGTTAGCTACAGTGCATTTTTGTATGTTCTTTTCTTTAAAACCACCCCCAAAAAAACCGTGATGCTCCAAAAGTACCTCTCTCTGAAGGAAGAACATGCATGAATTGAATTATCACTCCTTCCTCCAACCAGTTAAATCAGAGTGTTACAAAATTGGCCTAAAGCTGCACAGAACCTTCACCAATCTCAATACTGTTGGCAGATAACATTCAAAGGGCCTCTTTCAGACTTTCCAAACTGTCCAGGATGGCAACTCTGGGCTGGGCATCTTGATTACAGCTCTATAATATGCATGCCAGGTGCTGAGGGAGCCCTTTGGCATATTATTCAGAATTGTAAAATCATTAGTGAAGCAGATGAGATAAACTTGAGCTGTTTTTTAAAATGTGCTTGACTTTTTGAGTTTTCATACCAAGTCTTTCCTTTCAGCTGCAATGCAGTTACAAAACACTATTACTGTCTTTTCAGTCTCCAACAATCCCACATATGTAAGAACTATTTCCTATTGAATTGTATTAGAACAATTTTCAGACACATATTTTAAAGGCACATGCATATGCTGAAACTGAAGTAATTCATTAAGTATGCATCTCCAGGAAAGTTTGCACATGGCAAAAAGACTTCTTTTTAGAACTGTGTGGATGTGTCTGTTAGGCTTGTGTGAAACAGCCAGTATTCGCTTCAGATTTAGATTCAGCTGATTCAGGGGACAGTGTTTCGATTCGGTGATTTGAATCACTGTCCCAAATCAATTCAGCCAAATCTGATTCGGAGATTCAGCCACAACTGAATTGCCCAAATCTCCATATTGGCCCCATTCTCTGCCCACTCTCCCAGTCCCATAAATGGCTGCCCCGCCCAGCCCGAGCTCAAGGATCCTTGAGGAAAAAAGCCTGGCACTCACCAGCTGCTCCCAGGTGGAGGGGGAGGCAATCCCCGCTGCCCCCCATTGCATGGGGGGGGCTCTGCTATAAGCCCCCTGACCCCCACCTTCTCTCCCAGCCCCCCCCCATGGCTGGCCTGGCCTCCCCAGCTCCTGGCTCTTTAAAAATAAAAATCCCTGACTCACCAGCTGCTGCCAGGTAGGGGAGCAATCCCTGCTGCCCCCCACTGCACTGCACTGCACTGCATGGAGGGGTCTGCAATGAGGGAGTGCTCAGGGAGACTGGGGGAGCAGGCAGGGGATGGGTCCTGGCAGGGACCTATCCAAGACAGCAAAGACACGTGACATCTGCCACTAATCCCTTTTCCGCAATGGATTCAGCCTCCTGGGTGACCAGCTTGGAGGCACTCAGCACACAGTGCTCACAGGGGAACCACTGCAGACACGAAAGGGGGCAGCAAGCGGACCCCATGGTCCCCTTACACCTTCTCCAGCCCTCCTCCCCCTCCCCCTACTTACCAGCACAGAGTCTGGGTCCAGCTCCCTGTGGCAGCAAGTGGGAACTGCCTGAATTTCCAAAGCTCTCCAAATCTTTTCTGAATTGCTTCAGAGAGCTTCAAATTGATTCAGACCTTTTAACTGGTTTTCTTGTTCACTTTGGATTTTGAGATTCGGCTGCCAAACTGGGCCGAACTTACTCCAGATCAAATCAGCACCCCAAGCTTCACCAAGCCCTGGTGTCTGTTATGACTAAGTAATTGCCCATCAGAAAACAGAATTGAGGCTTTTAAATGGGTATTTGATTATATGGGAATTGATTTAATCAATTTCTTTGTTAGAAAGCAAACCAGTAAGAGATCCAACAGTTTAAAATGAAGGAAACATCCCTGTTCTGTGGAAAATTTGACAGCTTCAGCTCTCTCTCTCCCCTCCCCCACCATTTAGAACAGAATACATTGAGAACTATGACATTTTTCATAGAAATTATGGTCTCCTTACAGCTCTACTTGAGTTATTATTAACAAACAAGGCTAATTTAAAAAAGAAAAAAACCCCAAAAAAACAATTGCCTTACCAAGCTTTTTCTTGTTATGTCCTGGTTTCTGGCATGCTTGCTGAGATGATTCAGAGCAAATAGATGTTACGGTTTTTAAACATTTTCATATATCCCCCAAATTGTGCTACTGTTCCCAAAAGGTAAATACTAGGGGCATGCAAAGTGGGCCCTAGTTGATTTGGATTCAGATTCGCCCTGAATCAGGGACAGTGATTTGATTGGTTCATTCAGATCACTGTCCCTGATTTCATTTGGCTGAATATGAAGATTCAATGCTGATTCAGAGAATCAGTGATTCAGACACAGACGCAGATTTAAAAGTTTTTTTCTACGTACCTTGAGGTAGCAGGTATGGCTCATGATCGCTGCAGTGTTGGAGAATATGGAGTGTCCCACAGGAGTGTGTGAATGGCGGGGGGTCCCTCCATGTGCTCGGCAGTGAACCAGGAGGTGGACTAGAACTACTTCTGGTCCATTTCTGGGTTATCAGGGAGCATGCTGGGGGGTCCCCACACCTCCCTGGCTCAGCAATCAGTGCTTTTGGTCCACTTTTGGGTCTGCTGCCAAGCGCACTGGGGAGCCCTATATGCTTCTGTGGGACACTCCATGTGCCCCAGCATTGCAGCATTCATGAGCCCCTGCTACCTAGAGGTATGTAGAAAAAACATTTAAAGCCGTGTCTATGTCCAAATCTCCAAATGTTTCTGAATCTCTCCAAATCGATTCAGAGGCTTACGATTCGATTCAGAGGAAATTAAAGGGTCCTCTGATTCAATTCAGGTTCGGAGATTCAGCCACTGAATTGGGCCAAATCTCCGCCAAATGAAACCAGAGACTGAAGCTTCGCACAGCCCTAGTAAATACTAAGGTTCTACCTCATGTAAACGGAGTCCTCTCTCAGCTCTCTCAACATCTAGTCAACACAAAGCTAAAGTAAAGTCACCTAAATTTCCTACCCACATCAAATCCATCTACTTTGAGTTCAAGAGGAAAATGGGCAAAAGAACAAAAATCTCATTTCCATTTCTGACTGGATAAAAGATTGCTGCCCAAACTATCCTGCAGGAATCTGTCCACATCTCCCCAAATCTGAATCGCTATGGAATGGAAATACAATATTTCCACTGCACAGAAAACTCTTTCAGTTAAAGAAAGACAAAGGCACAAGACATGCATTTCATGAGCAGCAGATGCTTTCTAGCACATCTGCCTCCAGTGTTGGACTGCTGGGTGTCTGACACTTCAGGAAAAGCCACATAAAAAGTTAGACATGCTTAAACTCTGAGAGGCCAGTTTCTGTAGGTGATTTGGCAAAAGTGGAACATAGGCAAATTTATCTGATCCATCACTGTATTAAATATGTCAATATGAGGCATTCCTAATTGTTGTCAGAGAGATGAACCACTTTCATTTTGTTTGGAAAAGTTTGGCTACTTTGAAAGACAGAAATTAGGAAATACTCACATGTAAGTAATACAAAATTAGTTGGCTTAAGTTCCAAAAGAAACGAGCAAATTCCTGAATTCTGTCTGTGAACAGACCAGGCTAGATATCAGGAGGCACTACTTCGCTGTCAGGGTGGCTAGGATCTGGAACCAGCTTCCAAGAGAAGTGGTGTTGGCTCCTACTCTGGGGGTCTTTAAAAGGAGGCTGGATGAACACCTTGCCAGGTTTGTTTGACCCCAGTACTCTTCCCTGCCATGGCAAGGGATTGGATTTGATGATCTGCTCAGGTCCCTTCTGACCCTACCAACTATGAAACATGTAGGGAAGTACATTCAACTTATGAGTTATATTTGATATTAGATAACATGTTTACGTAAGTCAGACTACAAACTCATTTTTGAATATAAAGATTGGTTGCCTTCTCCATTGTCTCTTTACTGCCATGTTAGATAAAATTCTAAGGTGCTGTTGTGACACAGGGATAAGAAATGCGGGGCACTAAGCCTCTCTCTCATTCATGTGGAATTCTCCTTAGACTAGGGACAGACAAGGTCTGGCTTGTGGGTTAGACCCTGTCAGCAGTGGACACCATTTCCCAGTCACCTCTGTGCATAGCTGGGGCTGGTCTCCATGGAAACCCCAGCTGTGCTGTGAAAGCTCCAGGCTGGGGTTGCCACGGAGACCAGCCCCAGCCATGCTGGCAGGGCACATGGCAGGGAAGGGTGTAGGTCTGGAGAAGCTCCCCCGCCTTGTTCTGCCATGTGCTTCAGCTAGGGAGCAGAGGGATGGGGCTAGTCCTGCTTTCTGGAGCAGACAGCACAGCCCAGCCCAGGGCTGCAAAACATGTTGGGATTCTGGGGGACTGTGATTTAACTTGAATCAAGAATGGGTCTGGGACAGAAGTTGCATAAACTGGTTTGACTTCAAAAACTTAAGTCTGATACTACATTCAGCCAGGTTTATCTTATTCCAGTTTCAACCATTTTTAAACTGGTTTATGTGCACTAAGCTTCTGTTTTGTTACAGGTTTAAATCAATTTCTGATCACTTAAACCAGTTTATATGTAATTTTTGTCCCTAGCCTTAGTGTCTCACAGCTCTCAAAATTTCAGGGCAAAGACTGGAGTCTGCCATCTTCTGTTTAGAAATCAGAGGAGATCACCAAATATAGAAAAAGCAGGAGTTTGCCTTATTTCCACATGTATACCTTGGGTTGCTTTCTCTTTAATTATTTTTTCCTTTTTTGTGGATTCATGCTCAAACAGGAGATGAGTAAGAAGGAACATGAAATGGAGGAGGTGTGAACAGTAGCTGCTAACTTCATCTTTGTTCAAGCCACAGCAGTAACAAGTCTAGTTTTCTCAGAAGCAGTGCAAAGGATCCCCACCCCCACAATCCAGTGGAAAGAATTAACTAAGCAACCCAACGCAAATGTTGCTGAGCTCAAAGCAAAAGGGAAAGCTTACTTGCAACAAAAGAAACTCCTATTTCAGTTTGTTTTTTTCCTTACCTAAAGAGGTGTTAATCTAGCATTTTAAATTCAAGGGAGACCAATAAAACTGCCAGCTACTTTCTAGCTCCTACAAGCCATTAGAGTTTGATTCAGCCAGCTGTGATTAATTGGAAACCCAGCTGTAGCAGTTCAAAATCAGCAGAACTGAAGGTAGTGTGAGAGGCCTGCTGACTATTTACCGATATGGTTAGTAGAGGTACACAATTCAAGGAGACTACAGAAAATCTTATGAGCTGGATATAAAGCTAGTTGACTTTTGGGTAACTCAAGGAAGTTTTATTGTTCTGATTGAATGGAGGAGGAGAAGAGGAAGTGTCATGTTAAATCTTGTACTGACGCCTCTTTCTACAAGTCTACCCAGCTGCCAAACTGATTCTATAAAATCACACAGTAACTGCAGTTGCAAAGTTCCCTTGTGCTCTAACAACACAATTATCTTTAAATCTCCCTACTCTTATGAGCTGACATTTATTCCTCCCACTCTGCCCAATATTTTAGATTCCGTGGAAAGCAAGAGTATTGCTTGGTAATATAGAAATGAAACATGAAGCCAAACCACCACCCCCACTACCTTCCTAAATTTAGGTAAAATCTGAATTCAGATGCTAACTTTTTGACTCAGCCTTGCCTTAGAAATAGAGAACATTATATTAGGTTACATTTATATAGCACTTTTTTAATACAAGTAATTCATTGCGAAAGTTAAAACTTAACCCCTGGGTTTGAAAGGAGAATGTATTCATATCACAAATGCCAAACTGAACACCAGGCATTAGACAGCAGTCTCAATAGGTTCCATGTAGAATATAACTGTATCTTTAAAGAGGCTGGGCAACACTGAAAGCTAAGCCATCATTGGCTTCTTGGGGTTTTTTTTCCCCACTGACTGTGAGCCCTCCTGAAAACAACACACATTCTTGTTGCACACTGTGGATCTAATTTACACTTCATAACTTGGGTACCCCTAAATTTATGGTAATGCCAGGCACATGTATGTGAACACATGTCTGTTTCGTCACATATGCCTACTTCCATGTATAAGATCTGACAGATGTATAGGAAAGTAAACTTCTGTATTCCTGTGGAGAAGTAAATGGCAGAAAGGGGAAATAATTTCCTTGAAAAATGTCCATCATTCTGTCTATTTCTTCACATTGTACTAATTGCCAGTGTATTTGAAATAACAGATTCTCTTACCTACGTTTCTAAAGTAATTAGCAAAAATGAAAGAACAAAAATGATTTGATATGGGAAAATGAATGTCTGAAAAATCACTTGCCTTCCCTATCCACACCATACACTCACTGAATAAAATTATGTAATTTTAACTGGACTATTTAAACAGTTTGTTCAATGAGAAATCCAAGACATTAGCTTCCAGGCTCAGACTCCAAAGACTGGAGCAATGCATTTCCCAAAATCAGTGTTACCAACATGAATAAAGAAGCTGAAGTAGCTGTCTGATAACCAGCAATCACAGAGTTGTTCTCGCTTGTGCCAGTCATTTCAGAGATAGTATAACCTTTATAGACAGTTCACACAAAACACAGTCTGTGTCTGTGCAAGGTTGGGCAAAGCAACCTCATTACACACCATATCAAATCTACACTTAACTTCTCATGGTACAGTACTTGCAAATTCTACAGACTGAATCTAATTTCACAAACTGGAAAAAATGGAGACGGAGATAGCAGCCTGCCCGAGGGAAACCCTCATTTTCACAGCTTAACTGATACTGTTGGTTGTGCTAGTGCAAGAGACTTTTTCCTGTACCCAAGGTGATAACTTTGAGGATCTTGATTAATATGCTTTACTCAGGCATATGAATCCAAATCTATCAACAGCTTTTGCAGTCTGGGAAACCCAGATAGGAATTTTCATGCATTTCACTTACTTAACTGAACTTTGTTATGCATAACAGAAAAGTATTTTACCACTGGAACTTGAAATGCACATGTGCTTGAGCAAGGCTGAGCTCATCACCTGAATCGTTTATAGTAAGTGCCTGGATAGACTGGAAAACCCAATCTGACGGACACAATTGGCAAGTCACAGCACATTCTGTTACCTTTTGATATATCCCTCCACTCCTGTAGTCATGACTGAAATATGTGAATTCCAATCTCACTTTCTCAGTGCACTTGCAATCATTAACTTCTTGTACTATTGTGCAATTATGGGAATAGCAATTCAGTCATAATAAAAATCTAAAGCCTGAATATCCTGGGGTACAGGCCAATTCTTTCAGCAAGCATGAAAACATAGGTGCTTGAAAGTGTCATTTTCAGTTTCACAGCCCTGACACTAGCTGCTTTACATGTAATAAAAGGTTTAGGAGTCTGAAGGCAACCTAGATAATTGCACTTGCCAGGTTATCAATATCAAAGCTAGTAAGCTTTCGTGCTTGGCCTATGAAAATCACCCAAGTGGATATCCAGGATATATGCTCTGACATCATGTATATGGTTATCTCTATACCATGTGTGTTCTGCTTATAATCTGTCTCCATATCTCAAGGAAATGTCTCAGTGGCTCATGAGACATTTTTGGTTCATATATAACATGAACAAGATGCTGTTTAGCACAGGGCAATGATGTACCAAAAAAGAAAACCTTGTTATCATAGCCCAAATGACAGTGTCTTGGACAAATGTCACCACATAGGGGCTATACAGACAGCTTAACCACCTATGTAGCTTACTGCTCAATAAGAACTGCTATACTGTCTGCCCTGGGCATTGAGAGAGTATTAGAGCAGGGCCAGGTAAGAGTGTGTACAGAATTCTTCTGCTACAACAATTCCTACCTCCTGGAGCTGTCCCTCTGAATTGTTTTAAACTGAGTTGAGGGTATAGCAACAACTAGGTAGGCTAACACTGACAGCTTCAGGAAATGAGGACAGTACAAAGCTGTTTCCCACTGCAGTGCCTGTTCCAAAGGCAGCTCCACCACATCATCTGAGGATTTGGCCAGGTAGACCAAATCCTTGTGGATCACTTGACCGTCAGAGAAGTGGAAAGGGCAAGAAGAAGGAAAAGAACCAGCACTGTTACTTTACCAACATCTACACCTCTTAATTTTAGTCCCTCTTCAACTTAAGTTCTCAGTGCTATGTCCCCAAAGTACAATGTTTTCTCAAGCAGCCAGCCCATTCTCTCTCTTCAAACTCTTTCAACTTACTATTCACTTTCCCTTTATTTGTCTCCTTTAATAAGATGTTAAGAGCTTCCCTCTCTGGAGTTCTTTCAGCAACACACTTTAGGTCCCCTCTTCAAATCCTACTCTAAGAGTAAGTTAGGTCTGTGTTATAAAGGGTTCCAAACCCATTCTACTTCAGCAGTCTTTACTAAAAATTGGTAGGTACTGGCAAATATCTGGAGTCCTAGTTCTAGTTTCTGTGGTAGTCAAATCTTCATAGATTTACAGAAGTTTAGGGCTGGAAGGGACCCCAGGAGATCATAGGGTCCAGCCCCACTGCTCTAGGCAGCAAAAATTTCTGGGGTCAAATAACCCCAGCAAGGCATGCATCCCCCTCCCTTTTGAAGTCTCCTTTTGAAGATCTCCAGCATAGGTCCCTGCACCACCCCTGCTGGTTGTCTATTCCAGAGTCTGGTCACACAAACAAGTTTTCCCTTATATCCAGTCTGAAACCCCCTATGAGTTTATGACCATTGCTCCTAGTTTTCCCCTGGGGTGCTTTGCTGAATAGTTGTTCGCCTAGACCCTGATATATTTGTAAGCTGCCATCAAATCCCCCTAAAGTCTTCTCTTTTCTAGACTGAACACTCCCATATCTGCTAGCCTTTCCTCATATGGCTTGCTCTTCAGGCCTCTAATCATATGAGTGGCTCTTCTCTGCACTGTCTCAAGCTTCTCCACATCCTTCTTGAAGTGCGGTGCCCAGAACTGGATGCAATACTCCAACTGTGGCCTTACCAATGCCAAGTAGAGTGGGAGAATAACTTCCTTAGTTTTGCTTGAGATGCATTAGTTGATGCATGCCAGAGTATTGTTTGCTCTGCTAACTGCAGCATCTCACACTGGTGGCTCATATTCATTTTGGGGTCAATTATGATCTCCAGGTCCTTTTCAGACGTGGTGTTAGGTAATGTAACATGACTGACCCTGTAAGTTTGTCACAGACTTTTCCTCCCCAGATGGATCACTACACTTCTCAGTCTTGAACAGCAACTGGTTCTGGTCTTTCCATTTACCTAATCTGTTTAGGTCTACCTGGATTGTCAGCCTACCTTGAGGCATGGCTACACTTCCCCAAGGCTTAGTGTCATCAACAAACATTGCTATTGTGCCTTTCACCCCCACATCCAGAGTATTGATGTAGATGTTGAAAAGCACCAAACCCTGCGGGATCCCACTGGCTACCTTATACTAGGTCAACACAGATCCATCTATTAATACTCTCTGGGTCCAACCCTGCAGCCAGTTTCCTTACAATCTGACTCTTGAATTGTTGAGCCTATAGTCCCCTAGTTTTACCTTAAGAGCCTCATGGAACACCAAGTCAAAGGCCTTCCTAAAGTCCAAGTAAATGACGTCAACCTTATCTCCCTTACCCAGGTGGTGAGTAACCTGGTTGTAGGAGATGAGGTTAGTGAGACATGACCTGCCTGTGACAAAACCGTGCTGGCTGTCATTCAGAATTTTGCCTTCTACTAGGTTATTGCAAATGGTTTCCTTGAGAAATTTTTTGAGGATTTTTTCTGGGATTGAAGTCAGGCAGATAGATGTGTAGTTCCTCTCTCCTCTTCTTCTTGAAGATGGGCACAACACTGGTCCTTTTCCAGACTTCTGGGACCTCTCCTGAGCACCGGGAACTCTCAAAGAGGTTTACCAGTGGGTCCTGCAATGACCTCAGCTAGTTTGTTCAGCACTCTCAGATGGAGTTCATTCGGTCCTGCTGACATAGATATCCAGCCTCTCTAGCTATTCTTTTACCAGCTCTACATTGACTTTTGGTAGGTAATCATCCCTACTGTGACTATTCTGAATCATATTTTCATTTGGCAGGCTATTTTCCACATCTACTTCTTGTCTAGTCTTGCTGTTTAATAATCCTGAGTTTTCTCCCATACTTTTATATCTGTCACATGGTTCTGTATGTGCATTTCATATCTACTGCCAGATCTTCATAACAATTTTAAATGTTCCCTATGCTTTTCACATTAGAATATCTTGATTCCACGCACTGGTCAATTTTTTCTTTCATGTGCATTAATAGAAGAACATCTGCTGTCTCAGATCTCTAGTACTAACTCTTCTCAGAGCCGCATGGTGACTTAATAAATTGAGAATGCAATTATACAGTGACAAGAAGCACAGCTGAAAAGCAATTTAAGAAAAAATAGCAAAAGCAGCCCCTAAAAAGACAACATCTTCCCTCTTACTCCAATGAAGGAATCAGTCTCTAATGCCTAAAGACGTTACGATAAGACTGAAAGATAAATGCAGAGCTGTCCCAAATATCATATGTGAGATAACAGAAAGCCATTCAAGCAAGAGATAGACATTCTTTTTATCGGTTTGGACTATCCAAATGCTTTAAAGTCAGTAGAAGGAGATCCAGGACATTCATAAAGTGATTTTGTCAAGTATTCCATGTGTGTTCTAACAGTTGTGGAACTGAGGTCAGAAGAGAAATTAATGCGCAATTTCTAGGGAGCTAAACCACAGGAGAATTGGCTAGAGAAAGTTAGTCTATACACACTACAATACTTCTGGTTTAGCAGCTAGCTGATGCCATGACAACTTCCCCTAGTTACCTGAATCCTCCTGCTAGACAGCTTTCTACGTGAGTAAGAGTAGCAGAGAAATATAGCCTAAGCAGCAGCCAGGTGAGGCCTGAACACATTCACAACACTAATTAAAATGGTATGACACTCACCTGAGATGAGTGTATTTAAGATATGTGATGAGAATATAATTTTGGTGTATTTCTGATGTGACTAATACCTTATATAAGATTCTGTAGGGACTTTATTATAGACAGCCTTTACTTAGGCAAACCTCACATTGTTCTCAAGATTTGAACAACTGTCAGGCTACATTATCATTTTTTCTGTAACTTTTTAACTATTCAAATGCGGTCAGTACAGCAAGAAGAAAAATATTCAGGCTTCCTAAATGCTACATTGTGCAGAACAATATCAATTTATTACATATGTAAAAATGGTCTTTGTTGTACATCCATTCAATGGCACAATGGGACCTGAACTCCGATGAACATGACACACATTCAAGGCAGAGCACATAATTTGCCATTACAATCATGCCAATCATCCTAATCATAATCTCAGGCTTCTCCTGCACTGGAAACTGAACACCAGGTGCCTTAGTCCCACATGCAGGGCTGACAATCAGATAATCATCAGCCCTAAGACCCAGGGCTATCCAGGGACGGAGGCTAACAAGGCACATTGGCTTCAACACAAGGAGCCTCTGATCCCCTATACTCAGCACCCCAGCCAGAGCTGCCAGGTGCAGGGTTAAAAGGCCTAGTGGGAAATCCTTTGGCTCCACCTCCCCAGCTTTAGGCTGAGGCCAATATTCAACTGATTGTTGGTCCCAAGATCAGGACTGCACAGTGACCAGTTTTATACCCCAGTACGGTCTCAGCCCTGGGACTAACAATCAACTGACTGTCAGACTCAGCTGGATGTTAAATTTGAGGCATTATACAAATCAACCATAAACTTGTTCTGCATTATATGTGGAACATTATTATGGCACCTTAAATTGGGTGTATATGCAATACCTTTCTCATTTATGCCACATATAATATGTCACCTGTGGCCTAAATGTTACATTTAGAGGGAGCCAATGGGAGACCTTGAGGTAAGACAGTAAGGCTAAATACAGACAGTCAAAAAGCCTGAGTTGATTCAGTCTTTGCAGGTTAGTTTAATCTGCAGAGATTAAACTGACAAACAAATGGTCAGACATTCATTTCTGAATCTGGAAATGCAGCCATGTGCCTGCAGTGCCTCATGCCAGAGGCTCGGGGGTCCTAGAGTATGGCTATCTGGCATGTAGCCAGCATGGGCTGTGTGTTCGCTTCCTCTTCCTGCTGCTCTTGTGGTCTCTGGGATTTACAGTTCAGACTCACAACTTTAGGACTCTGCAGTGTTGCTCATCACTTTCTCTGCCTTATTCCAGGTGCCTCTGGGATTTGTAGTTCACAGTTACTGCCAGCAGTAACTCTGAGTGGGGGAAGGAGCGTTTAATCTCCCTCCCTGGCCCCAGACGCCAGCTGGGGTTTGCCTGGAGGGGAGGGGGCAGTCCCTGCCTCCTCTCCCCACCCACAACCCTTCTTTGATGGAGCAGACAGCACAGCCGAGCCCAGAGCTAGAAAGCATGCTGGCATGCTGAGAGACTGACATTTAACTTGAACCAGGAAAGGGTCTGGGACAAAAGTTTCATGAACTGGTTTGACCCAAATCAGTTAAGTTTGATACTACAGTCAACCAGGTTTATCTTAAACCAGTATCAATTGTTTGGAAATTGGTTTATGTGCACTGAACCTCTGTTCTGTTACAGGTTTAAAAATGTTTCTGTTGACTTATACTGGTTTATGTGTAATTTCTGTCTCTACCCTAAAAGATAGTGAAATGGTTATAATGGAATGTTACATTTGTCTTATTTGATTCTTGTTTCTGGGATGTAAAGAAAATATGCTATCATTTGTAGAAGATGTCTGCTAATTGAGAAGAAAGCCTGGAATATCTCCAAAGATGCTCACATAAGCAGGGATGGCATTCACAAAATGGGCTTTATTAGTACTAGAAAGGTATAATCTATCTACAAATATATTGACAAAATAATAAAAAAACAAAATAATGATCTGTCCATAAGATCACGACTAAGGATTACAATTTTACTGCTGTTCTAATTTTGTTAGATACTTAGGACTGCATGATTTACAGAAGCAGGCAAAGGTGGAGTATGTCTTGTTTCATTTTATTGCCCAGTTTACTCCCCTAGATAAGCACATGTCATTCCAAATGAAGTCACTGCGAGTAGCAAGTGAATGCAAAAACAGAATCTATCCTCTGGATTTATTAGATTAAATTTGTGTGTTGCTTCAAAACACAAGTTACTCTTTCCTATTCCAAGATACATCCTCTATAAATGTAATATTAGGGAGCTAAAAAGTGCTCTAGCAGAGGGAAAAGAACATACTTCAAACCCCTGTCCTTTGTTGAAACACCACCATATAACTGTGCTCAAGTGAATGAGGGAGAGAACACATGAGGCAGGACTTTATCTTAGATCTAGTGGATTTAGGGACAAGATTGTCAATTGAACGAGACTTCAATTACAACCTAATTTAATGTATACCTAAGTACATTATTGCAATTCAATAAACATCTCTTTAGAATTAAACAATTCCAATTTACTTTCATTTCAGCCTGTGTGCATGCTGTGAGAATTTGTTATTACTCATGCCTAAATTAGTCAGATGCTTTCAGAAGCATTGATCCATGCAATCCCATTGTGACATCAGTGCTGCATAGGACTAACTTCAAATCAGCCACTGAAATTTACCTGCTTGGAAAGAAGGAGCAAGACATGGAAAAGTTATATATTCTGCCCTTAATTATCTTTCTCTATGTGTCCTGCCATCCATAATTGTCTCTGTCTAGCAGTCTGCCTGTACACTCCAGCAATGAATCAATGTCTCTTGTGTTGGAAGGCTATCTATTGATATTTATACCTTGCTCTTCTTTCCATCTTACCTGCTAACATGTCTGAGGGGGAGACAGTCAGGCACATTCTTAACCAAGGTTTGCACCGTCTGATATTTATTTCCTTTTGCTGATTGCCTTCCTTCCATTTAAACACAACACACCTCTCAAAATGCTCACATGCATGCCCGGGTTCATTTCAATCATGAGTTCTTATTTATTTTGTTCACTTCAGGTTAGATCCCAAAAGGCGCAGATGCCCTTAATGGAAATTAAAAGCACTCAGGACTTTACACAATCAGTCTTTTCATCAGCTGTAGTCTGAAGGGACATCATAATACACAGCACTTGATTTTTAAAGTACTGTTTGGGCCTTAATGAGTTGATTAGCAATGCTGGGAAGTATTCATAACCACTTACCTGCATTTTATATATGATAAAACTAAGAAAGGTATAATGACTTCCTCAAAAACCAAAGGGTGCTTATAGATGTGCTCAGGGGGGCAGTACTTTAATTAGAGTGGCTCCAAGAGCACCCAGACCATAACATGTATCAGCGTCCCCACACTGAAAAATGGCAGCAGTGGTGCTTTAACTGAAGCTTGTCAAACAAGCTTTAGTTAAAGCACTGCTGCCATTTTTTAGTGCAGGGATGCTGACACACATTATGCTGGAGTCTGCTGGAGCACAGTAATTACCATACTCCAACAGACTCAATCAAATCTGCTCCAACATGCCGTAATTACAGCACATCAGAGCAGCCTCCCTTCATGTGTATATGCACCCAAAGTAAGCAGCAGAGGCAGCAAGATTGGAATTCAGGGCTGCCCTGCCTTCTTACCTGGTGATCACTTCCAACCACATTGCCAAAGGCTAAAGCCATACAGGAATCTTTGTCATGCTTCCTTCCTGAACAGTGGCATGTATAAATGTATACGAATATATATTATAAAATCCCAGATAAACAAATTCAGCCCTACAGCCCTTTAATACACATCAATCCACATGGTTTTCCAGAGGGGGATTGTAGTTCCACAAAACTCAACCCTGACAGGTAGAATAGTCTTAATCAGATTATAGATAATACCCTCTACAAATCAGTAATTGTACTTACACATTCAATTTTACACAAAGCCTCCAGCTAGCCACCATTCAGCTCAGAGATAAAACAAGTTGAGACTTATCCCTTAGCCTAGTCCCTCAGAGTAACTCAGAGACTCCTGTGAGTTGTGCACATGGCCAGACCAATGCATAGTGACCTATGATCAGGAAAGTACAAAGGTGACGTAAAGCCGTCTTTCAATGCTCCTGTCCTGAGCTGCCAGGAGTGCCTCTCATGTGCAGCTAGGAATCTGGAGATCTAAGGAAACCTTCTTTTCCCAATTCATTCCATGTGTCATTAAAATCAAACACAAAATCTGTTTTTCATTCTGTAAAAAAATCCACCTTTACCTACCCTATCCAAATTCCACACAATTTGAAAAATAACTGGGCTTTAAGAAATTCATAAACCACATAGGACAAAGTTATATATGCATTTCCACTTGAACTACTGTTACATGCACACAATATCCATCAGGTATTTTTATTTAATGCTACTTACCTTTCACTATTAGTTCTGCATAATTTGAAACTCCAGAGCCACCATCTGAGCGAATCACGCACCGGTATTTACTGATGCTACGCTGAGAAGTGTCCGTTACACTGACTGTAGCCGAAAACCGTCTGTGGTTGACCACCCTGGTGACCATTAAGGCAGTGTCCCTTCCATTCCATTGCTGCCAGAGCAACCAAGAATACAAATAAATAAGAGACAGACAGGTTGACAAATGTGTTTGTTGTTATGCTTTATATGAATACCATTTCGAACTTTCTGTTTAATGATGTCTGCTAAGTAAGCAATGTATATCATGCAAAGTTCCAAAAGGCCTCCAAAGATGCACCCACAAAACATAAACTGTACACAAACATAAATATCTGTTTGTCTGAATTAACACATGCAATAGGGCTACAGACAGATATTCACAAACCTGGAGCCTGAATTGATTCAATCTTTGCAGGTTAGTCTAACCTGCAAAGACTGAACTGACTTGCCAGTGCACAAACATTCATGTTTAATTCTGGAAATGCAGGCACGTGCCTGCAGTGGCTCAGACTAGAAACCAGGGGTGGGGGGGGGGGTGCTGGAGCAGCCCTCCCTTCCCCTTTCAACCGTCACAAGGCTAGAGGGAAGCTGACCTGGGGGCATGGCAGAACCCCCCACAGGGGCTAAGTATGATTGTGGAGGGGTTTCAACCCCCACCCTGGCCTGGAAAGACCTCATCTAGGCTGTGCCTGGAGGGATAGGAGGGAAGCAGCCATTGCCAGGCTTGTTCCCAAGGCCACACACCAGCAGGGCAGTGCCTCAAGCAAAGGAGGGCAAGGGGTGGGGATTAAACTTACCCAACTCCAAGCATCGGACCCCAGTCGGGTTCTGTCCAGATTTTCCCCCAGCTCTTGCTTGGCTGGTGGGGGCCTGACCAGAGCCACCAGAATGGCCCTGCTGTCCACCCAGGGCTGAAGCTGAAGCTGAAGCTGCAGCTGGGGCTGTGGAGCTGAGCCCAGCCTGCCCTGGAGTGGTGCTAAGGCCAGAGACAGAGGGGCAGCTTGGGGCCGGGGTCACGGGGGCTGTGTGGCCAGAACACTTCTGGCTCCCTGCACCCAAGCCAGCTGTGTAGGATCCTGTGGGGTTGGTCCTCAGGGCAGGACCCTTCCCAACCCATTGGGGCTGTATGACAGCCTGGCCTAGCAGCATGAGTGGTAGCTGGCTCAGGAGCAGACTTCCTGAGCTAGCTCAGAGGCATCACCATACCCCCGGGCCTGGAGGTGCACAGCCAGCTGTCGGCTGTTCAGGGCCCAGGAAGCTGTGCTGTCCTCTTCACCTGCTGCTACCACTGTTGCTGCCACTCTGGGCGGGGAATGGGAGGGTAGGGGAGGTGGGAAACTTCAGCCCCGCAGCTTCTGTTCTGTATGTGGAGCTCCAGCTCCATCCCCTGGATGCCTTCCACCTTCCAAAGCATCCAAGTGGAAGGAAGTTGCAGTCAGAGCTCCACACATGGGTAAGAAGCTGGCGGGCCTGGCAGAAGCCACAGGGCCCAACAGGGCTGTTTTTCTCCCTTCACCTGCAGCTCCTGCACCTGCTATGCAGTTCTGCTTGGGATGGGGGGAGATTCCTTTAGCCCAATGGCTTCAACCTTTGCTGGGCTGGAGCAGCTGAGCTGACGGAAACTGCCCCTGCCCTGAGCAACACTATGTGGTGCAGCAGGACAGGAGCTGTGGCTACAGGTGAGGGGAGAAAAATAACTCTGCTAGGCCCAGCAATTTCTGCCCCATGTGTGGACTTCTGGCTACAGCCCCTGGATGCCTTCCACCTAGATGTCTTGGAAGGCGGAAGACATCTGGGTGGAAAGCATCTGGGGGTTGGAGCTAGAGCTCCATGTGTGGGGCAGAAGCCATGGGGCTGAAGCTTCTTGTCACCCCCACCAAGAGTGGCATGGCATGACCATGGCAGCAGCAGCTAGAGGCAAAGAAACGGAACAGCCCCCCTGGACCTGACCAGCCCACAGCTGGCTGTGCACCTGCAGCCCCAGATGTGGCAGTGGCTGCTAGGCTCAGGGCCCACCAGCGCCTCCAAGCTGGCCTGGGAAGTCCACTCCCCAGTCAGCCCCCACCTGTGCTGCCAGGCTGAGCTGTTATGGAGCCTCAGTGGGATGGAAAAAGCTCTGTCCCCAGGGCTAGCCCCTCAGGGCCCTTCTCAGCCTTCTGGGGCTCCATGACAGCCCAGCCCAGCTTGGGCATGGGGAGCTGCACAGCTCTAACCCAAGCTGCAGCGTGCTGGGAAGGGCCCAGCCCCAGTGTCCCAACCTGGGATGGCCCTTCTGCCTCTGCTCTCAGCAGTGCTCACAGGCTAGTTGACCTCAGCCCTGAAGCCCCAGCCTCTGGCAAGGCAGGTGTATGGTGGGGGTAAGGTAGCCGTATAGTGGACAGTCCAGTTGTCCTCTGTTCTCTACTGATACAAAACCAGATGCCTTTATGTCCTCTATTTTTATCTTGAAGAGAAAAATAGAGGACACAAAGGCATCAGGTTTTGTATCAATAGGGGATACAGAACAGAGTAGCAGAAAACTGGAATGTCTTCTATGATTGCTACCCTAGGTGGGGGCCATGCCAGCCAGCTCTGGCTGTGCTCCCTCCCCTGCCGCTGGAGCGGGGCGGCGGGGAACAGCTGATGGGGCTGCTATCCTCCAGTAAGGGGTGGGAGAATAAACCTCGTTCCTGCCTCCCTTTGCATCAGGGGATCATGCGTCTGGCCACACCCCCGTCCCTGCTCAGGCTAGAGATCAGAGGGGTGGGGCCAACCCTGCTGTCTGGAGCTGAGGGCACAGCCATGCCCAAGGCTGCAAAGCATCTGGGATGCTGTTGGATTCTGATTTTAGCTTAATCCAGGAAGGGGTCTGGGACAGAAGTTGCATAAACCGGTTTGACCCAAGTCAGTTAGTCTGATACTAAATTCAGCCAGGTTTATCTTAGATAGTTTCAGCCATTTTTAAACTGATTTATGTGCACTGAACATGTGTTCTGTTAAAGGTTTAAACTAGTTTCTGATCACTGAAATCAGTCTATGTGTAACTTCTGTCTCCAAGGTGAGGGGCTTCACGTGTATTCAAGTTTTGCAAGTAATTTTTTTAATCATGTTTGACAATTTGATGCAGTAACTATAATCCAACAGTTATCTTAGGAGATGGTCCAGATTTTTAGAAGTGTTTGTAAGCAATGCATTTGCGTGCTTTGCCAACACAAACACATAGATTTTGTATATCCTTACTTGTGCAGCTGTACAGATGTGGTGTTTTTGTTGAGCCAAATTTAAAGATAGACTGAATTTGGCTTGCTATCTGTGCTTAGATTTCAAACACTGCTGGAGAGTGAATATTAGAGAATTTCCTAACTCTCCAGAATTTCTCTAAACAAGTGAGGATCAGAAGGTGTCACCCTGCCCTGCCTTCCTCCAGAACTTCAGTTACATTCACGTCAAGCAAGAAGCCCAGTTTATCATGTCCTGTGTTTCCAGCTAACTGGAAGCAAGATGTGGAAGAATTCAGCATAAAAGTAAGTCAAACTGTGCCAAAACATCTGACATTGTTCAGTTGATTTAGCTTGTTAGGTGTTTCAAAGAAAAAAGTAGCATCATTTGCTAATTTCCAGTAATCAATCATTTGGGTCATTTCCAAATGTCATTTTCATTAAATGCTTCAGTTTCAAAGAGTATATTCCCACTAGCACAAAAAATTGCTCTCCTCCCATCTCTTTCTCCTTTCCCATCTAAAGGGAAAATTGCTCACCTCACTTTAGCTCAGAAGTGTTTTACACACATGAAGTCATAATGGCAAAAGCATTTGGCAGCAAGCATCAGAGCAAGTTAAAGATCAAGCAATGATACACCTTAGGGGTGCTAAATTACAACACGACTTAAGAAATTTGTGGCTAAAAATGGAGCTGCTAGGGTAAGAAGTGTGACAACAGTAGTTAAAGTGACTATCAAGTCATTTTGTACACTGCACCTCTTACTGACTTGAATATTTTTCCTAGAATTAATTTTAAACTTTAACTTCAGATAAACTTATTCTTTGCTCCAGTCCTGCTTAGACTACAGTTGAAACTGGTATTAAAGCTCTTTCAGCCAACGTGTTAACTTCATACCCTTAGCCCACCATTTGTTAATATTCCCAGAATGCTCAAGCAGCCCTGGCAAGGGTACACCTCTTCATGAAATCAGTGTGCCTGAATAAATTCTGACACATTTCATGCTGGGCTTTATTGCTTCTAGGCACAGTGTTTATGCATGCACCCAAGACTGCAGCACATTTTGCTGGAGTGGAGCAGCCCCAGCTGGCAGGGGCCCCAAGAGGTCAGCCTGCCAGCCTGCCCCGGCTCAATGTACTGCAGAGGGGTGGGCTGTGGCATGAGGGTGCTACAGTGTAGGACTAGCTGGCAGGCAGCCCTGGCCATGGTCTACACATGTGCTGTGGTGCACTAAACTCTGCTGTAGGATAGCACTTGTGTCAGGCTTACAGTGGAGTTAATTAGTTTATTGAAGTCTAATATGGCTGCACATGTGGATGGTGATGCTTTACTGGGGAGCTAAATAGTGAAATCCACAGTAAAGTACATGTGTAGATGTGTCCAGTGTGTACTTTTGTGTTGCAGTAGTTGGTACTGGAGGTATTGCTTGCTATAGGCCTCAAAACAACAGATGGAGCATCCACAGAAACACACAATCACAGAAAATTAGGGTTGGAAGGGGCCTCAGGAGGTTATCTAGTCCAACTCCCGTGCTCGAACCAGGACCAGCCCTAACTAGATCATCCCAGCCAAAACTTTGTCTAGCTGGGTTTTGAAAATCTCCGAGGATGGAGATTCCACCACCTCTCTAAGTAACCTGTTCCAGTGTTTGACTACCCTCCTAGTAAGAAAATTCTTCCTAATATCTAACTTGAACTTCTCTTTCTGCAACTTGAGACCACTGGTTCTTGTTCTGTCATCTGCCACCACTAAGAACAGTCTAGCTCCATCCTCCATCCTCTTTCAAACCCCACTTTAGGTAGTGGAAGGCTGCTATTAAATCTGTTCTCAGTCTCCTCTTATCTAGATAAATAAGCCCAGTTCCCTCAGTCTTTCCTCATAAGTCATGTCCCCCAGTCCCTTCAATATGTGGGTAAAACCATTTTTGTTGCTCTTCATTGTGCTCTCTCTAATTTGTCCGCATCCTTCCTGTAGTGGAGGACTGAAAACTGAACACAGTATTCCAGATGTGGCCTCACCAGTGCTGAAGAGAGGGGAATCATCACTTATCTTGACCTACTGGCAACACTCCTACCGATGCATCTCAGTATGGCACTAGCCTTCTTTGCAACAAGGGCACATTGTTAGCTCATATTCAGCTTATTGTCCACTCTAACTCCAGCTCTTTTCTGCAGAGCTGTTGCCCAGCCAGTCATCCCCAAGCCTGTACTTATGCATAGGATTGTTCCGTCCTAAATGCAGGACTTTGCACTTGTCCTTGTAGAACCTCATGGGATTTCTTTTGGTCCAATCCTCCAGTTTGTCTACATCACTCTGAATCACCTTCAGACTTGCTGAGGGGGGGGACTCTATTCCATATATCAGGTCGTTGACGAAGACATTGGACAAAACTGGCCCCAGGACAATGGGGTACTCCACTTGATACTGGCTGCCAACTGGACATCAAGCCTGATGCTCCAGCCAGTTTTCTATCCTCTTTCTATCAGCCAACTCCCTCAACACCCTTGGGTGCATCCCGTCTGGCCCCTTGGACTTGTATATGTCTGGCTTTTCTAAATAGTCCCTAACCTGTTGTTTTGCCACTGTTGGCTGTTCACCTCCTCCCCAAACTGTGCTGCCTGGCACTGTAGCCTGGGAGCTGAGCTTGCCTGTGAAGAGTGAGGGGAAGAAGGCATTGAGCACTTCAGCCTTTTCTGCATCCTCTGTCACTAGGTTGCCTCCCACATTCAGTAAAGGACCCACACTTTCACTGATTCTCCTCTTGCTACTGACATACTTGTAGCAACCCTTCTTGTTACCCTTCACGGCCCTTGCTAACTGCAACTCCATTTGCACTTTGGCCTTCCTGACTTCAACCCTGCATACCTGAGCAATGCTCTTATACTCCTCCCTAGTAATTTGTCCAAGTTTCCACTTCTTATAAGCTTCCTTTTTGTGACTTATATTACTGAAGAGTTCCCTGCTAAGCCAAGCTGGTCTTCTGCTATACTTGCTAGTATCTTGTGGATTGGGATGGTTTATTCCTGCACTGTCAGTAAGGCTTCTTTAAAGCATAGCCAGATCTCCTGGACTCCTCTCCCCATCAGACGAGCTTCCCAAGGGAACTTACCCATGAGTTCTCTGAGCAAGTCAAAGTCTGCTTTTCTGAGGGCCCAGGTCCTTGGTCTGCTGCTCTCCATCCTTCCTTTCCTCAGGATCCTAAACTCAATCATCTCGTGGTCACTGCTGCCCAAATTGCCATCCACTACTGCATCCCCCACCAATTCTTCCCTATTTATGAGCAGCAAGTCAAGAAGAGCATGGCCCCTAGCTGGCCACTCCAGCACTTGCACCAGGAAGTTGTCCCCCCAAACTTCCTGGATTGTCTTCAAAAACTTCCTGGATTGTCTGTGCACAGCTGTATTGTCCTTCCACCAGATGTCAGGGTGATTAAAGTTCCCCATGAGAAGCAGGGCTTGTGATTGGGAACACTTCTGCTAGCTGTTTGAAGAAAGCCTCATCCACTACTTCCTCCTGGTCTGGTGGTCTATAGCAAACACCCACCACAAATCATCCTTGTTGGTCTCCCCTCTAACCATAACTCAGATACTTTCAAGAGGCCTATCTCCAGTTTCATACTGGAGCTCTGAAAAATCATATGGCTCATTTACATTAATTGCAACTCCTCCTCTTCTCCCCTGGCTGTCCTTCCTGAACAGTTTGTACCCATCCATAACAGTGCTCCAGTCATGCGAGCTCCCACCAACTCTCTGTTATTCCAGCCATGTCATAGTGGATAGGTTACAGCGGTGGGCTAGCAAAAACAGGATGCGCGTCAATACTGACAAGTGCAGGGTGCTACACTTGGGCAGTAGTAACCAGCAGCACACTTATAGGATGGGAAATTCCCTTCTTGAGAGCATGGAAGCAGAAAGTGAGCTTGGAGTCAATGACTCTGAGATGAACATGGGCTGATAATACGAGGTCACGGATGGAAGGGCTAACCGGACCTTGTCATGTATCCACAGGTACATCTCTAGCAGGGACAAGGAGGTGATCCTCCCTCTCTACGCGACACTGGTCAGGCCACAGCTGGAGTACTGTGTCCAGTTCTGTGTGCCCCACTTCAGGAAGGATGTGGACAACATTGAGATGGTCGAGAGGAGGGCCACCCGAATGATCCGGGGACAACAGGGCAGACCCTACAATGAGAGACTGCGGGACCTGAACCTGTTCAGCCTTCACAAGAGAAGGCTGAGTGGGGACCTGGTGACTGTCTATAAACTCACTAGGGGGGACCAGAAGGGTTTGGGAGAGACCTTGTTTCCCCTAGCACCCCCTGGCATAATGAGCAATAATGGCTATAAGTTGTTGGAGAGGAGGTTTAGATTAGACATCTGTAAGAACTATTTCACAGGGTGGCTAGGATCTGGAACCAACTTCCAAGGGAAGTGGTGCTGGCTCCTATCCTGGGGGCCTTTAAGAGGAGGCTTGATCCCTACCTAGCTGGGATCATTTGAGCCGTTTTTTCACCTGCCCAGGCAGGGGGTCGGTCTTGAAGATCTACAAGGTCCCTTCTGACCCGACTTCTATGATTCTATAGAACTCTGACTGTGTAAGAACTTCCAATTCTTCCCAGGCTTGTTTCCCAAGCTCTGTGCATTCATGTACAGGCACCTGAGTCGCCTGCCATGATTTCTCACGAAGTATGAGAGCACCTTCTTTGTTGCCCCATGCTGCTTGCTCTTCCTCCACATCTCTCACTTCCCCACTTACCTCAAGGCTTTGGTCTCCAATCCCCAGTAAGCCTAATCAGCATCAAGCCATGAGTTGAATCTGAACAACCCAGTTCTGTCATTCTGCATTAGTGCCCCACACAACACTAAACTGGAACAACTTCAAAGAAATTCCTTTCATTAAAGTCCCTTTGGAATTTCTCCTTTATCCCTCAGCTCTTCTCCTTCCACTCATTTTGACTAGGGCACTTCCACCAGATTATGCTTCCTTGTTACTTTACCTGGAGCCAGAGTTTGTCATGTTGGGACCACTTGCCCCCTGCAATGCACTGGAACGTTGCATTCTGTCCCACGTTAACCTCCACATTCTGAAGCCGCAGGAAGTGAGGTGCTTTTCCTAAAAAAAAAGGAGAAAAAAAGATGCAAAATATTATGTTACCCAGTTAGAGCATGACAATAATTGAAAAAGTCTTACAACCACTAGGATATCCTTACTTAGTAGGTATGAGGGCAAAACGAGGTCTACCCTTTGACCAAGTAACTTAGCAAAGCAAAGCAAAGCTGTATTGTTTAATTATTTAGCATGGAGAGATTGGTACTATACAGGATGGCCAGGATAACACTTTAGCACAGCAAGGAAGTGCAAAGAGCAATTTCTGCTGTATAACAGGGAAATATCAACATTTACAAAGGTCAAAAAAATCAAATAGCCATGAGATTTCAGAGCAAACATGGTGCAAAGCAATTTTTCATATGCTTTTTCAGTTTTGCTGATTGCCAAATGAATCCTAGGGAATCAGACCTGACACCATCAAGCATTCCTAATTTTCAAATTATATTTAAAAAAATCAATCCCATCATTCACATAAATAAGCACAGACCACTGTCTTTCAAAGCTAAACAACAAAGTCAGACTTCTCCATTTGACAATTAATATAAATCATGTAAGGCTATGACCATTATCACAGTGTATATAACCATGCTAGAGTAAGGCTGGTCCATTACTTAACTCCTGAAAGTAGGATCTCCTGAAGTAAAGGCCATGTGCTATTCTGAACTTAATTCAAGTTCACTACTAAACTTAGGATAATATTAAAGAATTATAGCAGAATTATTATTACAGCTAGTCCTCTGTTAGGCCATGCTTTTCAAAGCAAATAAACTATGTTTTCTGTTAAATAACTGGAAAAGGGTATGGGCACCCATGTTTATACATGTATATCCCCTTTCATGTAGGGGTAGCTAGATACAATTATTAGCATGCACACATGCAAGTGTAGGCCAGTTTCGCAGGCACATTATCAGAAGCTGGTCAAACAGCTGAAACATCCTGTGTGCATGCCTCTGAAGTATTTATCATTCATCTGGGACTGCAACCAGTCCAAACAGATGATCTAGGGTAACACTGTACTATCATTCTTTTAGCTGGTCAGTTGTTTGTGGCAAATCTATTGACAACTGAACCCTGGGATGAAGCATGGTTACACAGGACTTTTATCTTATCAGCAGGCCTCAGCACAGAGTACAACTGCTGTTACAGCAAATTATTTTATCACAAAAAAGCTGTATACTTGAGATATTTAATTTTCTCTTTTACCACATCCTTAAGAGCTGTTTCTCTCCACTTCCACTGCACTTGTTTGTCAGGCTAGGATCTGAGAAAGTGCAGAAAAACTCGTGTGGAAATAATAATAATAAAAAAGATATCATAATTCCAGTCACCTCAAAGGTCACTGGGAGTTCCACCATTGCAATGTTCTGAATAATAACAATTGTAAAATGAATGTGAGGGACAAAAGCCATAAAAGTAAACAGCACACTTCACTGACATTTACTGTGGTGGCTATCACTGCTGAACTCTGAAGGTGATTCTGGGGAGTAAAAACGGAGAAGTACTGCTAAAGACTGACAGGGTTTTATACACTTTAGAAAACACTATACACAACAGACCGAGGACTTATCCCAATGGGGTATTGTACCTGTGGTTTGGCATTGTATGCCACTATTAGTCACTTTTTAAAACCTAAACTTGTGTGCCTCACATGCTCAGTTCCATCCAAGGCAAGTATAGCAGTCAAATTAGACAGTGGTAGGAAGGGAGTGGTCTGATTATGGCAAGGGAAGGCAAAAAAAGGCCAGCAGGCCACATCTGGCATGCCAGGCCATTCTATCTGGCCCACATAGCCCCTAATATCTTTGGAAAATTAACTTTTATCTGTCCCTGGCTGCTGTCCCTGGCCTGTCAAAGGTGACCGGTGCCATGGTGGCAGGACCCAGTCACTGAGCAACAAGGCCTGCCTGACTCCACCCTGTCCCCAGTCTGCCACTCCCACTCCCACCTCCAGCCCCAAACCAGAAGCCTCTGTGGCTTCTTGCCTGGTGACCCTGGGGCTGTTCCCTGCCTCCCTCCATCCAAGTGAAAAGGAAACATCTGTGATCTGCCCAGCAGCCAGGAACTGCATGGTATGGTCCAGGCTGGGCTGGAACAAGAGTGGGAGAGGGGAGGGGGTTGGAGGGAAGTTGTGGTGGCACAGGGAGCATCAGGAGGGGCACATGAAGTGGCAGGGAGCTACAGGGGGCAGTGGCAGTGGGGGGAGCAGCAGGGGCCACAGGAAGTGGTGGTGGTATGGGGAGCAGCAGGGGAATCATGGGAAGAAGCAGTAGTGAGGGGACTGGCAGGGAGTGGCAGCAGCATGTGGAGTGGCAGAGGAAGTGGTGACAGCACAGGAAGTGGCAGGGGAGACACAGAAAGTGGAAGGGGCACAGAGAACACAGGGGCAGCAGCAGGGGGGCCATGGAAAATGGCAGGGTGTGGTGGAGGGGTTGGGGGAAGTGGCAGTAGCAGGGGGAGTGGTATGGAGGGCACAGAAAGGAAAGTGGTGGGGAGCGATGACGGTGGGGGAGTGGTGGTGGCTAGGAAGCAGTGGCAGGCAGTCGTATGGGAGGGAAACCAGGGAAACAGCGGGGGCATGGTGGGTGGGAGTATGGAGCCTGTGTTCATGCCTTGGGGCCAGTGGGGACTCAGAGTGCAATGGCAGGAGCACAGAGCCTGGACGTGGCATCTGCTTGGCTGCATTGCGTGAGGCTCGCATGCTGTCAGGAAAAGGTGCACACAATGGAGCCAGTGGCCTGGCCTCTCTCTCTCTCTCTCTCTCACCCCACCCACCATAACCCCATATGCTCCCATAGCTGCTACCCCAACCACATACCCCACACCCATCCATATCTACCCACCGTACCCTCACCCCACCACACATCCCACTATGTACTCCCTTACCGTCCATACACAATATACAGTAGGATTTTATTTTGAGCTATTATGTTATAACTTCTAGATACACTTTACAAACATATAAATCAGTACAAAAATATTTTAAAATAAAATTATAATAAGTTATAAGTTATATTAGATGTTTTATTTTTTTTTTTTGTATATGATTTGGGGTTTTTACATGGTTTCAGGATTGCAGCACCCTCCCTCCCAAAAGGAGTACTTCCAGGGAACAGTGAGGGACTTCCAGTGGCAAAGGTTAGGGGTTAAGGGGCAGGACATCAAGTCCCAATATGGCAATCAGGGGTGGGGCAACTGTCAAGGTGTGGGGCTACTCATGTTGACTTTGACAGCTCACCAAAACTCCATAAGTGGAAATAATTGCCCACCCCTGGATTAAAGACTCACCCACTGATTTTGGCCAGGTGATACAGCACATTAACTACAATGCCTTGACTTAAGTATACAGAAAGAAGGTAGCTGAAGTACGATTCTTTCTGAATGCTTATGGGGAGGAAGGGCTGTAGGCATGGGCAAGGACAGGGACACAGAATATATATTATTTCCTTCTTGATTCAGGAAGCCATAATGGATAATATAAAAACAAAACAAAATGACTTGAGTGCATAGACTACAACCCAGGCAGAATATAGGCAGTTAAGTCCAGGGCAGCAAACCACAACCCACTGTGAAAAGCTAAGAATTCTGGGTCAAGTTTCCTGCTTAAGACCATTTGGGATCCACAAAAGAGATGTCCCTCTCTCTAGGCCCCCTGAGGAGCATGTTTCAGTGGGTGTGCTCAGAACAGGCTTTGCATGCCCTGACAGGAAGGAACTCGGTACAAAGCACAGCATGCAAAACCATTTTCATTTAAAAATTATCCAACAGAAGACAAGGAGAAAGTAGTGGTGTCACTCACCATTTATATAACAGCATAGGGCACCTATACATGTGCAGCAAGGCTGCTCCAATGTGGTGTAATTACCATGATGCAGCAGACACCAGCACCATGTGTATCAGTGTCCCTGTTCTGAAAAATGATGGCGGGGCACTTTAACTAAAGCTCATTTAACAAACTTTAGTTAAAGCACCCCATCATGATTTTTCACCATGGGGATGCTGATACACATGATCCTTCAGGCACTTTAATTAGAGCAGCTCAGAGCCACTCCAATTAAAGCCTTCCTCTCTCCACTCCCAAAGCATGTCTATAAATGCCCTTACTGACTAAAGAACTTGTTTCAGTGGGGAGTTTTGGACTATGGTCCCTGCTCCAGAGACTGCACATGAATTTTGCATTAAACAGTCATTAGATAAAATCCCTAAGCAGCATTGAGAGCATGAACCAGAACCCAGATTTCCTCCTTCCCAGGAGAAAGCTGTTAGCTACATAATCATGTTACTTCTTGCTTTCTCTCTGGCCTCACAAATCTTGAATTGTTGGCTGCACAGTGGAACAGCTTCAACTGGAGAGGTGGAGAGTACCAGCCTTACTTTCAGCACAGTATGCAGAAGATTTAATTCCCCTTAGACATACAACATAGACCCTTTTATTTCTTGGGTGAATTCAATAAGCACTAGACAATTACATAAATGATGGGAAATGGTAGAAGCAGTACCACCACCACCATTTTAGAAGAAAACAATAAGTATATGTACCCAAAGGCCTTATTTGGCTGCCATATGGTTTCAGCGTGTGAGACCCATTGTCACACAGCCTCACATAAGTGCCTAACTCCAGATTAAATAACCTAATTCTAGTAAAGGGGAGGGAATTAAGACACACACTTCTCTTTGCTATTTCTGCTGATTGGCTCAGCATGTTGGCTGTTAAAAATCCCTTTCTTAGGCACTTAACCTTCCCTTTTCATTATATAGGGAGCTGGGGGGCTAGTCAGGGTGTGGTGGATTGCACTTCTGGTGCCAGGGGCATAAAGCCTAGGTACACGGAGTATCACCACACACAAGTCCCTTTGTGCATCTTACCCAAATTCTTACAGTTGTGAACAACAACAAAAAAAGCAAACAAACAAGGGCTCAGAATACAAGGGCAATGGAAGGTTGAGAAATGATTAAGCTTTCAGGTCCAGATTTTCCAAGCTGCTCAGCAGTCAGCAGTTCCCACTGAGAATAGGAGCAACATACTTTTCAAGATCTGGTGCTTAACACATTAGTTATGTCAGTGAAGTAACATGTTTGCAGCGCTGCTGTTTCTATACATAGATTTTATAACTATACACAGAGGTCCCAACTTAGGAAAGCATTCCTAGTCAGTAAACCACTTAAGCAATGTGCTTATCTTTGTAAATGGAGCTTACAATAGGATTTAAACTCCAGTTCCAGCACTGAACTGAAGCTAGAAACAGCACTGTTTTTTCTCCCTTTTTACATCCAAAAGCTGTCTTCTGGTTGGGTAACTGTGTTTCTTGCGATCGAAAGACATCAGTCATTGGCCAACATGTTACTCAATGTAAACACAAGATTTGAGAAATTTGTTTGGATGTCACCAGTTATCAGCAGCAGATGCTTAATACTGATTGTAAGTACATCTTAATGAAGTAAATGCACCCAAAGGCATAGGCAATGGGCACATGTTGTAAATATAAATATAATTAACTTAAATGGCAATTACCCATATTACAACTATCAGAAATGCCCTGTTAATTTAAATAGGACCATGCCCCTGATGTCTATCACATAAGATGTCAACTATAGGAAGCCATCATTAGAAATTTTGCATGCAATTCACTGCAGTTACAGGAAATACAGATATAAGCCCAATATGTGTACATAGTAGCTGTACTAAAACATTCAAAACTATGAATAAGCAAAAGAAGTATAAATCACAGTAAATAGCACTGGATGGATATGTTGTCTTTCCAAGGAGGACCTGTCTGGCTAGAGGACCCAAGGTGCAAAATCTACAACATCAGATCATAATGAACAGAATTAGAGTGTATTTCCATCTCAAACTCCAAATTATTCAAATAAAAAGTCATGGGAGTAGATGAATATTGTTCATGAGAGTATTTAATTTGCTTGAAGAGGAAAAGTAGATGAGATACAGCTGGACTCATTAAAAGATGTGAAGTTTCATACAATGTTTAAAAGGGATTTTTAAAATTGTATTTCACTCATAGAAGAGGCCAGACCAATGGGAAAAACTTGGTTCCAGGCATGGGGAATTAGGAAATTAGATTAGTCCAAATTAGATATGATGGGGTGAGGGGTGGGAGGGGGGAAGAAAAGAGATGTAACCATCTTGCACAGCAAAACAGACTTGTACTAAAGTCTACAATCCACAGTGAGTCCAATGCTTTGAAAGTAATACCAAGGTATAATTTTAAGATCATTTAACGGACTTGAATGCATTTGCATTCCTATGAAGAGAGAGCTTTAGGGTAATTTTTCCACTAAGTGAATATTGCATTATTGTAGGATTTTTATTTTTTATTTTTTAGATTAACTGTTTAGATAGGGATTGGCAATCTGCAGCCTGCAGATCGGATCAGCCCATGGAACCATTGGGTCTGGGCCATGAACCTGGGGCTTCAGCAGAATTCAGCAGCAGAGGCTTAACTTGCACCACTGCTGCGCTGTGCTGCATGAAGAGAAATGCTGACAGCAGCAGTGGCAATGATCAGGTCCTAGGGCTTAGGGCTGTGTGAAGCTTCGGTCCCTGATTTGATTCAGCGGAGATTCGGCCCGATTTGGTGGCCAAATCTCTGAATCTGAATCGAATCAGAGGACCCTTCAACCCTTCTGAATCTAATTGAAACCCTCCAAATAGATTTGGAAAGATTCAGTGATTCGGACATACAGACAGCTTTAAATGTTTTTTCTACATACCTCTAGGTAGCAGAGGCTCATTAATGCTGTGATGCTGGGGCTCATGGAGTGTCCCCAAAAGCACAGGTGGCTCCCCAGTGCGCTTGGCTGCAGACCCAGAAGTGGACTAGAAGCATTTCTGGTCCACTTTTGGGTCTACCGGAGAACACATGGGGTGCCTCCCACACCCTACCAACTCTGTGACTGGTGCCTCCTGGGTCTGGGGGGGGGGGCACCTGGGGTCCCCCTGTGGCTAATCACCAATTCAGGGAGGTGGGGGGGCAGCATGCTCCCCAGACGACCCAGAAGTAGACCAGAACTACTTTGGGTCCACTTCTGGGTTCAACGCCAAGCACGTGGAGGGTCCCCACCCCGCACTCCTGTGGGATGCTTCATGTGCCACAGCATCACAACAATCATGAGTGCTGCCTGCTACCTCAAGGTACGTAGAAAAAACTTTTAAAGCTGTGTCAATATCCGAATCACTGATTCTCTGAATTAGCATCAAATCTTCAGATTCGGCTGAATCGAATCAGGGATCCAAATCAACCATTTGATTCACTGTTCATAATTCAGGCTGAATCTGAATCCAAATCAAATAGGGCCTGCTTTGCACACTCATACTAGGGCTGGCACACCTCAGTTGAACCAAACTAAGCCATTCCAGCTCACCTAGAAAATGTGGCTGACTGCTGGTTTATGATACTAGCAGAAACTTTGCATTCTTCTCTTTCAACTGTATGATTCAGAGTTAACAGATAATCCAAACTTTATATGCCTTTAATAACAGACAGAGCTCCAGGCAAACACCTTTTCACTAGCTGCAGATTCTTAGCAGTTTTGCCAGTTGCACAACTTGCAGAATGATATATTTATTCAAGGCTGATTGTCTTTACTCAGTAAGCATTTTGGAAAGATATGTGAAGATGTTTCAGAGATGACTGAGTTGTGTGAATGGGTTCTTTCGCCCACAAAGCCTGATATAGTATGTTGCCATAGAAAGAAAAAGGACATGTACTTACGGCAAGGATGGGCAAGGACTCTGACTTCATCCACAGCTATGTACCCTGGATGTCCTTTCAAAGAGACAGATTCAAATATCACCTGAAATAAAAAACAAGAGAAGCTTTTCTTACAAACAGTAACCACAACAGCCTTTTTCCTGTTTGCCTCCTCCCACAGCTAGTCCTGTTCCTGGCATCAGTTTTGTCAGTATATATGCATTATCCAGAGGTCTGATCCACTAGTCAGACTGAATCTCAACTCCATTTTTGTATGGCTTGAGCCTTATGACAACTTAACTAATGTTCTTCTAAGAAATGGGGAAGCCTTTGTCAATCTTTCATTGAGAATAAAGAGACACCTGAATGTGGTTCCCATGCCTAACTGAGGATTATGCTGGGAAAGCAGAAGTGGAGAGTATACTGCATTCAGGAGACATTTGACACCTTGAATTTAATATGCCTCACAGCTGTGAATGCATTGTATATGAGCCAAATTCCCACATGTAGCCATCATGGAGGAAGTAACTTGATTTGGCATGTATGCAGTCACTATACCATAAGAAAATTATAAACTGCAGCAACAAATCCTAATCTGTAGTTACTGGATTACAAAATAAATCTCCCCCACAGATTAGAACAAAGTGTTTTCTGTCCTCCCTGGATCAAACAGTTAGCATAATTAACTATTTGAAAGGCCCATATATATGTGCTATGGGTGAAATTCTATTACTAATTGGCTGTCTAATGGTCCACTAGTTGTACAGCCTAGACAAGGGCTGTATAACTTCAAGCAGGCAGGGGCCACACTCCATGTAGGCTCCACCAGCGGGATGCATGGACCACATGACCCCCACTTCCCTATGCCATAGGGCCTCCCTCAGCACTGCATGTGCCCCGCAGGCACACCAGCCATAACCTCTAGGTGTCACAGGCAGATACCCCCCGGAACGGAGTCAGGAAGCAAAAGCCATAGGAGGGAGGGGAAGCCCAGAGACCCTGGGTTCTTCTGCAGCTGGAGAAATGGGGACCAGGTGTGAGCCCAGAAGCCACAAATTAACCCCTTGCAGGCTACAAGTTGGACACCACTGGCTTAGATAACCGAATGGAAATAGTATCTAGATCACCAATGGTGGTAGACTGTCACCTTGAATGCTAATGTTCCCAAGCAATTTGGGGCCTCATAAACAAACAGTAAGGGTGCTTGTACATAAGCACAGAGGCTGCTCTGACACACTGTAATTACAGCACATCAGAGCAGACTCATTTAATCAGGTCTCCTGGAGTGTGGCAATTACCATGCTCCAGCAGCCTCCTGCGTCTTGTGTATCAGTGTCCCCGTGCTTCCAAATGGCAATGTGGGGAAACTCAAACAACCTTTAATTCAAGCATCCCCACTGCCATTTTGAAGCACAGGGATGCTAATACATGAGAAGCTGTGGCATTTTAATTAGAGTGGCTCTTGAAGCCACTCTAATTAAAGTACCACCCCGCACCCCCCAACTCCTAGAGCACGTGTAGAAGTGCCCTAAGTTATAGAACAATAATGGCTTTCTTCTGTAACTTGGAAGCTGTACCTGGGATACTGCCCCCAGCTCCTTCCAAAGAAATAGAGACAAGCTGGAAAAGATCCTGCAGGAAGCATTAAAAAAATGAAGGGACTATAAAGTCTGGATTATCTGTTAAAAATTAAGGCCAGAAACCCCCTAAATGTGTACTGTTTGTATAAATATAATCTAAACATGTAAACAAAAGACTTAGAGACATTTAGCATTGTATGACAGGGACAAAGAGAAAGGGGAAATGTAGGCTGCATAGTGAAAATATTCCGGAAGTGTTGGAAGTCTCCCAAGAGAAAGTGTGCATGGGTCATCTTTATAAGTATTATAGGGGCATAGCAGCAAGCAGGTCAAAATTGGCTGAGGATAGGGTCTACTATACCTATGTTTTCTTCCAGTCCCCTATGACTGTCAGAAAGAAGTTCTCAGTTATTGCTTCTATTTATCAAATCTGCATTCACAAAATAGTGCCTCCCTTGTTACTATAAGATTATATGCTAGTGTTTTCAAGGGTAGACTGAGCAGTGTTGATAAATTCTGCTTTATGGAATGTACTAACCAATGTGAACAGATTACAGAGCTGCCACTATTAAACCAGAAGCTTAGTGCTGTTCTAGAACAAACACAGATTATTCAACCTACTCTGACTGAAAGAATAATTGAAGAATTCGAGAACAGCAGAACTCAAATTACTAGACTAGCACAAAGACTGTTTACTACTTAAACCCAGACTTTTCCACACAAGTCAGTTTAACCTATAGAAAGGCTGTCTTTTTAGAGGAGAGCTTACTTGCTCCATTGTGGCAATATTTTCAAAATGTACACCAGAAACTTTGATATAGTAAATGGAAATGAAGTTCCTAGTGCTCAATACTGACAATGTCCATGAAAATCAGAAAGTCCAGTATAGTGGGTTGTCAATTTGTACATAGTCTTTATTTTCCCTGGGCAAACTTCTCCCACAGGAAAACATTAACATAAACCATAAATCATCAACACCAAGTACAAAACAATAAAGAGTTAACCAAACCCTCTGGTCTCTTCCCAGACCCTAAGAGAGTATCCTGGCTTGATGGTGCCATCTCTACCTTTACAGCCTTCCCTCTCTCTCCCATCCCTGGGAATTTTAACTTCCTCTGGACCAGCTAATCATCCTATTCAGTTGGCCCAGCCCTCCCAGAAAAGCATGTAATCTCTTTCTCACTGCCTGCCGCTTGGCTGTAGCTCCTGAGATAGGCACCCTGCTTCACTCCCCACCCTCCCACCCTCCAAGGAGTGGAGCACTCTTCCACTTCTTTATCTTCCCAGAACCCGTTCTCACAAGAAATATGTATTTGCATGTGCTGACCCCAGGTAAACTCAAAAGGCTTCAGGAACACCTACCACCTCATCATCAGGGGGTCAGTCTACCTCATGTTAATGGGATGTGGCCCATGACCAACTGGAAAAGAGGCCTTAGGAGATAGTAGTAATAAAGGGTTTGTGTAACAAAGGCCAGCCTCAGGCCTGGCTGTGATACTCCCTGGTGGCTACTTAAAAGTACTGTTTCCTCCTGATTTTTAAGCATCCTCCCCTTCTGCTTGCCTGTCATGTCTTGATGTATATAAATACATATGTTAATATGTATTTAGGAATGGAAAGCTATGCCAGGGATCCCTGAACTAGATCACATTTACTCTAATTACTTGTTTCCTTAAGGGTTAATTCTGTGGCTACCTCATCTCCCATTTTAGCCATTCCCAAGCCTCACAGATGTTACCAATTAATCAGTTACCATCAGTAAGCTCCATGGGCCTCATTCAACCTAATGGGCCCTCAGCCGCAGTCCATATCACTCTCTCTCAGTTTATCCCTGGGCTCTCCAGAGCCATCCAATTCAGCTCCTCTCTGTCCTTCCTCTGCCCTACTCCTGGGCTCCAGCCATACTTCCAGGCCTCTGGCTTCACCTCTCCATAGTGCCCCCCAACCACCAATTTCTGGGACCTCCACCTCCCTTCCATCCTACCCAAACTGTCGGTCTGCATATTCCTCAGTGATTTATCTTTGTAGCATGCTCAGAAGCACTTCTAACATCAGCTTCTAGGGCTAAACTGCTTTCCCAGTTCAGACCCTGGGCTTATATAAAACCTAAGCCTGGCCCTCTTCTACTCAGGTGTCTCCCCTGATTGCTGATTGAACCCTCATTGCAGCCTTTTTCTTCTTAAGGTAACAGGTGTCCTAAGTGCCCTGTTAAGTCTCCACTGCCCATTTATCTGCCCAAAACTCCTTTTCTATTATAGTATACTTTTGCTCCAAGCAACTTCCTGGTTAGACAAAGAATGGGGTGTATACAGCTCCATTAGTGGGGCTGTGATGTTAGCAAACTGTAGGATGAACTGCCAATGATGAACTCTAAGTCTAGAAATTACTTCAGTTGTTTGTCATTGGCACAGGCACTGGCAACTGTCAAGGCCATTGCCTTGTCAACTGGGCCCTGATTTTGCCATTGCCTAATATATACCCCAGTTATTTAGTTTCTGTGCATCCCAGGTAACATTTTCCAGACTGGCTGTGAGCCAAGCTGTACATCCAAGTGTGCCCAGCTAGAGGTAGGCTGTCCATGTGTTTGCAAATATTACCACATCCTCTAGCTACATGGCTACATACACCCATTGTGGGCAGAATATTTTGCCCATTAATTGTTGGAAGTATACCAGGACTGTATATAACTAAAAAAAAATAAGGTCTGGAAGTAGTACAGTCCTCAGGTATCTGCAAGTAGCCTTTGGTTAAGTCTAGGTTCGTTATTTATCTTGCATTGCCTATACCCTCCATCATTTAGTCCAGGGGTGGGCAAAATATGGCCCACAAGCCACATCCAAGCCAGCAGGCACTTTCATCTGACCCCTGGCACCATCCAAAGAATTGTGCCCCCCTTCCCCCCGGAAGTCTGGGAGTGAGGTGCACACATGTACACACCTCCAACATACCCTATTGAGCCTTGTTCCCACCCTCTTGGGTGGAAGGGCCCTGCCCAACCAGCAGCAGCTTCTGGGTGGGGGTCCTGCTGCAGCTGCCCCTTGGGAACCTGCTTGGCTTCCTGGAAATCCACCTCAGTCAGGGCAGCAGATAGGAAAGAGGCAGGGCTAGTCAGGCGATGGAGTTGTAGGTGGGCTGAAGTACAGAGCACAGTGTGGAGGCCGCACCCAGGGGGGCGGAGGGAACACAGAGCTCAGCTGGGCAGGGTGTGGGTGTGAGGTGGGGGGTGTAGGGACTTCCCACACACTCAACCCATGGCATACAGCCCCTGCTGCTGGCAGCAGCAACAGGCAGGGAGGTCAGGGCACTCATGCCCAGTGCAGGCACCTGGTGGGGCACAGCTCTGGCCAGTGCTGCACACTAGTGCAGAGTCCAGCATGGGGCTTTCCCTACTGTGAGTGTAGGAGCTATAGGTACACAGCGCAGAGCCCTGGTGATAGGGGCAGCTGGGTAGGCTGCACTATCCCCACTTGCTTCCTGCACACAGCACTGACTAAAGCTGCGCCCCACTGGGCATGAGCACCCTGACCTCCCCACCTGCTGCTCCTGCTGGCAGCAGGGCTGCATGGCATGGGGGAGGGGAGTGTGGGGAGTCCCTACATTCCCCAAACACATTCACCCTTGCCCCACAACTCCCACCAGCATATACATACACCCTAACATACCCTATGCCCCCTACACAGCACACCATCTCACAACCCCCCCACATTTCCCACACCACCATGCACACACATCCTACTACACCCACCCCCAC
>NW_017728922.1:9422454-9443008 GCF_001723895.1 Crocodylus porosus
TTGGGTTTTTTTCTGGTTCTAAGATGGCAATGCACCTCCTAAAAGGAGTGTTTTTGTCGGGGGGGGCAGCAAGGGGAGGGACTTGCAGTGGCAAATGTTAGGGGGTAGGGGGTAGGACATCTGGTCCCAATGTGGCAACCGGGAGCAAGGCAACTGTCAAGGGGAGAGGCTGTCCCTGATTTAGTCTATTCTGAGCCTATCATATGTATCACACTTTGAAACTACATTAACTTTACTGAAGTTGTTAGAGAACCTCATGCTGTGGTTTGGTTTTGGCATTATCAGAATTGGGCTACTTTACTCACTGATTGATTCTTCTATGACTCCCAAATGCATCAATTTCTTAATTTTCTATTTTAGCATTTCCCTCAGCTGGCCTGGAATTCTTAAATACCCCTGATGAATTGCACATCCCAGTTCCGTAGTTTCATAGCTCAGGAAGGTACCTGAACAGATCATCAAGTGTGACCCCATGCCCTGGGCAGGAACGAGTGCTGGGATCATATACTCCAGCCAGATGTCTATCCAACCTCCTCCTGAAGACCCCCAAGGTAGGGGAGAGCACCATCTCCCTTGGGAGACCATTCCAGAGCCTGACCGCCCTAACTGTAAAGTAATGCCTCCTGATATCAAGCCTGAACCTGATCTCAATCAATTTGTGGCCATTATTCCTTGTTATCCCAGGTGGTGCCTAGGGGGACAGAGCCTCACCTATTTTATACTGGTCCCCCATGGTGAGTTTATAGATGGCCACCAGATTCCCTATCAGTCTTCTTTTGTGGAGGCTGAATAGATTCAGGACCTTTAGTCTATCTTCATAGGGCCTGGCCTGCTTCCCCCTGACCATGTGAGTGGCCCTTCTCTGGACCTTCTCAAGGTTAGCCACATCCCTTTTGAGGTGCAGCACCCAGAACTGGATGTAGTACTCCAAATGCAGCCTGACCAGCACCGCATAGAGGGGAAGGATCACCTCCCTGGACCTGTTTGTGATGCATCTGTAGACACACGACAAGGTGCGGTTACCCTTACTGACTGCTTCCTCGCATTGATGGTTCATGTCCATCCTGGAGTCAACAATGACTCCAATATCCCTTTCAGCCACTATGTTATTGAGAAGGGTGCTCCCCAGCCTCTAGATATGTTGCAAGATCCTTTTCCCTAGATGCAACACCTTTCATAGATTTTATAGATGTTAGGGCTGGAAGGGACCTCAAAGATCATCAAGTCCAGCCCCCTGCCCCAGGGGCAGGAAGTCAGCTTGGGCCAAAGGATACCAGCAAATAAGCATTGAAACACTTCTTGAATGAGTCCAGAGTAGGTGCCTGCACCACTTCTGGAGGGAATCTATTCCAGGTCTTGGGAGCTGGGATAGTAAAGAAATTGTTCCTTTTGTCTAGCCTAAAATGGTCTTGGAGGAATTTATGACCATTGTTCCTTGTTTTTCCTTGGGGCACTCTGGTGAACAGGCATTCCCCCAGATTCTGATGCACACTCCTTAAATACTTATAGGCTGCCACCAGGTGTCCGCTGAGACTGAGCTTTTCCAGGCTGAAAAAACCCATGGTTCTCAGCCTCTCTTCATAAGGCCTGTTCTCTTGCCCTCTTGTCATGCACATGGCTCTCCTCTGGACTCTCTCAAGCTTCTTGACATCATTCTTGAACTGTGGAGCCCAGAACTGGATGCAGTACTCCAGCTGCAGCCTTACCAAGGCCGAGTCCAGCAGGAGGATTATATCCTGAGCTTGTCTGCATTGAATTCCATTCTATTCTCATCTGCCTACCTCTGTAACCTATCTAGATCTAGTTGGATTCTGTCCCTCCCCTCCAGTGTGCCCACTTCTCCCCACAGCTTTGTGTCATCAGTGAATTTGGACAGTGTACGTTACATGTCCACCTCCAAGTTGCTGATAAAGATCTTGAATAGCATAGGCCCAAGGACTGAGCCTTGGGGAACTCCACTGCCCACATCCCTCCAAGTCAAAAATGACTCATCCACCACCACTCTCTGGGTACAACCATGGATCCAATTTGCCCCCCATCTGACTGTGTAAGCATAGATGCCATGGTCACCTAGTTTTTTTATGAGAATGGGGGAAGGGGCAGTTCAAAATGCCTTCTTGAAGTCCAGGTAGATGACATCCACCTCAATACCCACATCCAAGGGCTTTGTGACCTTAGAACTATGAGGACAATCCAGTGTTTAACCATGATAGTTCTTCCTGAGATCACTCTAAACTCATCCAGTATGGCTCTTATTTCATCCCTTTGAGTTGGGGTCAGAGTTGCCCTTAGCTGGAGTTCAGCTACCAGATCTGAAGAGGGGTCCGAAACCCACAAGCTGGCTCCCTGCAAAAGTGTGGAGGCCATTCCTGTCTCTTGCACCCTTCAGGGTTTTAACAAGATAGATTTGTGAACTTCCATTTTCCCACTAGTTGCACTTTAAAGTCCACCCAGCTTACCCTCTGTAAGATGTCAAAAGGTTCTTGCCACTTTGCCAACAACTTACTTTTAGAGGATGGGAGTGTGGCAGTACACCTTTGGGTGCTTGCCACTTTAAGGCCCTGAGCAAGCTGTGAGGCAGCCTGCAGGTGACTGCAGAGCCAATTTGGCAGTCACATGTCAGCCTGATTGGAGCAGGGCAAAGTAGCCTCAGAATAAGAGCAGGCCCTGAGGAGTAGAGCTGGCAGTTACAACTAGGGAGCTGAAGGGTGAACATTACCTGGCTGGAGTACTGCTGATCCCAGGAACATCCTGGAGGTCAAGGGTAGGAAATATGGGGATGGAGGAGGTTCCTGATCCTGGGGAATGACCTAAAACTCCACCCTGCTGGGGCTGGATGGTGTAGTAGGGCTGCCTGTGGCAGGGCAGTCTCCCGGAAATGCAACATCTGTGCCTCCCCAGTGAAAAGCAAGGATGGGGCATCATAAATCCTCAGCCCCACTGCCTTTTGGGTGACCTCATGGAGGGGAAAGGCTAGGGGAGCACATCCTGAGAGAAAAGCACAGGGCCCAGGCATGTAGACAGACACGTGAGACCTGAGTGGGCCATAGGCTGAGTTGTGGGCTCAGGTATACCAACAGACTCCTGATGCCCAAGAGGCATAAGGCCCAGAAGTCCCAGTGAGGGGGTGGAGTGAAATCCAGCAGCTTTGTAGACTAAGGCCTTAGGGAGCCTGAAGGATGGCACATGGGCCAACCAGAGTAGCCAGAGTTGAGGCCCCAGTGAGGGGACATGAGCCCCAGGCATGTCTACGGACACCTGAGGCTAAGTTGCACCACAAGCCTAGTGCAGCCCAGTTAAGGGGCTGGGGGAGTGATAGTGGGTAGTGATTTGGATGCCAACTGTGAGACATGGGACACAGTAAAGGGAAGGTCACAGCTGTGTATTATGCCGTTGGCATCAGGGTGTTAAATGGGCAGCCTCCTGCATTTTTTAAAATCAGTTTATACATCAAGACATGATAGGCAAATCAAAGCAGACTGCCCTAGACAGGTGGGCAGACAGACATTTTGAATGGTCCCTGGTATGGCTTCGTTCACAGAGAGCAATAGAAATACTCTATCTCTTGTCTGATAGTCTAGCATTTTTATTACATTGATGCTCTTCCACTTGTTGAGCAGCCAAGAGATTTTCCTTTGCAAGAGTCCTATCTAATATTTTTTGAACCTTCAGAACATACTAGGCTACATTCAGGTAGCTATGTCTTGGGTCTGCCAGGATTCTTGTAGGAGGTCCAGCACACCTGAGGCAGATTTCTATATCATAATTTAAAGTTCTGTTTCCAAGTGAGCATAGACTACAGCATCATCAGCATACTGGAGCTCAGTGACTGAGGTTAAGGTGATCTTGGTTTTGGCTTGGAATCTGCTGAAACTAAATAGCTTACCATCTATTTGGTAGTTTAGTTCCACTCCAAGTGGAAGCTTGTTGGTGGTCAGATTTAGCAGTAAGGAATATCAAGAAGAGTCTTGGAGCAATGACACAGCCTTGCTTACCTCCCATCTTAACCTCAAAACAGATCTGTGTTAGATCCATTACTAAGAACCACCACTCACATACTGTCATGGAGTAGGCAAAGAATGGTCACTACTTCAAGAGAGCACTCTTGTCAACAACAGTCTCAACTGAGAAAATTTTTAAAATGTTCCTTTCAATGGGCATTGATGGCTCCCCTTTTCCTTGATCAGGTCTCCTCTGTCCTTACGCCTCAAGAGGTTCAGTCCCTGAGTGTTTTGGTGGCACTGAAAAACCAGTGCAGATTGTGGCTGTCAGCAAGATGCCTTGTCTTCTCACCATCAGTTCTTCATATCACAGGTCCTCCTTTGGATCTCTGCCTTTGCTTGTTGGAGATTCAGTTTCTTTTGCTTGGAGTTGATGCCATTCAGCCAAGCACAAAGGGCCTTGTACTTGTGGTTAGTCGACTACTGGATCTCCCAATCATTCTCATCAAACCAGTCTTGATGTTTCCTAGCAAAGAATCCAAGTGTCTCTTCACAGGTGCCGATGATGGTGAACCTGAAGGCACACCAAGCACTTTAGACATTCTCCCATTGTTCTTGATTGGAATTTGCCAGTTTTTCATTGAGGGAGTGGTGGAAAAGGTCTGTCTCGAGTCCTTGAGTCCTTTGATGTTGATCTTCCATCGGTGTTGCTTCTGCTGCTGTCATCACCTGGGAGCCAGTTTGAGTGATAGAACTGAGTGGATGAGTTAGTGATCAGTCCAGTAACTGTCAGCTCCTACCATAGCTTGGGTGATGTGTTTAACTTTGTGATCCCAGGTAAAACAATGATGCAGTCAATCAGGTGCCAATGCTTAGATCCTTGGTATGCCATAATGTTTTGTGCCTGTTGTTCTGGCAAAACAGGGTGTTGGTGATGGTGAGTCCATGTTCTGCACATTTGGTTAAGAAGGGCATGCCAGTGAAGTTTATCTTTCTTACTCTTTCTTTGCCAATGGTTCTATTCCAGAGGTTCAAGTTCCTTCTAATTATGGTATTGAAATCACTGAGGGTAATATGTCTGTCTCTCTCTGGAATGTCAGAAAAGACTTGATCATGGAAGGTTTGCATAAATTTCCTCTTTCATGCCATAGGTGGCATCAAGAGTCAGGGCATATGCACTGACGACAGTGGCATATTGCCTCCCTTCCAGTTAAAGATGGAGGGTCGTGAAACGCTCAATAATTCTGCTAGGGAACTCACTGAGTTGGTTTATGAGTTCATTCTTGATGGCAAAACCAAGTCTGTGAATCCAGTATTCTTCCTAGTTTCCCTTCCAGAAAAAGGTATAGCTGCTTCCATGTTCTTTGAGATGCCCACTTACTGGGTCTCACTCAATGCAGCAGCACTGATGTTGTGCCGCCTGAGTTCACAAGCTACACTAGTGGTGCAGTACTCTTGATTGTTTACAAGGGTCCTGATGTTCCAGGTCCCAAAACTGATTGTGTTTCTTTATTGATTTCAACTACAGTAAATTCCACTGGACGTAATTGTCCAGTCAGGAAGAAGGTAGACAGACTATTACAGGGCACCTTTTCTAGCCTCTTCCCCATGTGGGTTGAGCAGAGTGGATCCTAAAGAGTGCTGCTCAGTCATAGTTACAGCTGCCAAATCATACTCCTACCTCATTCAAGTGCTACGCGACCTTCTTTTAACTGCCACCTTTGTGTCAGTTCATGATTAAGTGCTTCCAAACCTCACAAACCTGCTCCTGTCATCACTAGCTGGTCATCAAAAGGCTTGAAAATTGTATTGCAAAAGCCATTTTCATAGAAGATGCATGATTTCTTTTATCAGAATGGGACCTTAATCCAATGGCAAGTAGGCCAAGAAAATTGTTGTTAGTACACTACACCTTGCTGACTCAAGGCAGTTGGCTCAGAGCAAAAACTACTAAGTGAGATAGCTAATGGACACTCACCTTCACATACTCCATCCTCTGCTCAGTGTTCTGCACCCATTTCTCTTACAGTTATGAATTTGCAGAGTAGGATGAAGGAATACTTTAGTGCAGGTAAGACCTCTTTTTGGAACCTGCCTCACACTACATTCATCATGCTCTTTCTTCTTTCCATGGTCCAAGGCCTCCAGAATGTCCTTTTCCCTTTACCTTGCCAAAACATCCCCGCAGCCTACAAAACTTCATCATAGCAGCATAACAGATTTCTTGGCAGGCAAAGAACTGGAGCCCAACGATGATCCAGAAGAGGAAGGAATTGAGACGCACATGAAGTCCAATTCTATAATCTCAATATTATATTTTCTTTACTTATATTTAGTTCCAATAGGACTCCCTATTCCATGTAACAGCTGTAGATCTGGACTTTAATACTATTTTTATTTTGAACAAACTGCTTAAAGCTGCACATATAAATTGACAAAATGCAAAGCTTTACACTTTAGGAACATTTTAATACCCCTGAGAATAATAAAATCCAAGCCATTTCAGGTTTTCTTCCCAGTAAACAACACTTACATTCTACTGCTTCTATATGCAATCAATGTCTGTGTTAGCAAAGTAGCTGGGCTCATCTGTTGTAGTACAGGAGTTTTCTTAAGGTACAGATCAATAATGTTTCTTGCTATACATCATACTAGTTCTTTCTGGCAGACCCCATTACTGCTCTTGGTTTATTTTGGGTCTTAGTTCATCTTTATGGCAAGCAGTAATTCAATGAATATGTGTGTAAACTTTCTCCCAGTCCTTTTGTGGATTTTCCTCGTTATGCTGAAAACATATTCAGACTGGGAATCCAAGTATGAAATATGTCTTGGCAGAATGCTTTTATATCTGGACAAGTTATATGAATCTTCTGCAGGACTTCCAGTGCTGCAAACCTGACCTCTGGGAAGTGGCTTAGTTATTGTTATTCAGATATCTAATACTTAGACTTACAGAATCATAGACAATTAGGGTTGAAAGGGACCTCAGGAGGTCATCTAGTCCAGCCCCCTACTCAAAGCAGGACCATCCCCAACTAGATCATCCCAGCCAGGGCTTTGTTCACCCAGGCCTTAAAACTTCCAAGAATGCATATTCCATTCTAGGTAACCTGTTCCAGTGCCTCACCATCCTCCTAGTGAGAAGGTTTTTCCTAATATCCAACCTAAACCTCCCTTGTTGCAATTTTAAGCCTTTGCTCCTTGTTCTGTCATCTGTCACCATTAAGAACAGTTTAGCTCCATCCTCTTTGAAACCACCCTTCACATAACTAAAGGCTGCTAACAAATCCCTTCTCAGTCATCTCTTTAGCAGACTAAATAAACTCAGTTCCCTCAGCCTCTTCTCATAAGCTATGTGTCCCAGCCCTCTAATCATCACCCCTAATAAAAGCTTTGACTAGTTGTGGAAGTTTCATACAAAGTTCAGATACAATTCAAGTATTTTTTTAAAATATATTTTAGTTTGGGATTTTCAAAAGCAGAATGTAGTGATGTGGAACCCGTAATACCTTTGAGCATTAAGAAAATCTGATGCATCTCATCTGCAGTGTATTCCATGTCATTCTGTAATCAGCATTTGATGTGGATTCCATGTTTTGGGTGTATGTGTGTGTGTGTGTATATATATATATGTATGTATATGTATATATATATTTTCCCTCAGTTGTCCAACACTTTTGAAATATGAAGGAGGACCCTTTGCATCAAGATATCCAGACTACTGCCATTTTAGACACAATGTTCTATTAAGTCTTCAACAAGACTTAATTAGACCATGTATTTGATTCTTTTTTCCCTTCCTCTGCATAAGCTTACAAACCTCCCTCAAACTTTTCTTTAGTTGCTGACAGAATAGAGCATAATGCAGAATCCCCACTGTTTCCTAAGCCAGCTGCCACAGATCGTTTGTAAAACAAGTGACTAATGAATTAGTGATATAAGGCTGAAGGGCTTAAAAGCCACCCTAAAAGAATGGGAGTTTGATCAGAAGTGGGACAATCACAAGGAAACCTATATACAAAAGCAGAAAACAAAAGTGGCTTTTGTCTAGAAGGGAACAAGCAATACTGAAATGGAGGGAGTTGTATTTAAGTTACTGTTGAAATGGCCAAATTGGGTCGCAGATCATTATTTCTCCTGAATTTACTGGACACCTGCTAGAGGCCAGCAGGCTGGAAAAGACCGTGCAAAAGGAGTGGATCTAGACTTGAGAGGTTCAGTTCTAGAGTGTGGTCACTTTGTGGTGAACAGTCTTATTTTTATGTGCTTATAAAATACTTACCATACTTGGAGACTCTATGTAACTTGGTCTATTTTCAATCGCTCCAAGTCCACTATTTGGAAAACTCAAAGTAGCATGTATATCTGAGTCTAACATAAAGTGGAACCACACATTTGAAATTGTTTCCTTAATCTGTGCTAATAAAAAGTCTTAATATTTGGTTTGCAGCGCATATCTAGCTACAAGGAGTAATCCATAGTTTCAGTATTGAATTGGAAAATTCACTTTTTCTTTACTTATTTACAACTATATATGGTCAAGGAATACAATCATAAAATCATAGACTCACAGAAAGATAAGGCTGAAAATGACTTCCAGAAGTCATTTAATCCACCCTCTTGCTCAAAGCAGGATCATCTCTCTCAAACTTATCTCAGATAGAAGTTTGACTAACCTACATTTAAACCTTCCCACTGACAGAGATCCTTCAACCTCTCTAGGTAATCTATGCATGTGCTTAATTATCTTCACATTGCAATGCAGCACTGTGCGTTGCTGTAATATTCTGGCTTTATGTACAAGTAAATGGCACTGTCTTCTGGTTGATGACCCTGAGGAAATGCAGGCATGCTCTACTTTTTACTAAACTGTAAACCCCTTGGGGCAAGGATTATCTTTTTTTCAGCATTTGTATAGCACCAAGCACAGCTGGGTCCTGGGGTCAAATTGGACCCCACACTTTGTGGGGTCCTGTGGCACTGGGCAGAGCAGCCGCAGCAACTCTATACTGCTGCCAGCTTCATGGCCAGCACTCCATCTCCCCCACACCCCCACTGCCGAATCTGCCACTGGCTTCCTCATGTGTGGGGGCAGGGCCCTGCACAGGCTGATTTGCCCTGGGCCCCGCACCCTCCTCAAGTCATCTCTGTCTGGGGTACATTGAATAGAGACTCTGCATTTTAGTAACACAGATCAATAATGGGAACTTTAATGCGGTTTCAAGAAAAATGACAGATTTGCTTCTGCTCACAAAACAACACTTTCACTTAAAAGTCTCCTGTGTAGCAAAGGGGCCAATCATGTTTTTTGACCCTCTTTGCTGTTCTCTGTATTCTGCTGATGTCCCCAACCCCACAAGACGATACATCAAAGCATTCCATTATGGTTCAGATTTTTTAAAACATCCTATCCAGTTATTAAAAGAACAAAAAAAACTTGTTTCCATCTGCTGTTGTCTGTCTACTCAGGAGAAGAATGTTATCTGCCTTTTGCATAGCCTCCTCTACAGAAATTCCTGCCTCGCTTGTTCTTCTGTGATCAGCATCTGATGATTTTTTTCCTGTTTCCTACCACATGTGGCATAAAATTCCTTGCCACTCATTTTCTTCTTGGCTAGAACAGTAAAAGTGTCCTGCATGGCATTTAAAAAGAATTAAGTGGAGTCCATATTTCATAGACTGCTGCAGTTAAAACCAAGGAAATGCATAGGAAGGAGTTTATAACAGGCCACATGCTGGGGGTAATAAACAGGTGGCTGCAAAAATTAAATATGATAAAATATAAGTGAAAACTTGAAAGCTTCAACTTTGTCACTGTTTACGCTTATAAGTATAATCAACTCCTGGAAGTCAGCAAGAGCCCAAAGTGTGGCTTACATGTTTTTAAACAGGTTAAACTTTGCTTAACCCCTGAAGTGTCAGATCAGAGCCAGTGTATAAATCATATGCAAATGGTTCCTTTGCATGCAGCACAGCTTCTCCCTGATCTAACAGCCAGCAGACTTTCAGGTCTTACAAGGTTGGTAGCCTTCCACCCCCTGAAAAAAAAAGTTCCTCTGAGCTAACACTTCTTTTACCACAGCTCTCGCAGTTTCTTTACGAATGCCTTCCAGGAGAGACAGATTCCATCTGTATCTGAATATGCAAAATTCATCTGCTGTGTAAAAATAGTTCTCTTGGTGTGAAAATCTTAACTAAGCGAGGCCAGTTTGCCAGGGAAAGGCTGCTGAGATGATGATGGCTATAAAATTCCATTCCCACTTGGATTCAATCAGCCTTTCTAATATCTAACATCAGCAAGGCTATTGACTGTTTCATGTCACTTGAAAAACACCTGATTAACAGTTGATGATGTGCGGCTGATAGAACATAAAGAAACCTGCAGTGGATTTTACTAAATCCTTCCTGTTTTTTTGATACTGGGAAGTGTGAGTAACAGGACAGCAGCACTTGAGGGGGGATGTTCCCGAGTGAGTGTGCTCCTGCCTGTTAAAAAGGGTCACATCCAGGTTCAGTTATCGTAACAACTGCCTAATTGAGTGAAATAGAGCCTAATACCTCAACAGCTGAAAAATGAAACTGGTCACTTTCTCCCTATGGTACGATTGTCCACTCTTATGCCTACAGCACCTGCAATTTTCATTGAATGCTGGAAGATGAAAGGATACAGTTTACATTTAATACTATAATAAAAAGCTCTTCATAATCTATGGTTAAGTACTTGAGTATTGTCCTCTGCATCAGCATCTCTGCCTAACAGTCAGCAATCAGAACCTGAGGGGCAGGGTTTGCTCTTATTTCCAAAGAGCCTAATCAAGATTAGGCTAGGATGAAATGGGTTTGCTGGCCTTGGTCTTGTTAGAGACACTGGGCACCTATACAGGATTAGAATGTGTCAGAGCAGATTCAATTAATCGAGTCTGTTGGCACATTCTAATCAGAATGCTCCAGCGTGCTGCAGTGTCTCGTGTATGCAGCATCCTCACATTTCAAAATGGCAGCCGGGGTACTTTAACTAAGGTTCATCAAACGAGCTTTAGTTAAAACACCTCCCTACACCATTTTGAAACATGGGATGCTGAACAGGAGATGCTGTGGCCATTTTAATTAGAGCGGCTTCCAATATCCGCTCTAATTAAAATGCCCCAGCCCACCACCCCAGAGCACACGTATATGTGCCCATAGTTAGCTGTCTTAGTCTGAAGTTAAGTAAGAGACAGGGTATATCTGTACAAACTTCCATGGGCTGAAGCTCAATGAAACACTTGATGAAGTGAGCTCCAGCCAAGAAAAGCTTGTGCTAATAAATCTACTTTAGTTACTCTATAAGGTAACCAAATCAATTCTGCCTTAGTTTGTGGTCATTGCCTGCATCATAGAAACTACCGACGTTGGCACTAATTGGGTGCATTTATATGAGATGCTTTACGGAATAACAGACTAATATAATGCATAGTAGAGTGTCACTGTATACATGCGCACAGCAATTACTGTGCAGCACATTATTCTAATAAGCTGTTTTCTAGTACCTGTAGGTACAGGTAATAGAAATTGGCACATTAAACTAAAGCACTGAAATGCACATGTTGATGTTGGCCAGGAGCAAATTAGCAATTTGTTCCATGCAAATTGTTCCCAGACAGTATAGGCAACAGGGGCCCCAGAGAACAGGGAGAGTTGTCCTGGCTTGGTGGGATGCTACCTGCCAGCCATTTGGAAATCAGGACCCGTCCTGATTAGATCTACCTTTTGCTGTCCTGATCTCCATACAGCTGGCAGGCACCTTCCCAGGAGCTAGGACAGCTGTCTCCTGCCCCACAGAGACTTGGACCAGCCTCCTTACTCCCTGCCAGCCTAGGGCTGGCACCCAAGGGAGCTGGGAGCTCCCCCTGGATGCTGCAAGGGGGCAGACCAGGGAAGGAGCAGCCCTATACAGTAATGGCCTGCACTTGTAGAGATCAGATTAGAAAAGCCAAGGCAGTGACAGAAACTAAAATTAGCAACAGAATCAAGGAGAACAAGAAGTCCTTCCTTAGGTATATAGGGAACAGGAGGAAAACAAATAGGAGTGTGGGTCCATTGCTCAACAACTGGTTACCAAAACTCAGGAGAACACTGATCTCCTGAATGACTACTTTGCTTCAGTATTTCACCAGCCCAAGGGAAAAATCGTGCCAGATAGGGTACAGAATGAGCAGGATAGAAATGACCACCTTCCTACTATTGCCATAGAACTGGTGTGTGATCAATTAAAAAAAATTAGACATATATAAGTCAGCAGGACCAGATGAACTTCATCCAAGAGTGCTGAAGGAGCTGGCCAAAGTCATTGTGAAACCCCTGGCAAAACTCTTTCAAAAACTCATGGCACTCTGGAGAGGTCCCTGAGGACTGGAAGAAGGCCAATGTTGTGCCCATCTTTAAGAATGGGACAAAGGAGAACCCAGGTAACTATAGGCCAATTAGCCTAACTTCTATCCCAGGGAAAATGCTGGAAAAATTCATTAAGGAGTCTATGTGTGATAGGCTTGCAGAAGGTAGGATTCTGAACAACAGCCAGCTTGGCTTCATCACAGGCAGGTTTTGTCTTACCAATCTCATTTCCTTTTATGATCAGGTAACTCACCACCTGGATAAGAGAGAGGAGGTCGACATTGTATACCTTGACTTTCAAAAAGCTTTTGATCATGTTCTCATGAAAAAATTGGAGGATTATGGGCTTAACTGTGAGACAGTTAGGTGGGTAGGAAGCTGGCTGTGGGATAGAACCCAGAGAGTTCTAATGAATGGAGCTATGTCATTTTGGAAAGAAGTGGCCAGTGGTGTCCTGCAGGGGTCAGTGTTTGGTCCAGTCCTATTCAACATCTTCATCAATGATTTGGAGGTGGGGGTGAAGAGATCACTGGCCAAATTCATGGATGACACCAAGTTATGGGAAAGCATGATCATGCTTGAAGATAGGCTGCAGATACAGGTGGACCTAGACAGGCTGGCAAGTTGGGTAGATTGGAACCAGATGAAGTTCAACATCGAGAAATGTAAAGTGCTTCACGTGGGGATGAACAATCCCCTGTACACCTACAGGCTTGGCAACACCAATCTGACCAGCACTACAAATGAAAGGGACCTGGGGTTAATAACAGATCACAGTATGAACATTAACTGGCAGTGCAAACCCATAGCCAGCACAGCTAATAATACCCTGGCATGCATCAATCAATGCATCTCCAACAAAACCAAGGAAGTGATTCTTCCACTCTACTCAGCATTGTTGAGATCACAGCTGGAGTACTGTGTCCAATTCTATAGGCCACGCTTTAATGAGGATGTGGTAAAGCTTGAGAGAGTCCAGAGAAGGGCCACCTGTATGGTCAGCGACTTGCACGGCCATACAAGGAAAAGCTGAGGCACCTGGGACTCTCCAGCCTGGAAAAGAGAAGGAGGAGAGGAGACTTGGTAGTAGCTTACTGCTACATCAGGGGTGTATATCAAGGGCTTGGTGAAAACCAGGAGTAATAGTCACAAACTCCTTGAAGACCGTTTCAGGCTGAACATTGGGAAAAACATCTTCACAGCTAGGGTGTCCAGACTATGGAATATGCTCCCTCCAGAGGTGGTGCAATTGCCTACCCTGGAAATCTTTAAGAGGAAACTGGATGGTCACCTTGCTGGGGTTACCTGACCCCAGTTGCCTTTCCTGCTTGGTGCAGGGGGCTGGACGCGATGATCTTCCAAGGTCTACAATCTATGAATCTATGCATCTAGATGGAACTGCTCTCAATGGGAGTAAATTTGCTCCCAACAGGTGCATGTTCAGATGCATGTAGGGGTACAGTTTAATGCACCTGAATTTTCTGAGCAGAAAATTCAGGTGCATTAAACTGTGCCCTCACATACATGTATAGATGTGCCCACTGTAATTTAAACAGTATAACTTTCATTTGGTGTACCCTCTAGGGCTGTACGAAGCTTCAGTTGCAGATTTGATTGGGCAGAGATTCTGCCTGATTTCGTGGCTGAATCCCCAACTCTCCAAATCAAAACCAGGAGACCCTTTAATCCCTCCAAATCAAATTGGAACCCTCTGAATTGATTTGGAGAGATCTGGAAAGATTTGGCAATTCGGACATAGACACAGCTTTAAATGTTTTTTTTTACATAGCTCAAGGTACTAGGCAGAACATGAACACTGGAGCATCCCATAGGAGTGCGGGGGGGAAGGGGGTGGAGGAGTCCCCAGAGTGCTCAGCAGCAGACCCAGAAGTACTCAGCATTGAATTTTCATATTCGGATTCAGCTGAATGAAATTGGGGACAGTGTTATGAATCAGTGAATTGAATCACTGTCCCGGATTTGGGCCCAATTTGATTTGAATAGGGCCCATTTCGAACACCCCTAGTGCCCTCCAAGCACAGAAGATACCTAGGCTCTTGAACTACCAGGAGTATTGATTTAATGAAAGTTGGTACTGCTCCATACTATGCAGCACTGACCTTAACTTGCAGGCAAAGACAAAGGTTGATGCAAAGGAGAGGACTGTTCTAAAACTAAGGAAAGGGGTGATTCAGGAATATCTCCTAGGTAGCACAAGCAAAATTGTGCTATCACCAATGATAAAACAAAAAAAGAAAACAAAAAGAGACATAAGAACTATAAATAAGCTTTCAAAAATCATAGGAGGCCAAATGCAAAGACATATCAAGCACTCTTGTTCATGTAATCAAGCTGGGGTATATAATGGGCAAGTTTATGCAGGTAATCGATTAAATACCTAGCCAGCCACATGCCATCCTATTTACCCGGAGCCATGGTATATGCCAGCATAAATGTTTTAATATGCATATTTTCAGGATAGAGAAACATGCCTTAACCTTTTGGCAGTTTGGCTCTAAATGTTCCTTTCTGTGGAGCTGAAAGCCCTCTAGGACATAATATGTTGAGAAAAGGAATACACTAACAGGTCTAAATCTTCCCTGTATACAAAAATCAACATAAGCAAACCCATTTCTAAAATTAACTTTGTTGTACTTCTACAGCTGTATTCACAAAAGTATTTCAAACCATGTCAAACATAAATGAAAATGGCACAGCACTATATAGATAGGTAAGTGTTACCCATAGATGGGGAAGCGGAGGCAAGCACTGAATCCAACAGGTTACAAAAGTGACCTGCTAAAACACAGGAATCTTGTCCCCCAGTCCCTTGATCAGACAGCTGGACTACCTTCTTCTTGGAAGCTCCTCAGCTCTTCCACTACTAAGGAAGATGAGAGACATTGCGGGGGGTGGAGTTATCTAATAGCTGGTTAGATAAAAATGCCAAAAAGCCCAGCTGAAGCACGTGATCTGCCTAGACACTGGGGGAGCTGGCTCAAACCAATGCAGTTCCTCTTCTGGACATGTGCTGCGCTCAGGTTGGAGGCGTGCTGAGCTAGAAGTAAACACGGGGGGGGGAGATGTCCATGTTTGTTAGCAGCCTATGAGCTCATGATAAATTACAACATGCACTCTGATACTGGACAAATGAAAAAGAGGTAGTTCTTTCAGAGCCAACACTGGTTATTGATAACCCAGGCTCAAACTTGGCAACAGAGCAAACACTGGGGGAGGATGAGGAAAATACAACAATTGCATACCTGATAAAAATGTGGCCAGAATGTGCTGATAGCAAGCTCTGCTTTCACCCAGCCTTCTGTAACAATCCCTGACACATTCCAGATGGGGTTGCCCTGAGGTCCACCGTTAACCTTCACGTAGACATTCAGAGAGCCAGGGCTTGAACGGTCTCTGCTGGACAGGTAGTAATGAAAGTCGATACAATGAGTGTCGTTTTCCTTCAAGGTAGGCAACAGCAAGTGAGCTTTCTGCCCAGATGCCCGTCCTGAGCTGTTCACCATCATGAAGGAACCTAAAGATAATGAGAGGAAAATGAAAAGGGAAGAGAAACACTTTTTGGTGTATTTTCAGAACAATTCTATTAGAAGAGTCAATGGTTCTACATGATCCCCCACCAACCAGAAAATAAACGGTTACTCCCAAGAAATTCAAGCCTGCTAGTTTACATTAGTGCTGAAGTGACAGAAAGAAATGACACAAAAATTACAGGGAAAAGATGGAAGTAGAGTTTGGTCCTGTTAACAGCTTCTTAAAGAGTTCTTATTCTTATTTTTAAGTTTTATTCTATCAGAATTATCATATAATCACCTGGCAGCAATAGTCATTAGCAGCTCAAACACATCTTTTTGGTCTGCATTTCATGCAGTATACTTTTCTTCACTGATGTCATGTCCACAATAAAAAGAATGCAATGCACCAGATTCCCAGCTGGCATTATAGGGTCTTGTTACACAGTAATTTGGGTAGCTCATGCAGCTCTTAACACTTGTATTATCTGCATGTTAACACTTTAAAGTTGGTCTAAGCACTGGTTATGCAGCTCAAAATTATGCCACTCCAGGGCAGGATTATTTATAATCTGCACTACCGATCTCCTGTTCCAGTTAACTGAGGCCACAGATTTGCTGCACAAGTTGAAGTGCTCCAGTATCCCAGGATCTCTCATAACCCTGCCCATAGAACAGAGATAGAAGCCTATCTTGACGCACTAGCCCTCTAGTGGCAAGTCACAGCTACAGCTTCAAGTTCTGCCTCCGCTTACCAGGCCTTTAGTGGCAAGTTGGTTGTGCAGGTGGGGGACAGTCAGGGAAGGTTTCTAAACTAAGCATGTGATGGCTCCAAATAGCATTTGTGCAGCTCAGTGTAAGGCAGGGGTGGATAACTATTTTGGCTGGAGAGCCACTTAATGAGTTTTGGTGAGCTGTTGAGGGCCACAAGGGTAGCCCAGCCCCTCAACCAGTGCCCCGCCCCCTGGTCACCATCTTGAGATTGGAAGTCCTTCCCCTAACCCCTGACCTTTGCCACTGGACATCTCTCTCCTTGCCCTGAAATAACCTGGGGCGAGGGAAGGGGGAGGTTACCATCTTTGTAGCAGGAACTGAACTAATGTAGCTGATGTTAACTTAACGTGCAATAATAGTGAAATGTAACCGTGTTAGTTTTGTTCTGTAAGCAACTTGAAAACTTTATTTTGTATTTTTTTGCTTCACATAAAGTGAATGAACTTTGCATAGCCTTTATGTATGAATGTGTATAAAAGGGTGCATGGTGAGAGAATGGCATAGAGATGGGAGAAGATTAACCATTTATGTAAGCAACAAGGGGCCAAATGTAAGTTACCAGTTAGTGAACTAATTAAGGAATGGCTGAAGAATTTCTTTTAGGCCTAAGGCATAAAAAAGATAATGAGGAGAAGCAATGCACTCATTCTGCCAGATGGGCAGCAAGAACACTTTAAGGCTGAGATAAGCTGAAGACAAAAGAAGAACAACTGCAAAAACAGAAGTTGGGTATGGAAAAACCCCAAAGCACTGAAACAAATGGTGCCAATTTTTATAAAAGAAGGCTTTGAAAATGCCAAGTTGGGTGAGTCTTTTCTCTACTGCTGTTTTACAGGAGTGCAGATGCATCTCTTCACCCTGCTCCAAGCTGCAATCTTCAAAACATCATCATCTATTTAACAAGACCAGGGTTGGCCACCCTGGGCTGATATTAAGCAACTATTTCTGGTAACTATATCTGGTGCATGTGCAGATGGAATGGTTGTTTTGTGTATGTGTATGCCTGTGTATAATAATGTATATGATGATTTGTGTGTGTTTGTATGAATGCTGTGTCCAAACTTCCTTCTAACTCATGTAATCAATAAACACAGTACCTTGGCTTACCCCCCTTTATAAAGTCTCGCTTTTTGATTTGGCAATTGGTATTTTAAAAGTAACATCTTCCAACTGGGAAAAAAAAAACTAAATTGTGTACTAAAAATATATATTTTATTTCCAGTTTTTTTTTGTTCTGATTTGTGTGTGTTTTGTTGTGTATATAGAGGTGACCGCATAATAGCTCAAAATGAAGTCTTACTCTTGTATGTTGTGGGGAGGTGTGGGGGGCATGGATGGGTGGGTGCAGGTTTTTTTTGGTTGCTGTGGGTGTGTGTATGTGGGGCTGTGTGTGTGTGTGTATGTGTGTGTGTGTGTGTCCACGGCATTTGGGAGAAGGCACAGAGCTGGCCATCCTGGCGGGCAGCATGCAGTTCCTGGCTTCAGTGCTGGGGCTGCAGATCACAGCAAGAACCAACCCAGCCCCTGTGGTTTCCAGCTGGCCCTGGCCTCAAGGCCCTGCACTTCTGCCCACTGCCACTTCCCTCCTCCCTCACCCCCCACCTGCTGCCTTTGCCTTTCCCCTGCCACTTCCCTTCCTCCTCCACCTCGCACCTGTTTGGGTGGAGAGAAGCAGGGAACAGCCCCAGAGTCACCAGGCCAGAAGCCTCTGCTAGGCAGAAGCTTCTGGATGCAGGCTGGAGGTGTAGAAGGGGCTGGGGGTAGGGCAGGGCCATGCTGCTGCTCCATGCCATCGGCTCTCCTGGGTCCTGCTGCCACTGGCACCTTGTTATCTTTGACAGGAAGCCACAGGAAGATAATAATTAATTTTCTATTTTTTTCAGGGCTGCACAGACCAGATAGAATGCCCTGGTGGGCCAGATTTGGCCTGTGGGCCATATTTTGCCCATTCCTGGTGTAAGGTGTAACAAGGCCTGAAGGTAGTGTGCCACAGTTCTACAATGTCGCCAACTTACACTATCCAACGTGTTGATACAGCTTCCCTGCATGGTAAGTTTCTAAACCACCTCCCATATGGCACAGTCCAGAAGAATTACAATGCTAGTGTTAACAATGATATCACAAATAGAAATAATATAGCAAGAAAAGTTAAACTGCTAGAGGAAGGAACATGACAAGCAGCAGGTAAAGTGAAAATGGTGAAATGAAAAGAAACAAATTCATGAATCTGTTAACTCTGAAACTTGCATCATATCCCCCATGGCCATAGGTAATGAACAACACATAGCCTGGAACACAAATAACCAGGCAGTTATTTTAATGCACATTAAGTGCACCTATAAGTACAATTAGCATGTAGCAATAAATTCCAGCACAGTTTGCACTGGGTTCAGCTGCTCTGGGGCACAGCATCTTCATGTATGCCTGGAACTGCAGCTGTTTGAACCCGGGCAGAGCAGCCCTGGGTTGGCCAGGGGTCAAGGGGGCAACTTCAGGCTCCAAGTGGTGTTGATAGGCAGCAGAATGGCTATCCAGGCATGAAGGTGCTACACTGTAGGGCTAGCTGTCAGGCAGCATCCTCATGCACCAGCCAGCCCCAATTACAATCTACATGTGTATTTTGGTGCACTAAATCACTCCAACATTGGATATGTAGGATAATATTTGTCCCACATAGTACTATTCTAAAGCAGATAGTGTTTACTGCACCCTAATACGAGTACACATGGGGCACGTCCACACATGCAAGCACATGTGCTTGCAGCAGCTCAAACAGAAGTGGTACAAATTTTAACTGGGCCTTTTTGCCTCAGCACACATGCTCGGACATGCGCTTTGTTGTGGAGCAAATTGTGCCACTTGGGGCAAAATAACCCTGCCTGGCTCCTCCCGGATCTGCAGCCAGGGGGAGCTAGAGCCCGGGGCCAGCACCTGTGCTGTCCTCAGCAGTATAAAAAGCTGCCCTGTCCTGGCCCCAGCAGTATAAAATGCTGCCCTGGCAAGTAGCTCAGGGCTACTACCTCTCAGGAGCTTCTGGGGCCCAGCTAATTGGTACCTAGGGACACTACCCCTTGTGCCAGCTGGACTCCTGGAGTTCCCTGCACCCTCTACCCACTGCAGCCATCTGGCAATGATGGCTACTGCCTGGCTGTGACCTGCTGTGCACCTGCCAGATTTGGATGGGGACTGCAGAGCCAGTAGAGGCATCTGCCCCTCTGGGCCACCTGCTAGTGGACTGCGGTTGCAGGGCTGGCCTTTGTGCAGCACTACTGCCATTTGTGCCCCGTGCCCGGCCATCTGGGCAGCTATCGCCCAAAAGATGTTCTGGAAATAATGGCCTGCTTTGAACTGTCAAAGCATGTCCTCCTGGCCCCATTTGGCCAGGAGGTCAGCCACAGTCGAAGGGTCCAAGGTGCCAGCTCTGAGCAGGCAGGGTCCTGCCACTGGCCTCCCTACCAGGACTTCTGGTGTTCCCTATTGGAAAACTGAAAAATCCTTGATAAAAAAAATCCCAAAGTCACTCTGTAAAATACCCCGAAGTCCATGTTCCTCCACAAGTAAAACAAAAGACCACTATAAAGAGAGAGGGAGAGTGAGACAGAGACAGTGATCAGTTGGATGATGTTTTATTGATATATCTACAGTGTTAAAGCAAGTCTCTTATCATAATAATAAAGTAAACTCTAAATACAGGTTTCATGAATCCATGAATACATATTTTGCTCCAACAGGGCGATGGCCTCCACACAAGGGGTTGGTCCCCCACACAAGGGCTATGCCCCCCCAACATGGGATTCAGTCCCCACACATGAGCTACACCCCCCTAAGTGGGGGTTCGGTCCCCTAAAAGGGGGTTCAGACCCCCAAAAGGAGATTCAGCACTATCACTGGGGTACGCCCCCCCAACAGGGGGTTCATCCCCCACACAAGGGATAC